>NC_134644.1:167864077-168184503 GCF_030463565.1 Pelecanus crispus | reverse complement strand
TAGGGGTATCCTGACCAGTTTTGCCAGATGAGAATGACCTAATGAGAAGACACTTTGAAGATATATGGACTCAGAGAGATGAAAATCAGGCATCACCTTATATATGGTGTTTTCTGAATAAGTGTGTATCAAACCCTGGCAACACAAGGGTAAGTCTCACGAAAGAACAAACTCTTTACCAGGAAAAGGAACCTTTAAGAATCTTTCAGCGATGACAGAAAACAAAACCGACTAGTGGTATCAATTAGGTAGGGATGACAAATGATGGATTGTCCAACTCTAGTAGAAACCATCCCCAATGACTGGAATCTGACAGCTTTCTAGACATTGTAAGGAAAGCTTTCTATAGCAGAAGCCAATGACATCCTCAAAACAACTGATAGGATACTGAATTTGCCGAGTTTTTAGCGTTTTTCAAGTGATCTGAAATTAGTTCTATGGAAAACCAGGCAATCTGCCCATCAATACTGCTTTACCACCACTAGATCAGAGAACACGATTGTTTCCCAGCAGTGATTAGTAGAAGAGTGTCTATGAATAACTGCAGGCATGACTGAGTGACAGCCTATTCATAGGTCTGGAAGAAGAAATGAGGATACTTCCAATTCTCTGTTGTGAAGAGATCCATGGATAAATAGCCCTACTTGAAGAGGAAATGTATTGTTTTCTCTTTCAGTAATTCATTGTCCTGAAACTAAAAATTAGAGTCTTAGCATTTTCTTTGCCCATCTGATACGGATATGGACTTTTCTTGATAAGCCACACACTAAACCCAGGAAAACATTGCCTCCTGGCAGTTATTATGAACAAGCACTTTATTACTTATTGATGCAATACACAGACATCTGTTAATAATACAGACATTGATCAACAGCAGAAGCTGTCCAAGCCAACTTATTTGCTCTGTTCCAGAACATCTACATGATGTTTGGTCCTCTCATAGAATCTCCCAACTGTGAACCAGCCATCCCTAAGAGACTCCCAAACTTCAAATCATGCACATCCAGCAGTGACAACAAATGAAAGCAGAGGACTGAAATTAACCTTTCAACATGTTAGGAAAGCTTTGCCACAAAGGAATCATTGGAGAATTCTTAAGCAATCAGTCCTATTCTTCACATTTATGTTAACTTTTATGATCAATTTTTAGTAAAATAAAGGGGAAAACAGACCACTCTGAAGTCATGGTGTGTCTATGACTTCTTGCAGACAAAGGAACAAAGTAAATTTGAAATAGGAAGAGCCTTATGTTAACAAGATGTCCAGCAGAACAAAAGGAAAATTTTCAGGAGGTCCATGCTGTATCAGGCTTAAGTGTTTCTAGCATTAGCATTTCTCTTCCAGAAAAATTTTGCCCAGAACTCATTACTGTTCACCATTTTGTGCATTAATAAATTGACTACTGCAGAAATTAATTACTGCATTATTGTATTGTTGAAGGTGGCTCTTATGAGCTTTGAATGGAAAGATATCTGGTTTGTAGTTTGGATATGGGACTCCTGTCACTTAACATTAAAGAGATCAACCTGTGCTGTTGCAATTACTATAACTGCTTAAATAGATCAATTCTTCCTTTTTATTGTTGTATTTACATTTATAAAACCAAAAATTTACATGAAAACCAAGATAAACTTCATGTGCAACATGCTGCAAAAATAGGTTTAAAAAGCTGCTCTCAATGGCTTGTTCTGTTAAGAGATAAGAGATTCAAATTTCAAAACATTTATTTACTGTGCACTATTCCTTTGACATAGCAATTAGGCAGGGGCAGCTGAAGTATGTTTTAGAGCTTTCACTGAATTAGGTCTAACACAGTATTTTCTTAGTCATACAGTATTTGAAAGCTTTCTCTTTCCAGAAGTTACAAATACGATTGGCCAAGGCAGAATGTTTAACATTTTAGATTAAATCCACACTATTTGAGTATTTTCTGAAACAGACATCTTGTGGCTTCAATAAATGTTTTCTTTAACTTCATTTAGTATCTAGGTGAAATATCCTTGGCCACATGGCATATTTCAATGCTATAAAATATCCTGCTAACTTACATGAAAGTAACTATCATTTTTGCACATAATCAATGAAAATGGATAGGACAGAACTTAAATATGTACAGATATCCTATACTAAAGTACATCAGAAATTCACTGACAAGCACTGCTATACAGATTTCTTTCTGTACAGTACAGAAAGAATTACACCTTCATAAGAATATTTTAATTGCATTTTTCCTGCTGATTTTTCAGTATGTTTCAGCTATTTATAAAAGCATTCATTTTTGTTTTTAAAGCCGCTATTCTTCATGTGGATGACAGCATTTGCATTCTTACTACCTACCAAATGCAATACAATGGACTTCCCCACTACTCCAATTGCAGAAGTCTATAAAAAGCTCTTCCTAAGGTACTTGATCAGAAAGAGTTTACTGGTGAAGCTATATTTCCTCTTCCTCTCAAAAAAAAAGCCCAAACAAGATCATATTTTCATCCCATGAATGAGAGCATTTTGTTTGTTATTCACTATTCTACTTTTCAGGATAACCTAGAAAACTAACTCTCATCACATTTAGTCTGATCAAAAGAAGGCAAGCGTGCTGTACAGTTTGTGCTTACAACAGAAATGTAGAAGAAAAATAAGCTGAAAATGTTAAAGTCCTCTTAAACTACAGGTATTTTCCACACATTTGAAATATCAACCAGGAAGGTATCAAGAGCGATTGTCCTGCCTTCTGTTATTTTCAGTCTTAAGAATCTTCCCCCAAAGTAACAGAACAGCTAGAATTACAAGACAGGTCCTCTGAAAATAATATGAAACTACGCTGTAAAATCTCAAACCTGATTAATAACTCCTTTATTAAGCCAGCCTACAAGCCAGAACCACATTACATTTCCTCTTAATGAGAGCTTCTGCCTGCAGTTGTCTCAATGACAGTGCCCGTAGTTGATATAAATCCCAAAAGCAGCCCTGGTAACAGTAATTGTTCAGTGCAAAGTGCAGAAATTTTTCATGAACAGAACCAAAGGCAATATGTAAATATGCACCCTTCAAATATTTGAAATAGTAAGTTTCTATCACAGGTCAAAAGATGACAAAAACAATGAAAGCAATCTTTGCCAAAACCTCTGCACAACCCAAAACATTACAAATCATGCTAAGCCTTGCTCATAAGTGTTTCTTTCTAATAATTAAGTACTCTAAACATACCCTTGTTCATGGGGAATAGTAAACAGTGGCTTTAAATTATAATCTGCTGGCAGTGACAATGACAGACTAGTGTTTGGGTGCTCTTTAGGGAAAATTAACAATGTTTCAAAAAGAACAAGAGGAACAGGAAGAAAGAAGAGGGTAAAAAGTTCATTTTAACAAAAAGGCCATTTGCAGTGCTGGAAAAAAAAAATCATGACATCAATAAGAAATCAATTTTCCAGCTCTCCTCAACTAAGGAAATCCATCCAAGGGAAAAAATTAAGGCTGTTATTATTAGAGCTAAAAGGTTGTTGTTTCTTTTCCTCATCATTCTCTGAAATTAATTAACCAGTACTTTATCAAAGAATATTGAAGGAATGTCTTCCTTTTAGATAAAAACTATCACATTCAAAAAAATTGTTTGCGCAGAGATTAACTTGAAGAAAAAAGAACATGAGACAACATCAGTGCAGTGAAGAATTTTTTTTTGGTGAATTAGAATTGTAAAGGGAAGGAACAGCCATTTTGTTACATGGAAATAACATCTCCCCATCATTTAATCAACAGGGAATATGGGGCAATCAAAACAAATATGGGTAGCTACTACCATCTAAAGTCTAAGTGATAACATTAAGGACATTAGCAGCAAACATGCACAGACTGTAAGCTCTTATTTTGTAGATTTTCATCTGTTTTCATCTAGAAAGAGCCTAGTGCATATTCAACCAGAACAAATAAGGTATTCCCGGAATGAGAAATGTACTAGTGGATTGTCTTTCATGTACCTCAAAAAAACCCCACCAAACCAACCCTGAAGAGTTGCTAATGAATATAGGCAGTAACATTTAAACCAAGTTACTACCAGGCCAAAACAATTCTGTTTTTCTATATACAACAGCAGAGAGCAGTGTCAGAATCAGGAGGACAACTCATGCTCATTCAATAATGTAAGTCAGAAAATGGTCAACTTAGATCAGCAGCTTAAACTCTAAAATAATTTAAGAAGAAAATATTTTATATGCACATTATAGGTGAACTTTCAACTTTGAGATAGGCAGGTAGAAAAGCTTTTCAGCCTTTCCCCAAAAAACACTCCACTGCTTCCACAGCCAAAGTTGCCTGAGTTCCTGAGAAAATGAAAAGATTTTCCATTCTCTCTCCACCTCATCCTGAAAACCCCAGAGAAGGTAAATGTAAAAGATTAAAAATGAAATAAAACAATTGAGGGACTTTAAAACTTTTTTTTTTACATGTATTTCTTCTTGCTTGTCCTATTTAGCATGAAAAAGAACATTGTAACTGGCAAAAAAAGCCAAGAAATACTTGCTGTTATGAACTTGCTTTCCAAAAGTCTTACCTGAATTCACCCTGACTTTAAGAATAGTCTTAGCACTTCTGAAAAGGCACAAGTCAGTAAAATACATTGCTTAAAAAAGTTTAAGACCTAAGTGGAAACCACAACATTATCTGCAGAGGGTAACAGAGACAGAATGGACAAAAGATCATTTCTCTAGTTCCTAGAGAATGAGGCTACCTCAAACCCTTTTGCAGGAACCCAAACATGAAGTTTTACACTCAAAACAATTAGGCAAACAAAAACATCTGAAATTAATTTGGTTAAAATACTGCAGGTTATTAGGAAATTATCAATATTCAGAAGACCACAGTAAATTAAAACATGGTGTGACATGCAAAGTGACATTGAAGTTATACTTACTCTAATCAGGGAGAATTCAAATTCTGTTCAGTGTCTTATACCATCTGGATTAGCCCTTACTTTGCCACCTCAACTCCAACAGGCGTTTATTTGTAAATAAAAAGCCTGTGTTTTTTCATATTGTATACAAAGTTTTTGCTCTTTTTTCCTACAGATCTTTCCTTTTTCAACCACAAACAGTAAGTGAGCAAAAGAGCATTAATGAGAAAAAAGTCTACTTGAAAAATAATTTACCCTGTAAAATCAACATTGTATTAATAGATCCAAGAAATTGCTTCTACAGTATGTTTTTTCTAATCCTAATTTTCAGTTTTTCAAATCAAAACTAAGTATGATCTCAATGAGGAGATACAGAATTCAAGCTTAATGCTGGAGATCAAAACAGAATTTGCACCAGCTTTCTAGGAAGGGGCACTAAACAGGCTATAGTTTATTCAGCTGAATGGGCTCCTACCTGTAAATAGTAAGACTTTGGGTTCATTTCTTTCACTAATGGATACATATATGTATATTTTATAATAATCACTGGATCATGAAATTGATTTCTGTTCTTAGCTATCCAGCCAAGCATCACTTGAGAACAAACTTTCCTTAAATCTTCCAACAAATTTGTAAGGATTTCTCACAAAACCGAAAGGACAGAAGCCACAGCTCCTGACACTGTGTATGTTAGGATAGCCAGTATCCGGGTGGTCAGCACACCATCTCCGGAGAGAACCAAGGGAACATGAATACCTGCGACAGGCATTTGAACCAAGGGCCTTCCACTACTGGAGAAATACTGAGATTTAAATTAAGAAAGGACATACGGCATCACATCATCTGCTTATCATTTGGGTGGGATCTTGTCAGACAGCAGGTTATGTAATGTCTTTTGGGTCTTCCCCATTTCTCATGGGAAACAGTATGAGCATAGTCTCATACTGTTGTAGTGTCTGTAATATATATGTATCTTCTAGTATACACAGTGTCAGTATAGTCGCATAGTACAGACTTAAGAGAATTTCAAGCTTAAGTCTTAATTAAGTCTGAAGCACTGCTTTGTCCACCAGTAAAAGCAACATGTTTCTGGAAATATCCAGAAATGTATGCTTCAGGAACTATAAACTTTTAAAACTTAGCAATCCCTAAGCTTTAGAATGTTCTAGAATCACACAATAACTAAACATAGATTTTTAAAGAGTAGATTTTGAAGTCTGTTATAAGCATCCCTTTTGTATCCAAGTGTTCTGTGCACCCTAAGTAGGCTGTATCTAAGTTAAAAAAAATCTTTGCATATAATTGGAAATAGTTCATAATGTTCTTTTTCAAGTTACAATTTACTTAACATTAGAAAGGCTCCCTAGGTCTCTTACTGGTAGACATTCCATCTTAATTCAATTTCTTATTACAGAAAGCAATCTCATTGAAGCATTCTAATTGAAGCATTAACTGCTAGAAATTATACATGTGGTCACTGCATTAGAAAAATCTGCCGCTGAGGTAACCCTTGTCTGAACACAAGAAAACATCAGTAAAATTGCCAGAAACAGATCTGAAGCTCTGCCACAACTTTCCCACATAGTAGGGAGGAACATTTAGATCTGATTGCTTTCTGAAGTACTGTTGAAGTAAGTCTTGGCCATAACTTGCTAGATTACAGAGTTTTATGTTTCAGTGCAGCCATTCCACGCTGCCACAGCAACAGGTTTTATATCAGTTTTTAAAGTCCAATTCTTAATGCCTAAAAAAATCTAATTATCATCTCAGATAAATCTCACTTTGCATTTAACACATTTAGGCAGCCAAAATGGGACTTGACATGGCATGATCACACATATAGTCATACAAAGTACAGAACTGAAATACTTACAGAATATTTGCAAAATATTTACCTTTGTAAAATGAAAATAGAAGCAAATAAAAATCTAAAAAACTAAAATCTTAAAAGAGCTTCAGGCTGTGTTACTAGTTTGGAAAAAGCCTCAAAGTTTGAAGCCAGTAAGTGGACAACAGGAAGAGGCAGAGAGCAGCAACTGTTACTAGACAGTAACAGACTGAACACTGATGGTCTAACCTATGTTTGACTGAATATTGGCTAATGAATTTACACTATTAAAAAGAGTAGTGAATTGCTAGCATACTGTTAGTAATTTCCTGCTTATTGAAAATTATGGAAAAAGCTTAAAATCTCCAGCTAGTAGTTAAATACAATTTCTATTTCTTATCTTAATGGAATAAATTGTCAAGTTAAGAATACAGAAAAATATTTTTATCTATTACACAGTTTGGTTCAATGAGTAGAAAAATATTCTCATAATTAAGAGAATGATGTCCCTGAAACTATCTGTAAGTGCGTCAATAAATGTAGCACCATCTAGTATGATTTTCCTTATCCAAGTATCATAAAAAGAATCCTGGCCATGCTTCACACGTCATACTAGCAGTTGAGGACACTGACCTGAGCAGTTGAGGACAAAAATGGGAGTCATGTTAGCCTTCAGAGAAGGTTTATCACACCAGACAGTGTGATAGAGCAGTGAGGTTAGAACAGTGATAATAAAGCTGGCTGGCCATAGAGGCCTGAATTTTTGTTATCATCTAAGCTGATGCTACAGCTATTAAAAAGACATGTTCACAGAAAATGATAAGGAACTGTCATTTAGTGGCTTGAAAACCTTCATCATGGTACTAACAATATGGTGAGGTCCCAGGAGGAATGGGTGCTGGGGCTGAGAGAGATATCTGAGACAGGCACCAGTGGAGTGGGAAAACTAGTTACACTGAACTGGAAATACATGCAGATATCGCTGCTAGTCCAATATGTTGCACGACTTCAGCAGAGAAGTCCACATCAAGCATCCAGAGTCAGCATTACAAACATTCCAGAAAGCTGACAGCAAACAGAGGTAGTCTACCTCTGTGTAGAGCTTTCTGTAACAGGTAAGCTCTGGACAACTTCCCTATAGGCTCCAAGTACAGGACAGAAACGATCACCTAGTTTTGTTAATCTTGAGCCCATGTTAAAATGCACCTAAAGTGAATTATTTTTTGCCTGCAGCATGATTTTCCCCATGTGAGATACTGCCTCCAGAATTAACCCTTCCAATTTTTCAGACTGAAGTACGTATCCTGCTTCCCATTTTGATATTATCTTTCAGAAAACAACTTCTTAAACAACTTCTTCAACAATCAAGAAGATGATGGAGAGAGATTAGGATAGGTAGGAGGCAGAACCGAGTAAGTTCCTTGTAGGTATTAAAGATTCATTGGCCTCAAGAACTACAGAAAAAAGTTACCAGCAGAAGTGAAGGAAAATGGATGCTGTTTGTGACTCAACGATGGCTTCATTCTCTGTCACAAGTTATACTTAATAAATAGTACACCACAGAGGAAAAGGGCAAGGACCTGATGTACTGAAAGCCCTGCATCATCTTTGAGATATTTAGAGTTACAGAAGGCAAGGTGTTGAAGGCTTCCATCCAGAATATATTTTGCTTCTTTCTGAACTTGCACAGTTTCACATTATTTTAATGAGTACAAAGCAGAGGCTTGGAAGCCTAAGGGAATGAAAAAGCTTCATGAATCCTTGCAGACTTTCTAATATTCAATGGAAAAGTTCTAAAGGCTGCTCTGTAACCTCTCTGGATATCCCAGTCGCTGAGGCTCTGAAACTATATGCTGCTTAAAATAACTTACGATACTCACAATCTCACTGATGTTCTCATTCTACAGACACTTCTCAGTAGCGACACTTTACCCTGCTCGGAGATTCAGGTTAGCAAACCAGCACTTAATACTAGATATGGCTAAACAGCAATTAATAAAGAAAGGACAAAAATACTAGTAATGACTCCTACCATGTTATCTTAACCTGTAAAAGATACAGTTAAGGCACTTTGATAACGTACTACGAATGGGCAGGTAAAAAAATACTGTGCGTTAAATTTAACATACAATACACTAGTGGTTCATGTCCTAGCAAAACTTTATTCTAATGAATCTCCATTTTAACAAAGGAGACACAGAAAATATGGTAATTTTAAAATGGAGCAGCTAGCATTGCTGTATCAATTACAGCTTTAAATATACCTATCCCGGTTAAGATATCTTGTTTGGAAGATAAGTGATCCAGTTCTAGAGAACATTCTTTTTAGAAGTTATTTAGCACAGCACTATTTTTCTTTATAGTGCTATTTTCTAATTATTCTCTCTCAGAAGTAAAGCATACATCAGGAAACAGATTCAAACAGCTGTTATTTCCATGCCTCTTCTATATACACATGCTATAAACAGCAGATACATATAAATATGAAGTTACTCAGAGGTTTATTTTCTACCACATCACCATGCATTCTACAGTGTATGCCCTGGAAACAGGCTGTTTAATGAGGACTAATTCTTTTGAAAGCATTATGAAATAACCACTTATTTGCAGTACCCACCTTGACTAGTCAAGTGAGGTATAGCCAGGGGATGTTTAGGTACATTGTTCAAGAACTAATTCTCATAACATTAATAAACAATATTAATTTCTTCTGAATTGTTCAGATATGTGTATAAATGTACTAATGGCATTAAACTTCTGTCTGCACAAAGCTATAGGTGTTATATAGAAAATTAGGTTTCTGATCAAAAGGGATAATGGTTGAGATATGATTCAGAGGGTTTGCGGTGGGGGGGTGCAAGAAGAGAGGGGGAAGGTGGGTGGAAGAAAGGTTGAGGGAAGCAGAAAATGTCTAAACAGCAAAACCATTTTCTGGAGCTCAGGAATTCCGTTTTTGCTAGTCTGAACAACAGAGACAAAGCAGAGTTGGCTGTAAAGTGGGCATGCTAAAAGTTTTAAGATTCATAAAACATCAAAAGCATTGTCCTTGAAAATGTTATTTTTCTATAAGACTAAATCCATTTTTATGACGATAGTTTTGTTTTAATAAGCTTTTTTCTTTATCTCAGTGCTCTGTAAGTTCAGTTTAAACTAAATTTACCCTAACAATTCATAACTGCCTATAATATTCAGTCATGTACAATATAAAGTATTTTGATATGTTTTTTAATTTTTAATACAATGAAATAAAGATAAATATGTATGGCTTATTGAGATACACTGTACATTGTTAAAATTTTAGGATCATTTCTGAAGCTTTCAAAAAAATACTTTAATTGTCTAATCGTTGAACAGTTATATGACCACAAAGATAAGATTAGGAAGAAGAGTACAATATTATTCTCAGTTTTATTTGAGAATTAACAGTCTACTGACAATGTGATTTTTCAGATTTTTATAAAGCAGAAACCTAATATAATACGTTTAAGAGGTACATAACTATTTTGCCAAATGAACTGTAAGTGCCTTTATGGTAGTACATATAACCTGAAGCTTTATTAATATGAAACAGTTCGAGTCTGAAAAGGTGACGAGAGATGACCACATTCACCATAGATTCTGGGTGCAAGACTTCATTAGGTACTCATTGAAGAGATTCTACTGAGTTCTAAAGTGATAGGATCATCCCTCCAAAATTATACACTTTATGCATGATATGTCAACAGCTTGACTTACATATTCACCATATGTCTCCTGTGCTGGAGGTGGTGGAAGGGGCCGGTAGCCTGCAGGTGGAGGTACTCCTCTTGCTCTGGGTGCTAGAAGTCCACGGCTACGACTGACTGGTCCTCTACTGGGAGGCACTCCTCTGGGTGCTGGTGCCCCTCTCGGTACTCCTGCTGGTGGTGGAGGCACTCCTCCACGGCCCCTGTGAATATATGGATCACTTCCCATTAAATGCAACACCCCTGGCCTCCCTTTCAACAGCTCCCTCCCCCACATCATGACAATTTTGCTTTGTTACAGCCAGAAAAAGTCTAGAGGGTTTATAGTTTATAATTTTTCTGTACGCTTTAATCCAATTATACACATTATGCAATAAATGAAGAAAGATACAAGCTAGACATGTGATTAAGTGATGAACTTCTCACTAGCTTGAGCCATTCTCACATACACAGACATCCAAACCAATTTGCTGGAATCAGTCAGCTTCACTAGAATTTGACTTATATGTGAAATCACAATCATAGAATAACAGGTTAATTTGAAGCTGTCAGGCTATATCGTACTCAAACCCTGCAGAGAGGAATAGGTTGCAACTCCCTTCTGATCCTGTGTAAGCTTCTAAATGCAATCCAAAGATCACACTGCATGTAAGATATTGAGTGGGTCAGAAGAATTACATTTTCTTCTGGTTCTGAAGAGATTTCCAGCTGTTGCAGGAAACATTCAGACATGTAATAAATGTGCAGGGTGATTATGGGATATAACTTGATACTCTATATGTATTTAAGAACAAGAAATAACAGTATATTTGTTTTTAAAAGTTCTGAATGATAAACATTAACTTGCATTTTATTACTTTGGACACTTAAGATATAGATGAAAAATCTGAGACCTAAACCGGAACAATTTTCAAAAATATTTGATCCATTTAGAGGTGGTGTTCCTCCCTGTCTCCCTATAGTAAAGGGAGAGACTTAGAAGTACAATCTGGGAGAAATTTGCATCATTTATCCACTTTCAAACAGGATGTCTAAAACATTGCTAATAGACATCTCCTTTTTAAAGGAGATCATTTCACCCCATGAACTATGACTAAGTTTAAATGACTGCTCTGCAGGCATACAGACTTGTTCTGAGGAAGTCACACCCTTATTGTATACTGTAACAGATACATAGAAGAAAACAAACACAAGCTCTACACTACGCTTCTACCTATCAAGCCATCTTCTAATTAATCTCAAGAGTACTAACTGAATGAAAATACTCTGTCCTGATTTCAGTAGACATTTCCCCCTTAAACAATATTATAAAGTAAGATCCAGATTTGGCCTTAAGGTTTCCTATCCCATTTCAGATAAGTCATAATTTCTCACTGGTAAACTTAACAGGAAAAAATATAATCATTTTATCACAAATAATTAGTATTTCAAAAACTGCATCACTAAAAGAATGCAAAAACGTAAATACTTGATACAATCAGGATAGATTTTATTAATTCTAATTACTGATCAAAACACAGTCACAAAGTATTTTAAACAAGCCTAGAGAGTAAGTGATTTAAAACTGTGCTTATTACTTGGTTTTGGCTAATCTGTAGAATGCCTCCTCAGGACAGGGTACCAGCTGCTTATTTGACTTCATTGTAGTGGGGGCAGGGGTGAGCAGTGAAGTTCCCAGACACAGCCTGCTGAAGTAATATAAAGAAATAGCAAATGTGACACTTTCCAAGGTGAAGCCAAAGAAAGGGAAATGAACCTATTGGCATAGACAATAGTCAATACCAAGTAAAAAAAAAGTCAGTAAAAAGACTCAAGAATCACTAGCCATAATCTTCATGGCATCCTTCAGACAGGGTGCAAGTGAATGCAGCAGGAAGTGGGACATGCTGAAAAACATGGAAAAACATTTGAGGGAGGGAAAAAAGTACAGTTTTAGAGCCAGTATAGATTTATTCTTGAAGAGTAATCAGAACATCAGATCCATGTGATGAGAAGGTCTTTTCAAAACAGTTAATAGGATTGGAGTGGTGATGTGTGGGAAATCGTATTTCTCCTATATTAGGAGACATTTACATGCTTTTTTTAAGAGTCACTGTAGGAAGAATAAACAATCTGAGATGTATAGTTCTGTATTACACTACTCAGATGGTTACTGCACCAGGCTGGAGGACACTAGAAAGGTGCAGAGATAGGAAACCCAGTAACAGGAGAGTTCAATTACCACCATGCAGATGAGTCATATCAAGGTAGGATGCTAAGAGCAAACTTTTAGAAACTGTAAATTGTTATTTCATTAAGAAGTTATCAGGGAACTAAAGAAGTTTGATTGACATGAACAATGAACAGAAACTGACTGATAATATTGAGGAACCACTTGAATAGGAACCTTTGCAAAAACAAAAAATCAGTTCTGGTATTGCTTAATTTGAAAAAAGGGCAGTTACATAAATTACTTCTAAAAAGACTTAAGAGTGAAATGTATATACGCAATATGGGAAGACATTTAGAGAAATCCCATGGGAAGTCAGAGCAGATACACAACAATTGTCAAAAAAGAAAAAGCTTGAGAAAGGGCAAAAGGAGCTCAGTAAGGCTAGAACAACAGGGTAAGGAGAGGTATTAAAAGCGGTATCACTTGAAAAGCTGAACCCATCTCTAACCTCAAAGGACAAATGCTAATAAAACAAATGTAAAATACTCAGGAAAGCAGGTCAGAGATAATTTAAAGAATTTGTAGAAAATCTGAAGAAAAATAAAAGTCCTTCAAACATTCTGGAATCAGGAAATCTGCCAGAGTGAGGCCAAATCACCAGTGAAGAACAGTGAGATATATATGTATGTATACATTATGTTTTTTGCTACACAATCAAGAAAGGCTGGACAAGGTTCTCATGGTAGACTGTTTCCTTACAGGGAATGCATTGGATGGTGCCGCCAACTGTCTTAGAGACAAATTACAGAATAAAAGGAGCAAGTAAAAGCAATTGCACTATCTATAAACTGCAACAGGAGTTCAGATGCCTAGCTCTTTAATCTGTAGCTGAATCCCAACCTGAATATTAAGGAAAGGAAAATAGCAAAAAAAATTTCAAAGCAGCAAACTATAAGAGAGGACACTTGGGAGTTAATATACACACATGTATAAATTTATATATCCTAACATTATACAAAGTAATAGGTTCTGTGCTTTCACTACTCATAGAACATCTATGATTAAGATAGGCCCAGTGGTAAAAAACAAATACAGTTTTAGAAAATATAAGAACAGAACACAGAAAACTTCGTTACCCAATTATGTGCATTCACAGTCCCATTTCCTGATTTGGAAAGAACATAAAAGAACTGGGAGTGCATCAGAAACTATGTTAAAGATCACCAACAGTATAGAACAGTTTACACATGAGGAACAATTAAGTACATTAAGGCACTTCATACTACAAATGACAACTGAGGCTTATATGATAGAATCCAATAGAAACATCAAGGGGATGACAAAGGCTTAAGCTGCACCAGGGGAGGTTTAGGTTGGATATTAGGAAAAATTTCTTTACGGAAAGGGTGGTCAAGCATTGGAACAGGCTGCCCAGAGAGGTGGTGGAGTCACCATCCCTGGAAGTGTTCAAAAAACGGGTAGACGTGGCACTTGGGGACATGGTTTAGTCTAGTCTGCCCTTGATTGGCTTAGAGTAGACTTGGTAGTGTAGGTTAATGGTTGGACTGGATGATCTTAAAGGTCTTTTCCAACCTAAACGATTCTATGATTCTAAGGCTGAGGGGTGACTTCTTCACAGTCTACAACTTCCTTAAGGGGGGGGGGGGGGGGGGGGGGGCAGCAAAGGCGCTGATGTCCTCTCTCTGGTGACCAGTGACAGAATCCCAAGGAAATGGGATGAAGCTGCATCAAGAGAAGTTCAGACTGGACATTAGGAAAAAGTTCTTCATCAAAAGGGTGGTCAGTCACTGGAACAGGCTCCCCAGGGAAGTGGTCACAGCACCAAGCCTGTCAGAGTTCAAGAAGCATCTGGACAACACTCTTAGTCATATGGTTTAGATTCAGGTAGTCCTGCAAGTAGCAGGGAGCTGGACTCAGTGATCCTTATGGGTCCCTTCTAACTTGAGATATTCTAAAGGTACATAAGGAATTATTCAGCAGTCATTTCCAATGTAAGAATCAGGGGATATCAACATGTAGGGATAAATTATTAAACCAGATTGCCTTAAGGCCTGGACCACTATGACTGCTCCTATGAAATATGATCACTGAATGACAGAATGGTTGCGGTTTGAAGGGACTGCTGGAGGTCATCTGATCCAAACTTCTGCTCAAGCAGGGCCACCTACAACCAGTTGCCCAGGACCATGTCCAGGTGGTTTTTGAATGTCTCCAGGGATGGAAACTCCACAACCTCTCTGGGTAGTGTGTGCCAGTGTTCTGTTACTGGGCACCACCAAAAAGAGCCTTCTCTTCTCTAGGCTGAGACCTTCATCAGGTCCTCCTTGCAATTAAGGTAGGCATGACCTTTACTTTCCTCCAGTCCTCAGGCACCTCCCCTAATCTCCATGATTGTTCAAAGACTGAGAGTGGCTTCACAATGACACCTGCCAGCACTCACAGGTGCATCATATCAGAGCCCATGGACTTATAAGTCAAGGTTGCTTAGCTATTCTCTAACCTCATCCTCTTCCACCAAGGGTATGCTTTCCCCCTCATCTTTGGGTCCTTGGATTTCAGAAGGCCCCTCTTACTAGTAAAGACTGAGCCCAAGAAGTCATTAGGTACCTCAGTCTTTTCCATGCCCTGTGTTACCAGGGCCCCTGCTCCATTCAGCAGTAGGCCCACATTTTCCCTAGTCTTCCTATTGCTACTCAAGTATTCATAGAAGCACTTCTTGTTGACTTTGACATCCCTCACCACATCACTGATGACTCCTGTTCTTCATCTCTACTCATGTCTATGCAGCAGACATGTCATTAGGGGCAGAAGTGATGGCCCTAGGGCAGTTTAGTCCCCACACATCTATTACTTCTCATCTTCCATCTATGCTCTAGCTAATCCTTCCACAGCTCTCAATTCTGATCCATCTTGCCTACTGTTGTTTTCTATTTCACTCCTTTATCATTTACATATTTCTCCAAGTGTTTAGGGTTGAAGTGGTTTTATTTTTACTGTACGTAAAAGCTTCACTCACACATACTTGAATGTAACCCACTACTACCATTAAGTTTAGAGAATGTGCTAATAGTCTTTTCTCTTCCCTTCATACCATGGACATTTGAGTGGTGTGCAAATATACACAGCATATTAAAAAGCACTCTCTGAAGAAACTGCACAGAGGGTCTTTATTCTTTTTCTTCTACAACTGTCTCACCTATAAATTCAAAAACCTTGCTGCACCTGCTAACATTTAGATTCATTCTTCTACTTATTTCATCCAAATCAAGACATCTCAGCTCTGTTCTATCACATTCACAGAGATATCTTACCATCAAATCAAATTCATCATGGTTCCTAGTCCCTCCATGCCTTTCACTACTTGCTTGTCTGACCAAGGGCATCATTCTGCAGACCAAATTTCAGCTGCCATCACCAACTCCCCCTGTCTTTGCACACAGCTTACAGACTATTTTTTTCTTTAAAAAAACATGTAAAATAGCCTTTCTTTTCAGATTACCTAAAATTTTTTTGGCATGGAGATTTCAGTTGACAAACTTTAAGACAATGAAGGGCTCCTCTCCTAAAATCAGATACTCTTTCATGTTAATTGAGGGTTTAGAAAAGTAGATTTTGAAACTTTCTGGAGCATCAGTGATTAGATCCCAAATTCCCACTTATTTTAATTAAAATTATGGCACATTTGTTCAAATAACTATGAAACAGTCTTGATCCACAACTTTGGTTCAGGTATATAATTCATGGTTTCACTACAAGCAGCACAACTTTTCCTTTCAATAAAGAACTGTGTATATTAACCCTCAATCAGAATGCTTGTGCATCTGAAATTTGAGGTGTCTGCCAATACATTTCCTTGCCTGTTAGCCCTCTTAATCCTTCCACTGTTTCTTTGTTACAGAAGAGAGAAATCTTTGTTTCCACTTCTATAGGCCACAAAGCATTATCCCCAAACCTTGAAAGTTGTATGTTATTAAAACTCATTTGTCAACCCATGTCAGCCTTGACTACCTATTTATAATACTGAAAAACAAGAATGGTCTTTTATGCAAGTTTTATTTCACATTTTTGTTTGAAAACAGTATGTTCCTGTTTAAATCTCCTTTTTTCACAAAATTGATCACAAGACTAAAAAGAGACAGAACACCCTGAACATAATACCTGCCTTTGTCCTGGATCCTGAACTGGCTTTGTCTAATATTTTGTGCTACAGAATCTTTTGCAGTACACTACCTACATGTTCTCCACAAAAAGTTATTCTTCAAAAAAGAAACCAGTTAATTCAGACATGACAGGAATGACTTTTTGATCTGGTGACTAACAAAGAATAGTTGAAAGTTGTGAACACATTACAGCAGTGACCCACATCACCTCATATTTCTTCTGACATACAAGACAGCAAATTTTAACCTACAACTTCTGTAACACTTTTGTCCCCAGACAGAGTGACAGTCAGCCAACCATTAGGATCCCAGCCATGCATACACAGAAAAATGAATAAAAAGAACAAATGGGAAAAGTAAAACACCCCACAACCTCTTGCAAGCATAAACCAGAATTTTGCTATTTCTTTAATTAGACTATTCCTATATGTTGGCTTTGTAAGAAATTACTTTTTCCTCCCCCCCATCTTAGTGGAACCAAAATATCTGCTTTCAAATACAACTGCTCTCAATCTGGGCAGTGAACCCAACCAGCTCTCCCTTACTGTGGCCTTTCAATACTTAAGGAGGGCTTCTTATAAGGAAGATGGAGAGACATTTTACCAGCATCTGTGGTCACAGGACAAGGGGCAATGGTTTTAAACTGAAAGAAGGTAGATTTAGATTGGACATAAGGAAGAAATTCTTTACAGTGAGGCTGGTGAGATACTTGAACAGGTTGCCCAGAGAAGCTGTGGATGCCCCATCATTGGAAGTGTTCATGGTCAGGTTGGATGCAGCTTTGAGCAACCTGATCTAGGGGAGTATGTCCCTTCCCATGGCAGGGGGGTGGACTAGATGATATTTAAAGCTTCCTTCCAACCCAAACCATTCCATCATTTCGACAGTGATTTCTAGCTATAAGTGACATGAATTGGTTCCCCCACCCCAAGGCAGTAAGCCTAAGAATATGGAGAAATCTTCCTTGCTATTATCATCCTCTAGAATTTCACTTTTCCAATATATATTAGAGTCAGAATTGAGTGATCCTTAAATCTTATTTTTATTTATTCTTAAATTAGGAATGTGAAGTTTTAGAGAGGAAATGCTACTTTATTTGCAAAATGTCCTTGCAAATGTACATTAACCTGTATGTTAACACATGTTTATTTGCAGTCTTTAGTTAATCAGAAGTCTCAATTCACATTTCAGTAGTATTATTATTTATGTTGCACTGATTCAGGATGGGAATTCAAATGCACTAAAGAAACACTGATTCCAAGAGGTACATTATCTAGCTACTCACTATAACAGCATCACATGAAACATCATGGGTCTAAGCTTGCTAGCACAATAAATTAAAAAAGATATGATCCTTCATTTTATATAGTTGCCTCCAAAAAAGTTAACAACAATGTCAGTTTACAATAAAGACAAAGGAGTGAAAAGCAGACTTTCACCAGGGAAAGATTCGCATGTCCCTTCTCTTGTTGCACAGCAGAAGCAGGTACTACCTAAAAAGGTTAAATGCTCAGTATAAACACCACAGAAAATAGAAGTGTTGTAATTATATCTGAAGGTCATCTTTAACAGTATTGGGATGAAGAAAAAAAAAATAAAATTGGGGGCAAGAGGGCAGAAGGAAGCAGCTATATGCTCAAGATCAGTGATAAGAAAAGCATATTCCTAAAGGTAAAGCCCAAAATACACACAATCCTTCTACAGCAAATTCCATCCACTCACCCCCAAAAATCTTGCTTGGTTCTAAAGTCATAAAAAATTCATTCAAGAACATCTGGAACAAGCCAGAAATAGCAGAGTAAAAAAATTACCAAACCACAACCATTAGGAAATTACTTACCATATACAGGAATACCTGTGCACAAGCTAGAATTTTCTATGCAAACACAACAAATCTATTGTTTTCTACAGAGTAAAATTTTGGTATGGAGCTAAACATACACATAAGTCTTCTTAAAAAAGGTACTTGATAAGATGCATTATCTCCAGTTTCAACATGTCTGATAAGGAGTAAAAAAAGGCATAAATTAGTACTCTGGGTTTTTTTAAGCGAAACTATTCACGAATAATAAAGGCTTAAAAAACTGGGAATTTAACGCACGGTTATTGCATCCTCACAGGATGTTTCATGTATCAAGGCTGTTATCTTAAAAATATTCTACAGACTATAAAGAGAAGTTAGGATTGAGGTTTTAGACTTCATTTTACAAGTCTTCAAGCTTTGCTTCAACCTCTCCTGGATCTCAGGGATGCAATGCTATTAAAACTGTTTTAACAGTAAGACAAAGCCTTTAACAAAGCCTTCCTTCAACAAAAGTATTACTGAAATCAAGTTATACTAAAGAATCTGAGTATTGCAACTTCATTTGAGATCTTTAACTCAATGGCTTTAGTGTCTCAGTAGCAATGGCATTAAATTTCACTCAAGGAATCTTTTATGCTAAGGGAGTGCTTTGATTTGAGGGGAAAAAGTCTTGGAGTTTAAGACAAGCCTTAAAGTAAGGACAAGTCAAACAAGCCAACAACCTTCACTTTTCTTCAGAACACAAAGAGATGACAAGTACAATTTTTAGCTGTCATCTCCAAATCAAATGCTAATAACATTTACCCTGAAGACAATTCAATAGTTGTAGGCCAATAGGATGAACTACAAAGGATTTTGTAAGCTACCTAACAGCATGTATGTGTTGTATAAAATGCAGGTTTGAAAAAATAATTTGCCAAAATCCAGAGAATGGAACTAGTGATGTTAGAAATTCAGGACTATGAAGAGTTAATTACACATGCATGTGCTAGACACCAGTAGTAGAAATAAGGTATCAAACTTTAGTGATAATATCAGACCAAACAATAACTACAGTATCACAAACACTAGCTTAAGGATATGAAGAAAACATGAAATAGAACTGTGAGTACAGTACACACTGTACTAAGCATCTGTAGCAGAGCTGTTACAGGTACCTATGGGAAAGAATTAGTAAAAAGCCAATCTCCAAAATCAAATGGCATCTCCAATTTGCAAGCACTTTTGTATGACTGATTACAGCACTAAAGTCAACCTTGGTATATAATTACCACTACTCTGAACAACATTAAAATCAAGAAGAGAAGCAGAACAGATATATTACACAATATAAGAACAAAAATTTGTTGATTTAGAGAAAAAAAATTATATTCTTACAGGACACAACCAACAGTAATCATAAATTCTCTAAATTAAGGTTCATTCTGCATTGTGTTTGCAATCATTACAGGATACATGTAATTAAACAGTTCTGTGTAAATAGAATGAGCTCAGTGCTTTTTCTTCTAACATGCTTAATCTGAGTTAAAACACTTCAGAATATTATTTTGAAATTGTTTTTAGAAGCTGAAATGTAAGTTTCAAGCTTGCATTAATAAGCACCATACCCACAACTGAAGGAAAACAGTTCACCATACAGAACAGTTACACTTAGCTGCTGCAGTCCACAATCTCTCTGTACTGTAACAGAAACAGTTATGCACTTTATTTAGTTTGTTTTCACACTTCAGGACTCAAAGGAGTTGAAGTTGTCATCTCAGTACTGCAAGGAAGATAGGGGAAGCTAGAGTAAAAATAAAACATCTCCTGCATCAAAGAAAAATAAAGCAAAAGAAGCAGTAGACTTGCCTACTCCTGAAAAGCCACTTTTTTCATTAAAAAAGTGCCACTCAGATGAGACCAAATCCAAATTCTACCTCCAAAGCACTTCTGTAACATTTTATCATGACTACAAAAACTTAGTAATGCTATAAAAAAGGAATATGTATATTCCTTAAGTTAGAGAAATTGCTCTGAAATTCATATGTCAGTCAAGGCAAGACAGATTTACCAGTTTTTCAAAGCCAGGCACTCCATAAGGCCAATACACAGACCCTACATGCACCTAAGGAGCAAATCAAAGTTAGAACTCAAGCAGGTGCTCACACAGTAAAATTGAACTTGTATGACATACATTGCTTCTTAACATAGGTATCATTCCAGTTTCATAAGAAATTTCAGCACCATTGTTAATTCAGTCTAAACTAATTAGACTATCTTCAATGAATCAAGATTGTTTCCCTTATCTTTTGCTCCTATTTTAGGAATCCTTCATGAATTTTACTATTGTACTCTCGGCAGGGGGGGGGGCGCGGTTTGAAGGGAGAAGCTTAAAATATGTACATTCCAATGAAATTCCATTGCAGGTGAGGTACTTACCTGGCCAAAGCAGGAACTGGTACTCCTCTTGCTCGAATAGATGGTTTTCCACGAACTACTGGAACTTCTGCATTTTCTGAGCCACCATTTAAATATGTTAATTCTTGAAGCTGTGCCTGTCTGATTTCATCATTGTAGTCCTAAAACAGGGGGGCAGAGTAAGAAAAAAACAAACTGTTCAGCCACCAAATTAGTATCAGCAAACACTGATCCTGAAAGTTCCCTCTTAAAAAGCTGAACAACCCACTGAAAAAGTTTAATATGCGGAATACTGCAGGCATATTAGTCAAAAATTTCTACAAGAGGTCTAAATATTAATTACATTTTTTGCTCAGAGATGGTTTTCTTTCATTTGTTTACCATATGCAATGGTAAACAAGCTGAAGACACATGGCTTGTTTCTTACTTTGCACAAATCCTCTCTCAAGGTCTGTCGAAAAGAAAGCTGAAGTTATTTACATGGAATTAATATGGTACTTCTAAAATACACAAGAGTCTTTTCAGGGACCTTGAGCCGACCTCCAAAACTAGCACATCACAAGAATAAAACAGATACAGCAATGAACTCTTGAGCTATACATATTTTTCTATCATTTTTCTTCCATTTAAAGGGAGCCAAAGAATGCATCTGTAAAGGTGAATGAGAAAAATAAATTTTACTCAACATGTATACATACAAAATATCAAAATATTAACAGGTCCTCTAATAAGAATGAAGTGATACTTCCGATATAACAGCTCTTATCTTCTACAAATCCTCCCATTTCAAAGAAGGTTCATTCAAATACCACCCATTTTACAACTCAGTTACAAAACAAAGGATCTGCACCTCTTATTGGAAGTCTGCAGTTATTACATTTATGCACTAGGCAGTTACCAAAAGACTGTCAGGTAGCCTTGCAACAGACAACTCTGAAACAGAACTCTGCATTGAAAGGAGGTTAAAACTTCTATGAATTCAAAAATCTTTTTAATTTCTTAGACATGCTTAGGTTGACTCTGTACATGATGGGTTCTTTTTCTTCCTAATGATTTCTCATTTTCCTGCAGCATACTACTAGACATACCAGCAGCCTTAGTCATAGACAAGGACTCCACTGCACAAAGGCACAGAACAGAAAATACGGTCCTTATCACATATGCCAGAGGCAGCAGGAGGATACGGAGTGAAGGGGCACTACAAGGAACCCATGCTAACCAGCGGTGTTAATCCATTAAACTCTGAAATGGATTCTTCAATTAAAAGTAACAGATGGTCAATTTATGACTACCCACTGCTGGAAAACAGCACATTTCAAGTCAAATTGAAGAGACAATCTCTTCCTCACCTAGAACAAAAGATGGACATGGAAACCCTTTACACTGCACTCCTCCCCTGCACGGTTTAGGCTGAGGTGACACTCGAATTTCAGTCAGATGCTGCTGACTAGTTTCAAGTGAGCAGATGTACTTTCATTTTATAAATATTGCCCATCCTGACTGACTAGTCTTCTCTGAAGATGGAGGATTTTCTTCTAGGAATGACTACATCAAGATACATGCAAGAGATTTTCTCCCTACAGAGAATTACTTACCTGATCCAACTAAACAACATTCTTTTAGATGTTATCTGCAATTTTCACCCAGTCCTGATCAACACACCGGCAGCAGCTCTCCTTGGGATCATTGGTAACTTGAGACTTCATTTCAATTTATCATTTGAACTATTAGTAAACACATTTTTTATTTGATGTTAGGACAGATCCCTGCAAAACCCTATGCAGTTTTGCAAAACACCCAAGCAGATCTTCATCCTGGCAGTGAACAGTAGTTATCAGATTTCTAGCCACCTTTATACACACACACCTTACAGTTACTTGCCAGATTGCTTAGAGAAAAGTGTGTGAGCTTCCAAAGCCCACCAGCTCTTCCAAATGCTATTAAACACTATTTCATCACCACCTTACAAACTGAACATGCAGGAGGCAAGGCAGACTACAGGAAAAATTTGGAAACTCTGCTCACATTGTAAATTGACTGCTACGGATTGTTCTCTCAAAGGTATTTCTATACTTTGCTTTAAAGACAAGTAAAACAAGTAACTGGTAACCAACAGCAAAACATAACTAATGCTGTAGCTGCCCAAAGAAGAATGACTGCCACTACTCAAAAATTAAGCAAAATAGACTAAGAAAAGTCCTATTGGCCAAAAGTGCAGTAATTGCAGTATAATACAGGACCCAAAGGGAGGTGAGGGTGGAAGTACCTGGCTTTTTGTCCTGACAGAAGTAATTCTGGGATAAATATCAAGCATGACACCCACCAATCTAACAGTCAAACAGACTGATGACTAGAGGGTCTGGCCAGAACAAAGGGACTGGCTAATGTAAAGGAGGACAAAAGAATATACTTAAAGTCAGAAGCCACAGTTCTACCTGCAGAAGACAGGAGAGAGTCAAGGCAACATGGTAAGCACAGCCAAGAAAACCTCAAGTCAGAAGGTTTTATGCCTTGGTTTGAATTAAACCAATAGTTTAAAGGAACATACACCACTGCATCTGCTTGAGGCTGAACTTCAATGCAGAGGTGCTTGCTTGTGGATTGAAAAAGATCTGAGAAGAGAGGTGTCCTGGTTTCGGCTGGGATAGAGTTAATTTTCTTCCTAGTAGCAGGCATAGTGCTGTGTTTTGGATTTAGTAGGAGAAGAATGTTGATAACACGCTGATGTTTTAGTTGTTGCTAAGTACTGCTTATGATAGTCAAGGACTTTTCAGCTTCCCATGCTCTGCCAGGTACACAAGAAACTGGGAGGGGGCACAGCCAGAATAGTTGATCCAAACTGACCAAAGGGCTATTCCATACCATCTGACATCATGCTCAGTATAGAAACTGGGCAGGGGTTGGCTGGGGAGCAGCCATCACTGCTCAGGAATTGTCTGGGTATCGGTCGGCAGGTGGTGAGCAATTGCATTGTGCATCACTTCTTTGTATATTGTTATTATCACTATTATATTGTTATTATTATCATTACTATTTTACTTTATTTCAATTATTGAACTGTTCTTATCTCAACCCAGGAGTGTTTCTCACTCTTACTCCTTCGATTCTCTCCCCCATCCCATCGGGGTAGGGGGAGTGAGCGAGCAGCTGCGTGGTGCTTAGTTGCTGGCTGGGGCTAAACCATGACAAGAGGCTAAGGCATATTTGCTATAGTCAGCTACTACAAGGATATTTTGTATCCTACATTCTAGTACCAATTGTGATTGTATATTCAGGCCTGATCTGAGAACTGGACAATGATGATATTCATAAATTAGGATCAGCCTCTAAAGTTGTTGGGAGGTATAGTTAGCTTACATTGTAAAGAGAACACATATTAAGATCATAATCATATATACTGATAGCGGGACTTTACTTGAAATACAACTGATAATTTGCTAAGAAAGCCACAACAGACCTCAAAGAAAATAAATATCAAGTTGCATTTGGCAGCAGTTAACCAAATGGTAGTTTTGGAGAGGACAAAACTGCTCCTTATTGCTTCCTGGAATGGCTGCTGCAAGGCGGGCAGGGGAGGCAGAAAAGATTAAGGCATTTAGAACCATTCTGATAAGATTACATTTGAAAAGCCAACGAGAAATTAAGACAGTGTTTGCCTGATCCCATAGTTCAGAAAAGATTATGTAGCATCAGTTCAGCTCAGTACAATAAAGATGTAATGATCAAAAATCAAGATGGAAAAGCATAGAACCAATGAATGGAATTGCTCATTATCAGTCTAATTCTACTGGCTTAACAGCAGTAATGACTAGGTTTTGGTAAGCTTACTGTATTTATTATGACATTAAGCGAATCAAGCTCAATGAAGAAAAATAAGATCTCTGACAAAGGGGGCAGAAGAATCAGATATGTCCTCTTCCAAGCAAAAAGCACTTATCAAGTTGAGCATGTTCATCTAAAAAGAAAACAGCTGGTCACTCACTAGAATAGCAAAGAACTTAATTCTCCCTTACCTCTTCACACAATTGAATCATGTAAATACAGTAACCTTTGACATTATGACAGCCCAGCACTCCTACAAAGATTCTGTTGAGTATCCCCTACCTCATCAGTTAGAATGTTTGAACAGCAGTATGTTTATTTACCTCTTCATATACATCAAGACAAAAACCATTTGGAACCTGCAGAGTTATGATGTGGTGCTTGGTTCTTTATAATAGAACATAATGCTCAGGACATTTTGGGGGCATTAACTGTCTTAAGGTGCATCCATGTTAGTGCATTATTTCACATCAGGATGCCTCCTGATGATTGTTACTTACCAAGCTTTGGTTCATGTCATGGATTTGGGGCATATGAACTAGTTTTCAGACAAAAACAAGCCAGAAGGAAACACTCAGAGTGCACAATCAACTCCAGTCACTTGGACTTCTTTTCATGGATCTAGACTAGAGTTAGCACAAACTAAAATCCCCCAAATGCATACCATAGTATTGTCAGGTCATCAGCATCAGCTGCTTCACCCTGGAGTACAGCTAGCAGTTCTACTCCCAACAGGCTGTGGTGGCCATATAACAGTGGTCCTGAACACAGCTACACTGACTATACTCAAACATTTATGTGCTGCTGTCACTCAGATACGCACCTTAGTGAAGTTTCCTTAGCTAGGTCTCTCACATTTCCAAGATCTGTCACTAATCAAGAGTAACACTTGAATAACATTTTCAGCAGTAAAAATACACAGAAATCAATCCACCTGGAAGATGCTTTTCTTTCTATATTCAGTCATTTGATAACCAATAAAAATAGAAGAACATTCACTGAAGAGCTAATACAGTTAGGAACTTCACACAGTAAGACCACCTCAAATGCCTCAGCTTAAGAGAGTTGGACTGTTCCAAGCAGTTTAATATTGCAAAACAATCAAGGCTGGTCCTTACATGAGAAGCAAGTAAAGGAATCTTCTGTAAAAAGACACTGGAAACCCTGCAACATCACTGTCTATACATATTCCAAGCCTGGAGTACAAACTTATACTGGAAATAACATCTCATTTTATACATCCATACATCACAAGTTGAATACACCACAAAAGTATAACCCATGTATCACTAGCTTTGTGAGAAAAATAGAGCTAGAAGATAAAATTGTATTGATTCTCAGCACTGAACACTAAACCAGGATTATGGGTGGGAGCTATACTAACTTCAAATGTATTTATTCTTAGTGAAACAGAACCCTATGCTGATGCTTCAGGTATACCTAGAACACAGAAAAGCCCTACCTTAAGCCAAGTTATTTTTTGATATTTTACAGATTTTTACAGTTATTTGTAAACTTAAATACTTTGCATATGACCAGTTAAGCAAGAATAAGTTGCTTTTTTTAATATAGGTCATATGAGGTGAGAGTGGATGTGGAAAGTTATGCATTCACCCAATAACTGCCTATATCAGAATGAAAAGTGTTTGTAAACATCACCACTTTTCACAGATGAAGGAAATTAAGCAACATGACCTGATCAGTATCATACAGTAAGTTAGTTTTAGAGAAAATTTCTCACTCAAGACTACCAGAATTCTTACAAAAAATTGAAATACTAACAGGGATGAGGAACTTCTTGATTTCTTCCAATGCATGTCCCATTCTGGCATATGCTTCTGCTGGTGGAGCAAATACTTCAATTAAAACATGCAGGTCATCATTTAGGTGGAAATACTTTGCCTCTCCACTTTTTCTCAACTCTTCCTCCTAGAAGATAAGAAAGAAGTTTTTTTCCATTTTCTTTTTTTCAACATATAATGCAAGTGTTAAAGTTGCTTCACAGGCATTTGCACATACTGCTTACCCATGTTCAGATGTAAACAAATAAAGTATAAAATTACATACTTTTCTGATACTTCAAACCGTTCATGTTGCTAAAATATAAGAATAGTATCATTTTGCTTATCAACATTAAGTGACAATAACATACAAAATAGGACCCACCAGCTTCTGCTCACATACAGAAACTATAGCACAAGGGAAAATGTTCCCAGGAGTTTTCCCAAGTGCACCAGTTTCACTTAGAATACACTGAGAAGTAAGTGAACTTGAAGTCTCTTTTCTCAAAAGTAAAGTCTTTAGAAACAGGTTTGATCTAATATTTCACAAGAGCAAGATTCTTTTACCAATATTATTTCAATCTCTTCTTAGTATTATTGCACAGCTCATACTTCTTATTTTCTGTTCTCACTGAGATTTCTACCCCATGAATACATCCTTCACAGAACTGCGCTACTTGGACATGAAACTAATACATCAGCGTATGAGACAAGGGAGGAGGACATTAGAGAAAAAAAGAGTTCACTACATATTTCAGAACACCGTTTATTTCTTTTATTCTGTTCCAGCCAACCCACTTCAACATGACTGAAAAACTATGATTTCAAGGTAGTGAAATAGAGCTCATTTCTCTCAAATACTTGCAATCACACACAAAATGGTCACAGACCTAAAGGACATTTGTTAGTCTCAGATAGGCTCCCCGCATCCCCCATGTGTGTTTGACTAGTGCATTCCAACAGACTAAGCCACCCTTAAAAATAATTTAATTGTATTACCAGATAACATTATATCAACTTCTTAGCAGTTCTGCTATCTAAAAAAACCCCTAAGAATTCTCCTCTGCTGCTTATTGTATTTGGCAACAACCAGGTAAATACTTCATCCTTTAGATTACTAAAATTACATAGTTCCAATGATAGCTGAAGCCTCCCCCCATGCACACCCCTTAATTATGGGCTGAGGTCTATAATTGACAACCCGCTTCTGCTTCTCAAATAACATTCTTGTCAGACTTTGTGTTTGACTATGGGGATGTTCAAAAAAAACCAACAGAATCTAGTTAACTGTTAGAGCATCCACAGCAAGAATATTATGAGGCCAGAATCAGCAGGATTAGACTTTGTCAGCAAATCAATTATCTTATCAATACAAATAGCAGATCTTAGAAATAGAAAGTAAACTAATATAAACATTACAGCTCAAACATTTAGTTTTAATAGGAACTGTTTCTCACTTAAGTACTTAAGCACAGTTATCCAAGACATATGAACCATAATCTAGCACTGGAAGCTAGATGTTTTCATCCATGAAGTTCCCCATATACTTTGGTTTTTTGTATATACATGTTATCAAGCATCCCCTGCCCCTTTAAAAAAGGGAAAAAACATTGTGCAGTTAGCTTCACAGAGAGTTAAGAATTAAGAAAATTAATTTCTGTGATTACCAATCAGCTTGCCTAGTAATAGCAACAAGCAATACAAACATCACAATTTCATGTGCAGTGCCTGGTGAAAAAGGATTCCAATCAGCAATTTTAACAACACATACAAGGTATTTCAGTGCAGGTTGTTCTAAAAGTCATTCCCATAAGCAAGCTTCTACTTTATCCTTTCTTCTTGTTTCACTTGCAAGGTTCACTTGGAGAAAATTTTTTTTTTCAATTCTGTAACGCGACTTGGTAACACACTATTCTCCACAGCTCTTAAGAGCACACAGATGAGAAAGAGCTCATCCACTGTGACCTACATCTCCCAACCTTGAGCACACATTAAGCATTTCAGGCTTTTTTTATTCCCCATGATGATCAACAAAAAAGCCACAGCTTGCTCCCATTCCAGTATTCCTCACTGTCAGTATTTTTAGCTCCCACAAAACCCTCTACCTTCCATTACTTGACAGTACATACATTGGCTAGGCCCGCCTCGTCCATGTAGATGCTGCGTGGCTGGCCAAAACAGAGAACTTTTCTCCTTGACTGCAATGGAGATTTTTGAGAGCTGCTGAAAGGATGAAAGTAAAGCAGATGTGGAACAAGGGAGCTAAAAGACAAGCAAGATGGCCACTTCCTTTAGTGGTTTTTTTTTTAAAAACAAAATCTGTCCTTTAAATCTCCATCTTCTCACACAAAATCTATCACACCAAATGGTTCATGGCTTGAACAAGCTGACGTAACATGTTTTCAGTAGACACATCCTGTCAGTACTGCACTCTGGGAGCCTTATGAGAAAGCTCACTATTTGCTTTGTACCTTGTGCTCTTTTATTTCATCCCTTCATGGTCCAGAACAAAGCAGAGTACTAGCACAGCTTATGATATAGTAGCACAAGGCACCTGGCAATACACCTAAAGACAATATACTTTGCCCTGTATTCTGTAGTACCAATAGACCCTGTTGCTCTTCATCCTGTTTGTCAATCTGTCAAGAACCAGATACCAGCCCTAGAACTCTGCTGCTTTAAATCAGTAGCTGAGTAGCAGTATTTATCAAAATATATGTCCATAGGACTGTCCATTTTCACCTTTACTATACCACCCTTGGTTCAGGTTTCAAGTTTTTTTAGGTACTACCAATAACTTATTTTAATGTTACCTAACTGTTTTTAATGTTACCTTAAGTGAAATTTGGCTTCTGTCAGATTTTAAATACCATTCAGGACACTCAAGTTGAAAGGCCTGTACCAGTTTCAAACTATTGATAATACAGGAATAACCAATTGGGGTGGAACGCTTTGTTTAACTATTATTTCTTCAGACTTGTAATATAAAAACAGTCTTGTCATGCGATAAAGAAATTTTGAAATGGTTCCTTTTACTTTTTCAGTCTCCCATAGACATAAAAGCCTGAATAGTCTGGCAGAAGGTATCTCTGCACCAAGCAATGACTCATGAAAAGCCACTGATGAAGTGACAGCATAGCTTGAAAAAACATGTAAATGGAAAAGAAGAATTACTGAATTTAGATACTGCATATCACAAGTAGATGCATGAAATGGTTCTCCAAGTGTTGACAAAAGAAATGGAAATAAAAATCCCAGATTGATTCTAGAACTCAAGTTTTCAATGAGTAAGGAACAAAGATACAGTGAAAACACTTTCCTGAATGTGCTCTTTTTAAACCCAGGTCTCTTGTTATTTAAATGATTTAAAGTGAGACAGGATCCTGTATTTCCTGTTTTATATCTTTCCCTAGAAAACCTGCAGAAGGTAATTGTGTTCTTTGCTATATTTTGTCAGCCTTTCCTATCAGTTAGCTTCCTTCCCTAAGTCTTTGAAGTTCTCTTAAAGCAAAAAGTATCTAGAAATTTGGCTTAGCTAGAGAAGTCTACAGAGCTTACTGCCACTTTCCTTCAGGAAAGAGGTAATAATCATACATTTAAAACTGGTAATGTAGCAGGTGGACTAACATGTAAGTGATAATTACATCATTACCAAAGGAAACAAGAGAAGTTCAAATTACTCAAGTGTAAACCTTTAAGACTCTCCCCTAAGATTCTGAGAGTCAAGTTAGAATCTGAACTTTTCAGCCTGGGCTTCTGCTTTTAATAAAAAAGCTTATACTGCAGAGCCATTAGAAAAACTCAGGGCCTTCCTACTCTAGACACATATGTTGATATAGAAACATGTAATCCAGCAACAGAACAGTATCAGTTTGACATGTGCAACAAGAACTGAGAAAGTTCACCAAGTGTCATTTAATCACAGAATCATAGAATCATAGAATTGTTTAGGTTGGAAAAGACCTTTAAGATCATCCAGTCCAACCATTAACCTACACTACCAAGTCCACACTAAACCAATCAAGGGTAGACTAGACTAAACCATGTCCCAAAGTGCCACATCTACCCGTTTTTTGAACACTTCCAGGGATGGGGACTCCACCACCACTCTGGGCAGCCTCTTCCAATGCTTGACCACCCCTTCCATAAAGAAATTTTTCCTAATTTCCAACCTAAACCTCCCCTGGTGCAGCTTGAGCCCATTTCCTCTCGTCCTATCGCTAACTACTTGGGAAAAGAGACCAACACCCACCTCACTACACCCTCCTTTCAGGTAGCTGTAGAGAGCGATAAGGTCTCCCCTCAGCCTCCTCTTCTCCAGGCTAAACAACCCCAGTTCCCTCAGCCGCTCCTCATAAGGCCTGTGCTCCAGACCCTTCACCAGCCTTGTTGCCCTTCTCTGGACACACTCCAGCACCTCAATGTCTTTCTTGTACTGAGGGGCCCAAAACTGGACACAGTATTCCAGGTGTGGCCTCACCAGCGCCGAGTACAGGGGGACAATCACGTCCCTGCTCCTGCTGGCCACACTATTGCTGACACAGGCCAGGATGCTGTTGGCCTTCTTGGCCACCTGGGCACACTGCTGGCTCATGTTAAAACAGTATTTGGAGCCTTTGCCATCCTGGCTTAGTAGCAAATTTAGTTTATATAACTATAAAAAAAGTAACCCCGAGTAAACTGTCATATTTGAAGTTTATAGTTTTTCATAACTAATTGTGTAGCACATAAAACTTAAAGTTGCATTATCTGTATTATGTAACAGCTCTCATTCAAAAAAGCATTTCATATCTTGAAGACTATAATTATATTTTATAAACCTAAGCTATGTTTATGTTATTTCAATAAATATTTTCAAGAAGGAATTAAAAGCTTTTGAGTTGTACAAAAAATTAACTCTAAGTCATTTATGTGCTCTGATCAAGTTCTTGATAAATACTGTATAAATCATGTAACATTTATGTTTCATTGATGGAAAAATGTGCTTAAAAACATAGTTTAGGAAATTCAGTAGCCAGCCCCCTAAGTCACTCTTGCATACATATGTCATTATCAGTCTTTATAGCACACAGTATTTTTAAGTTTCAGGTTACATAACCACACAGATTTCACTGGAGGCCTATAAAACATGGTATGCTACAAGCAAGAAATATGTTCAGTGTTTTAATTTGTATCATTAGGAACGCCCCAATTAAAAAAATGCAGCTTACCAGACAGGTGACATCTCCTCACTGTTGTACACTTCTGTTAGAAGTTTACCCAGAGATTTGTTTCCGCAAACAGGGAAAGTGATTAGTACAAACACCTATCAAGCTAAAAGTTTCTCTTCTGCCATCTACTTTGGCTCTTGTAATGGATACATCCACTATAACCAAACACTTCCCACAGAAACAACTGCAATTTGTCAATTGCTTAAGCTGCATAAGTCATCCTCAGAGCTGTGAATTTTTTCCAGCTGTATTTTATCTCCTTTTATCAGCTATTTTTATCTTTGTCTAGAAATGTTATTAAATGATATTACATTTAAATGTTAGGTGTTATTTTATGTGGAAATGTTTGGATCTATCTAGAAGTCAGGTTCCTTCAAAAGTAAGAACCCTGCCACATTCACTTGGGCATTACTTGTTACAAGCTGTACAAGATCAATCTAGAACATGCCACTGGTAATGCCCCACTTACATCCAAGGACCATAGTTTGAGGGAGGCCTAAGTACAACTCATAGTAGCCTCAAAATATTAGTGAGAGCAGACTCAGAGAAAAGACACTCCATCTGAATCTAACCAATACAAGCATATCCTATGCTTTTTATTTGCTCCCCAATTTTTGTCACGGGGTTTGTTCACCCCCCAAAACATTTTAGGAAAAAGTTACAAAATCCAGGTATCAAACACTCCACTAGCATAGCTGGGTCTTACCTTTGTCTTGTCCCTCATAGAACCTTTTCCCAAAATAGACATTTTTGTCAGTGTTTCTTCCTGTAAACGCTTTAGAGAATTGCCACGTGGACCCAAAAGTTTTCCCACAAAGTTGAACTGCAAGGAAACAAAAAAACATTAAGCTCATCAGATTTTTAAGCATAAGTGAAGAAGCAAAATGGAATATTTTGCTGAAGCAACTTTTTGTTCTAGGTGCAAACAAGTATTAGATCATAAACTACAAAGTCATTAAGACAGTTAACAGTATCAGTGGCTCCACCAGGTGCCAACAGAAACACAGAAGTATCTGAACTCAAAGAACTCAAATAGTATAAAGAGAACCTTGTGTTTATCACATTCAACACTGACAACAGATGTGCTCAAACTGCAATTCAATTTTCAACAATTGTTTCCAGGTACATAAAGCCATAAAAACAAAGCTGGCAGCAGTCTTAGATACAATACTAACCAACCAAAGCTCCAAAGGAAAAAAAAAAAGACATCTTAATTGCCTTATCCTCCTTTGAAGATTTATGAAGTAATACAGCAACCCATACAATATACCCTCGACTAAACACAGACACAAACAGGGAATGAAATCCAGAGAACATAAGCATATAAATCCAGTCCCAAACCAGAATCACTCAAGATCTTCCCAACTACCACTCAACCCCCATTATCACTAAAAGTTTACCAAAACCAGTTGGGGTTCATAACCATGGCATTACACCATTAAGATAACAAAGGAGCAGAAAATGGTGAGCCACAAAAATAAAGGAAGACAAGGAAAACCCAACCATTTCCATTCATAGAAAACACCAAAACATACAGCTGGTGCTTTTTCAGCCCAGAAAGTGCTTCAGAGGGAAAGGAGGTTAAAGGAAACAGGTATCAAAAATCCATTCATAACAAAGGAAAACAAAAAGGGAGAACCTGCCTACTGTCACTTCAAGGACACAAAACTAGACTTAGTAGAGCTAGGAGGTGTAAAAGTTCTGAGTTCCATAGGGCATATATTCCTAGTTACACATACCAGAAGAAAAGCTGTGTACATTCAGCAGTCCACTTTTGTGTATCACTGCACTGCATTTTGGAAGCTATATAAAATTTGAAGGGTAGTAACAGAGAAGACTTGAGGATTCACTTAAAGTATGCAGACAACTATTTCAGTTGGAAAAAAAATCACAAAAAAGAGCTGATAAACATAAGCTACACTTGGAAGTTGGTATGGAATGCTGTAAACACTTCCTGAAAATATTAATTTATTCCTGTATTGGATTTACATGCCAAGGTTTTGGTTGCTGGAAGCTGCAGGGCTGGATTCCATGAGAAGATGCCAGAAGCTGCCCCATGCTGGACAGACCCAGCTCCAAGACAGACCCACCATTGCCCAAAGCTTGGCCCATCAGTGACATAGCACCTCTGTGATAACATACTTAAAGGGTAAAAACACTGTGAAGTTGAGACAAGTGAGAACATGAGAGAAACAACCCTGCAGACACCAAATTCAGTGAAGGAGGGGGAGGAGGTTCTCCAGGCACCAGAGCAGAGATTCCCCTGCAGCCCATGGTGAAGACCATGGTGAGGCAGCTGTGCCCCTGCACCCATGGAGGTTAATTATGGAGCAGAGATCCACTGCAGCCTGGGGAGGACCCTACACCAGAGCAGGTGGATGTGCTGGAGGAGGCTGCAGCCCATGGAGAGCCCACACTGGAACAGGCTCCTGGCAGGAGCTATGGCCTGCAGAGAGGAACCCACACAGGAGCAGATTTTCTGGCAGGACCTGTGACCCTGTGGGGGATGCGCACTGGAGCAGTTTCTTCCACAGGGTACAGTCCTTCAGGAAGGGACCCATGGTGGAGCAGTTCTTGAACTGCAGCCCATGGGAAAGACCCACACTGGAGCAGTTTGTGAACTAATGTATCCTGTGGGAGACACCCCAGGCTGGAGCAGAGGAAGAGCATGAGGAAGGAGCAGCAGCTGTTATGAGCTGACCACAACTCCCATTCCCTATGCCCCTGTGCCATTTGGGGGAAGGAAGTAGAAGAATCAGGTCTGAAGCTGAGCCTGGAAAGAAGGGGGGCATGTAGGAAAAGTTTTTAGTTTTATTTCTCAAGTTTTTAGTTTTATTTCTCACTATCCTTCTGTTACAATTAATAATTGTAATAAATTAAATAAATTAATCTTCCCCAAGTTGAGCCTGTTTTGCCCATGACTAGTTGGCAAGTGATCTCCCTGTCCTTATCTCAGCCCACAAGCTCTTCATCTTACTTCCTCTCCTCATCCTGTTGAGAAAGGGGAGTGATAGAGCAGCTTGGTGGGCACCTGGCAGCCAGCAAGGTCAACCCAACGACAATTCTTGTCAAAATAATACTGCAATAGAGATTGCTTATCAAACTACTGTTCAGGAATATTTACTATTCCCAATGAAACTTTGTAAAACCAGGATATTCACACTGTTGGAATCTGACACAATCATGTTAAAAAGATTTTTAGGCACAAGTAAAATACAGTTATGCTAAAGAGCAAACAGGCTTAAACTACTTGTTTGTGGCCTCAAATTTATGAAACAGTTTGTAAGTTCTTTGAGTGTTCCTCTACTACTGTGTCACTAAGGGCCAAGACGGGCTTCTTTGATCTCCCTGTTCCTCTGGGGAAATTTGAACACTTGACAATGAGTAGCAGCTTAAAAGCTGTTGTTGCTACATTGGAAGTGCTGATGGAGAAGAGGCCCAGCTGCAGTCACCCTGCAATGCAGAAAGTCTACAGCTCCAGTTCACCTACTTCCACTTTAGACAAAAAGAAATGCAAGCATTAGAAGACTAGTAAATATGAAAATTAATTTTACTCCCCTTAGTACTTGCAAGTTCAACTCCCAATGTAATCCTGAGTTAGAACAGAGATATAACTGAGCAAATTACTTATGGATTACTGTAGTCCACAGAAGCTATGAAATTTAAGGCCTTGCATGAACTAGTCTTTTCTGAAATTATCAGGCCAAGTCTCAATAAATCCTCAGGCAATTTCTTTAAGTTTATTTTATTAGGTATATTCCTTTTTTTCCATATAGGTCCTAAGATACAGTCAAGGAAACATTCATCAGAAATAGGTTGCCCAGCAAAACAGTAGAAATCTCCCTTGCTGAGAACATTCAGGACTTAGGGCCACTGATGGGACCCTATGTAATCTAATTTACAGTCATGATTTCAACTGAAGGTTGGACCAGATGTTCTCTAGAGGTCCCTTCCAACTTGGACTTCTGATTTTATCACTGCTGAAGTATAACTGCAAGGAAAGCAAACAAATTGAAACAATTCATAACAAGTCTGAACTTCCAGAAGTCAGTAACTCCTTGTCAACAGTTTCCTTAAATAAAGGATCATTACTTATGAACAGGGAGTTCACAGTTAAGCTCAAATGACAGCTTTCATATAGTGGAATACCACATCAGTTTTTCAAGCATTACTTAAGATATTCGTTTACTTTAAAATAGCCTTATAAGTTATTAGGAACAAAAATAAACACTGTATACTTTTAAAATAAGAGATTTTCCATTTACAGTAAAGTATACTGGAATTATTTCAGAGAGTTGAGTACCTGCAGTCTGATACAGTCTAAATTTCTAGCAGTAATCTTAGTTAAAATACTCGGGTGAAATTTTCCTCGATTTGACTGCAACTTAAGAGTAGGCAAGCATGTATTTAACTATGCAATGCATAGCTCTGAATATCACTTTGTAACTGGAACAAACAACTACTGACAATTAAATACAAACTACAAATCATAACAAATGGAAGTGCATACCTGCAACAAAACTGAAACCCACTTTGTATGTAATCAAAGTAACAAAAAGGCTTCAGTGCTCAGAGAAGATTGGGGTGTTCCAAAGCACATTTGTTTACTTCAGCTGTATTGCTTATTTTAATAAGAGCCAAATGGTTTAATATGTTGTACATATATAAGACTTGACCTTATAAAACTTCAGTACCACCAAAAGTTGTCACCTTCTCAAAACCAAAAAATCTCTAGTGTTGAAGCTAAACATTATGGTAGCTACACAAGTAGCTGCACAGATTACATGTTCTAGACAACACAATGAACATGAAAATGTATTAGCTATATCCTGAGATCCACTGAACTATTCTTTCATGCGCTGAGGCTCCAAATATTAGATTTGACAAGTCTGAAGCATGAGAAACCTGTGCTACAAGTCTGAAATTCTGCTGATTTGAAAACACAGTACCTCTAGATGTAGCTTAAAAAACACGATGAGCATTGAAGATTACTAAAAAATGGCTTACACAGTCCCAGAGCCTTTTTGCTCCCATGTAACAAAGCTAAAAAGCTTTAGAACATTGCAGTTGATTATTCCATAAAACCCATTTATGATATTGAATGAATCCTTTCAGTAGAAAACAGATTGAACAGTACTTTGAACAGGTACTGGATTTTGTTTGAACTATTGGTTTATGTCCCTTTTGCATCAAATTGGAAACATCTGATCAAAGGTTTATTTTGAAATATTTCATAGATATGTAGAAACACTCAAAAGGATATCAACTACCAAGTTACTATTATTTATACACTTCTTTATCCCCAGCAATCAAGGAGTAGGACTCAAACCTAAAGGTACAAAGCCAGCACACAGTAAGACAAGTTTTCATTACAAAATTAACAAATCCAGCCTATATGCTGGTGAAACAGAAGCAAATAAGCCTGGCAGATCCAAGTTAGCTCTTACACAAGACAGTTCACATACAAGTTTCATGGGCACTTCCCATGCCTCATATTCCTAGAGTTTATTTGCCCAAGAGCACAAGGACAAAACAAATTCAGGTCTAGTATTGAACTCAAGCTTATAAACTATCTCTTAGAGGCACTGGATAGTAACAAAAAGACACCTGAGCAGCTCTGTACAAGTCTGATCAGCCACATTCAGTAGCTCTGGCTCAGAATCAGACATGCCAGACTCCCCTCTTCACTCACTCTTCTCCAGTACAGCACAATCAGATCTGAATTGCCATAAATACCCAAGATTTTCCTCAAGTTCACTAGCTTCAGCTTAACATTGTATTAAAGCAGTTGCACTGCTTTCCAGTGCAAGCTGGTCTGGAAGCTATTGCCATATTCACAGTTCTACAGGATAGCTGAACTCTGAAGAGCCAGCCATGAACGATATTCTACACTGGATGAATCATCTATGTTAAATCAAGGATCATCTATACATTAGGACTCTTCCAATGTCTTAGGTAAGAATCAGGATCTTATGGATTATGTTATACAAACCAGAAGATAAAGTCCCCAACTCAAATTTGCATCTAGACCAGCTCTGAAGGATATGCCAAATATTCAAAATCACAGCAAAATATTTAAGGCACCTTTGCAAAAACAGTATCAAGATTCAGATTAACAGACCTGGGAGGAGACAATTGGAGAAAATGGGAAAAAATGTTACCCCAGCTACAGTCCAAGCCAAATAACACTCCAGTCATGATAAATGGTACCCTCTGTGGTCTTGCGTCATTACAAAGTATCACCAGATATACATTAGTTTGAGCAAAAGGATGCGAGATTTACAGTGTGCTGTTCTTTCCTAAAGCCTCTGATCACTGAAAGCACATCCTTCTATATCTACACCTCTGGTTTACTTTGTGGTTAAAGATACACCATGAATTGCAACAGCCCTTTCTCAAATTCCTCAGATATGGGATTCTATCCCTTGGCCATGGTAACCAATATTTGTGGGCTAGTGGACAACTATGCTGAAAGCCAGTATTTGTTTCCCTTTCACAGACTATCTTAAACTGCTGTGTAACTACAAAATCTCCAATATAAAATACATTTTTAGTAGAAAAAATGTTACAGAACTAGAAAAGTGTATCAATAATCAGATTTTTGCTTAAAAATTGTTTCCTTTCTAGATATTCATAAATCCTTATTTTAAGAAGCATTTTTTGAGATATAGCACAATGGAGATTATGACATCTCCACTTAACACCCATTTCTTCAGGATCCCCAAATCAAAATATGACTAACAGGTATCTAGAGATTTATTTCCTTACCAGATCACTGCTTGAAACTATTCCCTGAAAACGGTTCTGGAAAAAACAAAGCTACAAAGAGTATGCAAGTGAGACATTCTATTCATAAGCATTTGATCTACTACATGAATTTCAGCAAAAAGGGAATTAATGCCAATGCTACACAGTTTTTAAATGTATATATTACAGAATGGGGGATATAATAGAAAAAGTAATCCTTGTTTATCCCCACCAAGACAAGTCTGCTGAGAATGGTTCATCCAGCTTAAAATACTTAGTGAAAATATAAATGCTCAACCAAATGCTTTCCTGTAAAGCTCTAAGCCATTGTCATTAAACCCGTAGAAAGCTTTCTTGGCATATTAGTTTTCTGCAGTGATTCCTCTGTGATAGGGTCACTAGAAAAAATAAAAATAGTTAAATGAAGATTCAGAGCACTCTCCCTACAATGACCTGAAACCAGGAAATCTTCAAGGTTTTTCTTACTCATTTCAAGAAAATAAGGTTTCAAGGGAAAGGTAAATACTTCAGGCATCTACATTGTACTACAAACTACTCTCTCCTCCACACAACACTAATAGGTCTTTAAACATTTATTCACAACACAAAGCTTGGCCAATTACTATAAAGTTGCTCAAAAGTTATCCCTAGTATTACATTTGATGCTTGTTCCTCCATGTCACTTATAGTTACACAACCACATTTTCTCATTCCTACTCTAAGAAATCCTTAGAACTAAGGTATTATGAAAATTTGTTTTCTAGTCATGTGACTAATATTTTAATCTCCCCATGACCTACATAACTGCAAATATATTGTATATGACAATGACATTTTAAAACAGATATTTTCACTTTAAATGTTGAGCTAAAAGGCTTAATAGATACTAGTTCTGTCAGCCAATGACTTTTGAGAATATATATTTAAAGTATCACTTCAGGGAACATAACACAGACCATTTCTTACCAACTTCTGAGATTTACCCAGTATTTAAGTGTAGATCTGTGAGCAATTTTTAAAATGGTAGCCTGTCACAAAACGGAAATAATTGTTCCCATAGTTTTGATCCATCTCATGGAAAGCCATCATCATTCCATTTATCATCCATGGAAGCTATTTTTCCTCCAAATTCAGAACATTTGAGTTCACTAAACTGTCAAAGCAAAATCAGATTTCTGAGACTAAACTACTTCATGATGCATATTCATTGAATGCGTGGGAGGGGGATAACTCCCTCCTGCCTCATTTGTACATATCTAAGCTATGAAAAACACCTTTCAGACATGCTGGCATTTCATAGCAGTGTTCGGATAGATCCAGAGAGTGCCTCCACCAAGACAACCACATCATGACCTTCCATAGCCAGCTCAGTTTTTCTGCCTTTGTCTTTAAGTCTGTGCAAGTTTGAAGATTATTTTCAAGCACGAAATGCAACAGAAGTACAGGTATAAGGGTCACATTTTCACACTTGACCTGGAGTCAGTTGAGGTATTCAGCGGATCAAATAGCAAGGTGTATTAGATCACCCTGAACTCCATTGCCTTAGCTGACAAGATTTCATTCCACTAACTGCAGTTTAGACATCCAGCATCCACATGGACTCCTACATATAGGTAACTTGATTTAGAACAGAATCCTACCTCAAGAAGTTGGCCCTTTTCCTACTATGCTGCCTAAAAGCCCTAATCGCTCTAATCCTTGCTTGTAGCACATTCCAGTTACAATAAGATTTTAGACAGCATTACCAACACATATTCAAGCCTCACCCAAATACCTCAGATTACAGATTCCTGAGAAGTCCGAATTGCAAGTTAGAGCTGGACCAACCTGAAAAATTCATAACAAGATTGTATACAATCTGATTTTGAAAAGACTTGACCGGACCTGCAATCTATAGAAGAGTTTCCACAAGGTTTTGTCTTAACAAGACTATCTGTCACTATATCAAGACATATTAATTCAGGTGTTTAATGTGTACAGGAGTCTAAAGAACACAAATGAAAATAATTCAAATGCACAACCAGCTGTCCTGGTTTCATCTGGGATAGAGTTAGTTTTCTTCCTAGTAGCTGGTATAGTGCTGAATTTTGGATTTAGCATGAGAATGTGGTAACACACTGATGTTTTAGTTGTTGCTAAGCAGCACCTACACTAAGTCAAGGACTTTTCAGCTTCCCATACTCTGCCAGCAAGAAGGTGCACAAGAAGCTGGGAGGGAGCACAGCCAAGACAGCTGATGCAAACTGGCCAAAGAAATATTCCATACTATATGATGTCATGCTCAGTACATAAACTGGGGGGAGTTGGCTGGGAGGCAGCGACCACTGCTCAGGGACTGGCTGGGTGTCAGTTGGCAGGTGGTGAGCTGTTGCATCACTTGTTTTTCTTGGGTTTTGTTCCTCTCATTGTTTTCCTTTTCATTACAGTTTACTATTATCATTCTTATTTTAATTATTAAACCATTCTTATCTCAACCCACAAGTTTTCTTACTTATGCTCTTCCAATTCTCTCCCCCATCCCACCAAGGAGCAGGGAGGGTGAGCGAGCAGCTGTGTGGTGTTTGGTTGCCAACTGGGGTTAAACCACATCAGCCTCAAGCAGAAACTGAACATAATACCTGGGACTATCTTGACAAATTATTTCATAAAGCAGAGAAAATTCATGCTGTCTTGGTTATTCTATCACCTTCTATCAAGGTCCAGACATAAAACATTTAGGCCAACTCGCTCTAGTATGAGATGAGGCCTGTTAACATCGCCAAGGTTTGAGCAAGACAAAAGGTCCCAGGTAGAATATGTAAATATATAGCACCACAGAAGCAACTAAGAGCTGTTAGGTAGGAGGCAAGTTAAGCATATCAGACAGTCAACTGTTTGCACACTAAGCAGAAGACCAGAAACTTGTGAGTTTTTTTCAGGGAGAGCAAAGATGCCCAAAAAAGTGAAATACCTACTTTTGAATCTGAGGTCTACCAGATTCTTTTCCAATAGAAACCCAGCTGCTCTGAAATTCAGTTAAACAGCTTTGTGCTGCAGTTAACCTGTCACCTTCCAGGTCTGTCAGAGGTAATGAGGCTGAATTTGCACAGGACCCAGCTATGAGCCCATGAAAATACATCTGACAAGACAGGTAATGTGAGCAGGCATTACAATGCCAGGTTGATCAGATCAGAGGTAGGACTGCCTGACCTGTGTTGAGGCCATTATGATTTATTCAAGGAGTCAGAGAAGTTTTAAAGAGGGAACAGGCAATGAAATACTTAAAAGGAAGCTTAGTTAACCCTGTGTCAGGTCTAGTTAGCTGTCTGAACAGGGGTAGTGCACTGGTGTGCTGTTTTGGTCCAGACGCCTCATTTATCGCAAAAAAAATATGATTGATATTTCATTAATCCTACTGATATATCCAAACAGCAGAGGCATCTTTGCCTCTGTCATCACTGACAAATACAAAGGAATAGTTTCTGCTAGCAAAAGCACTTATATTTGTAGTTAGTTTCATTTTCAGATGTTAAACCCTGTTAAGGATTTAATAACTAACTTCCTTTTTTGATCCTGTTTAAAAGCACAATCATCTATTTGGCAAAGCACTAGTTTATTCATACAGTTGAAACAAGCTTAGTTTTTCCTCACCACTTTCTGGATACCCAAGTTTGCCAAACTTACCACAATGCTAGTTTGATAAATTTATCAATTACTGTACCGGCTTGGTCAGCTTCAAACAGCAGATTCTCAATTCACTAACACCAAAAAGACTACACCTCCTGAAATACTGGAGGTATCTTTTCATTCAGGATCTTGCACAATAGCTAACAGCATTAGTATAGACTGCAAGCATATGGAAGCAGATGCCAGCTTGCTAGGAGAACTGCTCTAAATTCATATTCACATGCAGAAGAGCTTTTTGCACAGATTTCGTCCATATTTAAGTCTTAAGTTTCATGCTTCTGAAGCATTTGTCACCAATCCTGATCAGGAAGGAGAAAATTGCTCATAAATCAAAATCAAATCTTTTAACCATTTTTCTGAGGTATTATCACTTGGCACCTTCTACAAATAACACTTTCACTAATACTGACACCTCTTGTAGGCAAAAGTAGTCTAGAAAACTGCACACATGCACAGAGAAGAACAGCATAGAGACAAAGCATTTATATAAAGTATCATTTCAGGGTTTAAGCACCACGTAATACCTTCTGCTTAAGTTCTGCAGAATCTGAATATACAATTCATGCAGTCTAAACAACTCAGTGAAACCAAGATGACTGGAATAATTTCACATCTACCCCAGAAAACTTGATAAAGCATCCCTAATTTCTGAGCCACCCTCTGAACACACTTAAGAGGAAGAGGGTTAGTCTTTTGCATCCTAATGTTTGCTCTAAAAGACTTCGTTCCCCTGTGTATAGGCATTCAAAACTCATGTCACTGCAGACTACAGTATGCCAGCATAAGGCTCTCAGTTTGGCATCTTGAAGCCATGTCACTTCATACAATGTGTTTAGATTTGTTAGATCTCAGAAATAAAACCGTAAGCCTGGTCCTAGTAAACAAGTGATACTAAACTGCAGTGACTGCTTGCAGTTCAGGGTGGGTGTATTTTAGAGAAGTTCAGGAGTACCTCTTCCTAAGTCTAAATTCATACTTACCTCCCAGACTACTCTTCCACAGTGACAAATTTTAATTCCTTTTGACTATATGGAATCTTTAATGAGTAAGCTTTAAAATAAATACCCATAAGCCTGGAGCACAGGCCTTATGAGGAGCGGCTGAGGGAACTGGGGTTGTTCAGCCTGGAGAAGAGGAGGCTGAGGGGTGACCTTATCACTCTCTACAACTACCTGAAAGGAGGTTGTAGTGAGGTGGGTGTTGGGCTCTTCTCCCATGTAGTTAGCAATAGGACAAGAGGAAATGGCCTCAAGCTGCGCCAGGGGAGGCTTAGTTTGGATATTAGGAAAAATTTCTTCACAGAAAGGGTGGTCAAGCATTGGAACAGGCTGCCCAGAGTGGTGGTGGAGTCACCATCCCTGGAAGCATTCAAAAAACAGGTAGACATGGCACTTAGTCTAGTCTACCCTTAATTGGTTTAGTGTGGACTTGGTAATGTTAGGTTAATGGTTCGACTGGATGATCTTAAAGGTCTTTTCCAACCTAAACGATTCTATGATTCTCTGAGATTCTATGATCTATACGTAATAAAATGGAAATTTCTGAGAAAAATGGAGGCCCCCCCCCATATTGGGGTAAAAATATTCTTAAATAGAGAATACCTAGGAATTTTTTTTTCTCTGGCAGAAGGGAGGTTTGTGTGAGCAGATACACCAGTATTCTGCTTTCTGTGGGGGAAGTCCTAGTGGAGACATAGGAACTCAAATGGCATAGCTATTCTGCACAGCAGTTGTACTCTGTACACCCTGGATCCTGGTGGTCTAAACAGACACATACAGGATTACACCAAAGCTCTGTCTGGATATAAATTCAGGTTTCTTTCCACAGCACATACCAGGCTTTATCCCAGTTCAGACAGTCAAAGACTGTCTCCATGGACCATAACTACAGAGCACACAGCAGAGCGTACCTGCCCATTCAAAAGATGGCAAGGGCTTTCCTACTAGCTATCCTAAGGAAGAATTTCAGTGTTTAGTCCTCTGAAGAAAGTTGTCACTACATAAAGAAGCAGAAGCATCTTTCAAAATGCACTGTTTCCCTTTTTAATACCCATTTTACCTTTCCTTCCCTTGAGCTCAAGTGTCTACATCTCAACATCTATGAGAATAACATCCTGATAACACGGACCATGTAGGCTTCCTCTATCTTTTACGTTCCCATCTTTGTTTCTGTATGTTTGTATATAGCTCTTCCCAGTCAAAGATGACTTAAGTCAGGGTTCCAAAGAGGTGCCCACATATAAGTGATATGCAAACTTGAATTCACTGAAGCAGTACTTCATGAAACTTTGAAGAGCAGTAAAGCAATCCCTACAAGTTACCCAGCACAGTCTGTGAGGAAAACAATGATAATGTGCAAAAAAATCTAGAAAAAGTCTTCCTAAAGAAATGGAGGGAGGAATGAAGGAATTTCTTTCCTCTATGAGCAGAAACAGAAGTCATCTTAATTTCTAGTAGGAAGAAAAAGCCATTTCAACCAAGTGAAAAAAAATGTTAATCTGTTTTTCATAACATTAACCTTAAAATTTAAAGAGGGACCAAAACAATGAAGTTCCACAGCCTATTGAATGTTAAACAAACACTTGCAGGTAGCAATATTTTAGTGCAGGATAATACTTGGCAGTAGAGAAGTGTTAAGAATTCATGGTGGTCAAAGATATTAATAAAACAGTCTCCATCCCTCCAGAATAGACTGTATAATTTAGTAGTGCAGATTTAACTAATTCAAGAGTAACAATGGCTGAAACTTAAGAGGATAAGAAAGTTTACTCAGTGAGTTCCTTTAATGGTGCATTTTAAGCTCCACTTCTACCTACTATAAGAAAGTTTCAAAGCTTGGCATCAGAATCAACTTAAATATACTTCATTCCTTTTGCTATTCTGAAGAGGATCCTGCTATCCTGAAAATACAATTCATTTATCATTTGTTCTCAACATACTTTTTTTGTGTGACCAGCACCACTTTCTGCACATTTATTCCAACAAGAACCGTTCCTGCCTTAGAACTTTTATAGAACAGACTGCAGAACAGCAGAGATTGTTAAGACTGTTTTAAATGTAACAGTTAAAAAACTAGTTAATATATTAACGGAATACTTTTTATAAGCACTTAGATTTATCAAGTATGAAAATTGGGCTTACCTTAGGAAATTGTTTTACTGGAATCAAGACTTTTTGTCCCAACTTCATATTTTTATTGATGACTACATCAATATACTTTTCTTCTTCCTTTCCTTCCCCTTTTTGGAATTTTTCAATTTCTGTTAAAGGAAAAAAGTTAGTTATTTTCTCAGTTTAATAAAACAATCTAAAAGCTGAGAATCTTCAAAGGCAGTACAAATTAAAATCTTGAAAACTAATACTGCATGGTATAATACTTATGGCATAATGTGTAGTTAATACATTAGTTACATAGGTCAATGGGATAAACCATGTGTTGGTTTTTCAGGATTTTTTAATACTCATGTTCATATTGGCACCTTGAATTAGCACTGCAAGCATTTTAAATGCTAACTTTTAGCTTAGTACTTAGGATACATTGACTTTTTATATGGCTCAAGCAGGAAAAACTATTCTTGGATACCTTTATTCATTTTTAAAATCAAAAACTTGCAGCATGGTTTCATACTTGACTATTTTATCCCTGTATACTATAAACAAGTATAGAGTTTTAATGGTGGCTGTCTACAGTGCACTTATGAGCAAATGTCAAGTCAATCTTTTAAAACTTCAGGAATGTAATTGAGGCACACAAGTCACACCCAAAAATCTGAGATTAGTGGTATATCAATGACAGAATTAGGAATGAGATTTAGAAGTTCAAACCCAGGCTGCATGACTCTACGCATTCCACAGCTACATACAAGACCGATTCTTGATTATAATTCTTGATTATAATTCTCTCCAAGTATTGACTCTCCAGTGTGCTAATGAAAAATTGCAGATTTCATTTCATTGCTGGAGAAACATGAGCATAAAAGACTAAAAATGAAGCGCTGCCTGAAGTCTTTACTGGACTACAGTCCAGCATGCTGTGCAATTTCAGAAATGCAACACAAGGTCTTCTGTGGACATCTAGCATTTGTCCTCCCAAATCTTTAAACATCTTGTTTTACACAACAAAACAGACCCTTCTACTTAACCAGTAAAAGTCAGTGACATTTATCAAGACCTTGAAGTTCCTTTAGTGGGAATGTGATCTTACGCCAATAGAAGACAGTAACAAAACTTAAGTGAAAAGAAACCAATCAAAAATATAGAAGGGGAAAGCATCTTTTAGGTAGACTTTAAAAGGCAATTTAGTTTGAAAGTACTTCCAATGGAAAACAGGAGTAGTAAACCAACACATTTCTTACTACTGAAAAAAATCCATGCATCATCAGAAGTTTTGTTTAATGAATACCAGTCCATTCCCATCTACCACAATAGAGATGAAGATGCTAATGTCTTTCCCAGTATCTGAAACTCCAGTCTTCCATGCAAGTTTTCACCTCGCACAGAACGGCAAATAAATGCAACTGCATTTATTCAAGTTAATGTTCAGTGACTGAAGAACTAAGAGCCAAACTACCCTATGACTACTTGAAGGCTTCTTGAAAGAAAAGCCTTCCCCAGCTATATTGTCAAATCTTCTTGCTAAGTCCCGAGAAAGTTTGATTCATATAGACTCTAGCAATGTAAACATTCTGGAGGAGCCCTATCAAAGCAACCTTCCTCTGAAGCATCCTTTATGTTGCAGCATGCTCAAAAAAACCCAAACCCCTCAGCCTAACAGGCTGACAGCTACTGAGGAACCTACTTTAACAACTGAATCCAGGTAAAAATAGAATTCAGATGTTCTCTGTAGAAACCACTTTATGGACTACAGAATTATGGGCAATCAAATAGAGGTAAAGCTACATTTAAATTCATTTCCAGATAAAATTAAGACTGAAATTTTATAGGGCATGATGTTCCCACTCAGAAAGCAGGTGACATTTTTCAGAAGTCAAAGTTTCTGGATATGACATTCAGACATAAGTGTAGTACTATCACAGCGCTCAAATACAAATAAACTACTTATAACACCCCTGCTTCCTGCTATAACAAGGACAGTTATGATAAAGCTCTTTGATTTATCTTGGAAAACAAGACAAGATACTTAGAGGTTTGTACATTTTACAAGGGGAACACAGAAACATGACACTGATTTTTAATGCTATGTTTGGTATACACTATTAACAGTGTAAATGCTCAAAGCTCTAAAGTGATCAGAAGAATGCTGCTCTTTAGCAACATTTTACACCAAGAAACACCAAATATTAAAACTGTAATAAAAATACATCCACTTTGTTATGACTAAAGCAAATGCAGTTACAACAAAATTTAGTATAACTTCATTAAGTATCAACTTTAAATGTTAGGACTAGAATTTGTTCAGAAAATCAGAAAAGCACAATTCAACTCCATTCAAGATTAAAAATTAAATTAATGCACTGTGCTGTACTATTTTGGAGCAGATCAGTGCACTGAAAGCTCCTGGTAGTTAGATTGATACAAGATATTTTAAAGTTTTCAGTATCTATAATTACTGTTACAGTGAAGGACTTTTTCCTTAGGTAATCTAAACTTACAAAATAAGAGTACCTGTACCATGAACTGGTAAAGCTAAAAATTTGTTTTCTCCTGTTGAGTCATATACTATTGTACACAACTGCACAGTATGGCATACACTGCAATCCCCCCTGCCCACCTGAAAATTTAATTTTGTAAAAATTGCATTTCCAGAAGTAAGGAATTTTAAATTAGAACCACAAGTTTATAAGTGAACAGTGGTTTAAGGACCTTCTTAGAAATTGCCAAGAAATATTACACCTAAAGGTGAGTTTTGTTTCAGGAGTATTCAGATATCTGAAACAGACTTGTCAGGTTTAGAAAGTATCTGAAGAGTTAAGAGCAGCATTCTAATAATATCTCAGCAACATTCCTCAGATGAGCCAGCTGCATGAATCCCTTAGAAGATCAATACACTGTTATTTGTACTTCCTAAATATTTTAGCTTACATAAGCTATTTGAATTCATTATTTGAAGGACCTGACCACAACAACTTGATTAATACTAGATACACTCATAATTCTATAGTATTTTGATTTACTTAATACAAAAATAAAAAGGTCATAGAAAGAACATTCTTACTCTAGCAGTCACTCAACTCAAAGTGGACAAAGTAAATATTAAAAGAAATCCATTCATCATTCTGAAGATCAGTTTTCCTACCCAAATAGCTACATACTTTTTATCGACCATTTTAAGAACAATCATTTATTTATCCTAACTTCCATTGTTTAATCAACTTCCCATTTGCTTGAAGAAGCTACTGAAACCCATAAGAAGCTGCCAATTAACTCTTGCAAAATGGATCACAATTTTCCCCATCTGTTTTAAAGTCAAATGACCTGGTTTTCTTCTAATAAACCAGCATAGTACTACAAAATAAGATAAAAGATTTTTTCTTATTACAGACCAAAGTTTATGCGTATTCACTGCTATCATAAGACTTCCATTTTGAATGAACAATGTCAAGGCCACCAAATTACTGAAAATTTATCTTACATTGAGACCACATTTTCTCTCAGGTTTTTCTGTTTTTTTTCTTGTCTTTTTTGCACTCAAATCTAAGATGAATATGAAATAAAGTTAAGCATTAGAATTTTACCCATCTCTGCACAGCTCTTTTGGTATCTATTACATACATCAAGCTTTAGATAATTAGGGAAAAATCATGCCAGATCACACAGGAAATCCAATCAGATTTTCAAGGTCAAATGGATAGGAAGATTTGCCTTTTCCTAATCCTTAGATTACATGCTGTGCTGCTTAGCTATATGAAGCTATGACATTTCCTAGATCACAAATAGTAAACATGATTAAAGCTTCCCATAATGATAGAGATTAAAATCCATGTTCTCAGACCAAGGATGCAGCTAATGCAACAGTCCAGGAATTTAACTGGGTGAAGTAATAACTGCATGGATTTTTTTCTTTACATTTAATCATAGCAGAGAGATCTAAGCAATGATTACTCTTCAGTTAATACACCAAATAATGTTGCTAGATACATCAGATAATGACAAAGTAGAATTGTTCCACGTTAATCTCTAGGTAAAATTAATCTTCTTGTGGCAGAACTACAAGCCAGGATTCTAGCTCCCTCTGCTAAGTCAATATAAATACTCAAATTCAATGTAGAACCAAGTGATGCACTGTATTTGTCTGTAGTAAAACAATATAATCAATGTAAGATCAAATGTCAAACTCAAAGTAAACAGAAATGTTTACTTAATTTGTCCTTAATACAATGTTTCCAGAACACAAGATCAGGAGAAACAGGAACCAGGTAAATTTGTCTGCACATCCTTAAGAAACATTCTACTATTTTTCCTTAGTTTCTTATCAGACACCCTATTAAATCCAAATCATTTCATACTAACTTTTTCTACTTCAGATGGAAGAAAGAGTGAAGAATCCAAGGCTCAAATTCTAGGACATCCAAATGATCATAGCTTCAAAAAACATACTGCACTGCAATTTTACTAGAAATAGTTTCCACATTAATTTTGAAAATGAAAATATTGTAACAACATTATCCTTTATAAATACTCCTAAATAATGCTTGACTGAAATACACTGAAGAGGTTTGGGAAATTACTAACAATATACAACAGCACTATGCTTTATTTGGACTATTCCATTATTCTTAGCTTGTAGCTAAGAGAAAGAAACATTAAAATTTAGACCAAGTCATCCAAACAAGTCCATTATACAACTACTGAAGCATGTCCCAATGACAATAGCTTTTCTCAGTAAATTCTCAAGACTTCATAGCTGACTTAGAGAAAACACACCATCTCCAGTTCAGAAAGCTCCCAAGTCAAACTGAAGGCTGTGGAAGCATCTTTATATACTTTCCCTGTCCTTTTACTTCTCGAAAAAGCTCTGCTATTGACCATTGCTGGCAGTACAACACTGAGCTAGATGGATATCTAGTCTGACAGTACAATTCCTTATGGTTTCAATCAAACCAAAATGATGGTACAACAAGAAAAGAGACTTTGGCTTATTAGTTTTGCATTTTACAAAGATCTCTTCCAAGGATCACACCCAAGCTTTGATAAGAGACAAGCTTCTGGAGGAGGGGGACTCCAAGTCAGTTGTAGCACAGTTTCAGAACAAACAGTTTTTCCTCAACGGAGAAAAACACATGGACAGTATCAGTTAATTTTCCCCAAACTTTCTACAATTCTTCCAGTTCAGAGTATCAGTAAGCACTTCTGAAGCCATCTTTGGGGTTAAAATATTACTTTTATACCATGTGTAGAATTCTCCATTCTATACTGTTTCTTATTTGAAAATTTTCATTGTGGCAAAATCCATATTTGTATCTCAGAAGGCACATTTTAAGCACACCTATTCTGAAAATACTGGCATTTAGAACTTTTGCAATGAAGCCAAGTCACAGAAAGTCTGTATGCTGGTTATTGATTTAATGCTCACAGTCCTTCCATGACTTGTTCTGCTAAATCCAAAGTGCAGTAATATAGGAGGATGAACCAACAATAGTTCTAATTTTGAAGACTATGACAGCTTAATGTCATTGTCATAATAAAATGGTCTCAACTGTGCCTCAGATTATGCATCTCTGCACTGGACTCCTTTATTTCCTCCCCCACTAATGGGGCAATTATCCAAAACAGTACATCTGCAACAAATATTTCTTTTCAGCTGAAAATAGCACTGCACAACAGGAACTTGAACTATCAACACACTAAGACTTCAATAAGTTTCAAAAGGCTTTCTGAAATGAACCCCACAGATTTCCTGAAGGCAGCCTCTAAGAGACCTACTACTCACTCTCCCCATCCTCTTCATCAGTATGAAGCTGGACAACCCTCCCAATTTTTGCCCTAAACAGAAGAGGTAAACTTAGCCTCCTGCTTTTGAGTATCTTAAAAGATGTCTAACATAGCCTAGTTAGCTTTAAAGCAGTTTCTCTGTGTACATATTCAGAAGAGACATAGAATTCCTCAGTTTGAATTGTTTGTAGCATCCCAATCCCCCAGGAAAAAAGTACAATTAAGACAGCAGCAACTAAACATTTTCTGATGTAAGGAAATGTCTGATGAACCAAATAGCCCTTTTTCCACCCACAAGATTTTTCCAAAGCAAATACTGATTAGTATATCTTCATGAAGAAACCAAATTAGAGAACTAAAGTGTTCAAGCAAATAAAATAGCCTCAGAATTTTTAAGATACAGGAGCTAAATATATGTGGAATGGCTATATCTAGATCCATCCTGAATGGGTCTAAGACTCAAATAAAAAAATGCAATAAATTTTTTAATTTTTAATGCAGCTCTTCTATTATTGCACCCATCCCCATTCCTCTATGGGAACTCCCATAGAGGAAAAAAACTCCATCTATCCTCCTCAGCCATCATTTTGATACTTTAAAAAAGCCTTTTTAAATCAGAAATTTAGCCCCTAATTCTGAACTGACATAAAAAGTAATACATTAAGACCACGAACTGTGCATAAAAAACATAGAAATTTGTTTCAACAAATGCACATTACAATAGTTGAATTCAGAATAACTGCCTTTTATATGCCACCTTAATTTTGTAGAAGCAACTGACAATGAATCTAATTTGAATTTACAATAAAATGAGTGGTTCATGCTAGAATGTCTACAACATTCAGCACGCTTAAATTAATAATATCCCAGTTGAAGGACTTAAACCAATCTTTATTTAAATTGCATTCACAGGCATTGTAAGTTCTATTTTACAGTCTAAGTACTACTGTCTGCACTGATCTGAAAATACATTTCAGTCACCAATATGACAAATATTTTGAATAGGCCTTTTTATTTAAGCAATTCAAAGCTAATTGAACACCTATTACCTTCACATCAAAAATGACTACACTAAAATCTGTTCAGACTGATTAATATTAGCAATAAAGTAGAAAGTACCACAGTAGAAACTGTCAAAAGTAACATCTAAGATATTAACAGATGTTCAGTCAGTCTTGCTCAGGAAGAAAACCAAGATGTAAACATAGGCTTCAGTCCCATATACCCACCCTACTCCACTGAAAATTACTATTTATCTCATTGTGAGGAGAGCTTCTGAACTTACAACAACCTACTAAAATTCTCTATATGGTTTACCTACTGTTGACAGTTTTCTTTAACACGAATGTTTGTACATTAGCACAGTCAGGAATCTAACAACTGCAAAAATGTCAACTCATTTGCTCCATAACTTAAAACCAAAAAAATTCCAAAGACAACTTATACATGTATCTGTGGAAGAACAGTACCCAAAGTCCTACAGTCAAGTATTCCAAACTTGGATGCTGCATCCCATCAGGATGAAAACATTTGACTTCCCTGTTCCTCCCTGCTTCAGGAACACCTAACCTTTCCTGCCTAAATAGTGGAAAAAGCACTGGCTTTTGTTCTGCTTTGAGCAGGAGACTGGACCTTCAGAGGTTTCTTAAAGCCTCAGGCATCCTATGATTCTTCCTACAAGGAGAAGGGGTACAAAAAGGGACCCATACTGTCTTGTATCCACCTACTTGTATCTACTGAGTAATAGCCTACAGATAACAGTATTCTCTTTCCACAAACACTTTTTTGTGCTTCTGTATGACAGCACAGGTAGCCCCCAAGCCCAAGCTCTGGAAGCCCTCTAAACTATTTAGTATTAGTATGGTAGGAACAAAATGGAGAAGTTAGTATTAAGTAGTTCCCTCAAAGCAGCATGTGCAAACATGACAACTGGCAGCATAGATATAAATCTACTTTGGATGCAGATTTCAAACGTAAATCCATGACTTTATTTCAGAAGGGGGTCCAACATACAGACTATTTTGTACTACTTGGGGCATATGGCTTAGGCAAAATGAAGTTAATATGTTGTATCAAGAGCCCTTACAACAGCTGATCCATCTTTTTCATTTATATGTATGAACATGATCAGGTAGCCCTTACACAAGATTTAACTTGTCATCTTGGTGAGTCATCAAGAAGGGTCTATATCCTCTCTTCCTTATGTACATAGCACTATTCAGTAAACTTTCTGCGATTCCTTTAACAACTTTCACAAGAAGGAAAAGCGTAATTCAAATCTCATTGGAAAAATGGATACAACCCACAGCTCTTACTACGCATGTATCGCATTTTAAACTATTGCCAAGTTGAAACACTAGCCATAGCACATCCAGTTATTGAACCCTGAAGCAAACCTGAGCACAAATAAAGACCACATTTAAAGCTTTTTAGGGCACTGGCAAAGACAGTGCAGTCTAAAAATCTGCTGACAGATTCAAAAAGAACCCCACATTTAATACTGGAAGATACCCTACCAAGATGTGTTTTGGTAGTATAGGCATCTTCTATCCCCAGATTTTGTATAATTCATAGCTACAGAAGTGTACAACTGTTTACCTAGCATTACGCAAGATTTATGTAGCTATCAGCATGACAAAATAGTGTTATCTTCCCCTACTTCTCTAAAAATCATTTTTAACAACTCTAGAGCTTTGCCAGCACCCTCCATCCCAACTGACAGAATGCCAGAGTACAGCCTCACATTCTGGCAACAATTCAGTAAGGTGCTATATCCTATTGATAAATCCTAATAAAACACAATTCACACCTAGAAGTCACAATTCACTTGAAATAATTACTAAAGCAGATATTTCAGGAAACATCCACAAGCACTGAGGGAGCTGGCTGATGTCATTGACAGGCCACTCAGTTTCAGTTTTTGAAAGGTCATGGTCATCAGGGAACATTCTTGATGACTGAAGCAAAGCAAATATCAGTCTTGTCTTCAAGAGCAAGAAGGAGGATTGAGCAACAACAGGATGGTAAGACTCACCTTGATCCCTTGGAAGGTGATGCAGTGAACAGCCCTGGAAAATTATTTCCAAGCATATGAAGGACAAGGTGATTGTGAGTAGTCTGCATGGATTTATGACATGGAAGTCACACCATACCACACTAAGAGCCTTCATCAGTATGAGTACCTCCACAGATGAGACAAAAGCAGCTGATGTTGTCCATCTCATCTGTAGGAGCACTTTTGACACTGTCTCCCATACCATCCTCATGTAAACTGATGAGGTACAGGCTAGAGAAATGGGCAGCAAGGTAGACTGAAAACTGACTTACTTGCCTGGCTCCAAGTGTTGTGATTAGTGGTATCACAACCAGTCCAGCTGGGGCCAGACACTAGTGGTGTGCTCCAAGGGTCAATACTGTTTAACATCTTTGTTAGTGACCTGGATTATGGGACAGAGTGCAGCTTCAGCAAAGTTTACAGATAACAAAACTGGGAGAAGTGGTTCAAACACCAGAGGGTTGTGATGACACTCAGAAGTACCCTGACAAGCTGGAGAAACAGGCAGACAGGAATTTTCATTTAGTTCAAAGGGAAGTGGAAAGTCCTACACCAGAACAGGCTGGCAACCAAACAGCTAGAAAGTAACTTTGCAGAAAAGGACCTAGGAATCCTAACAAGCTAAACACTAGCCAGGAACGTATGCTTGCAAAGGCCCCCATCATCCTGGGCTCCACTAGAACAGTATTGCCAGCACTTTGAAGGTGGTGACCCCTCCTCTCTACTCAGCACTGGTGCAAGTTTTAGCAAGCTACTTGTTTGATTTCTACTGTTTTGCAGAAGAGTTTTGAAAGGATTTAAAGGAAAGATTTATTCCATCTTTGGTATTTTTAAAGAATACTAGTTCTAGTGAATTCTGTCCCCACCCCAAGATTTATTTGACATTAAATACTGTAGCCCAGAAAGCCATTTGTTACCTAAAAGCATGCTAAAAATGTGTGTTGCATCATAGGGTTACATGTGCTCAAACAGTCCAGAGAAGCAGATTTGGACAGATCCTGTGTACAGCAGTCCATTGTTTCCCTGCTCCACAGCCCCACCATTACTCTGCTCCACATGGCTAGAAGTATATGCATTCTTCTAAAGTTACACATCTCTTCCCACTGCTGCCCAGAACAACACGCTAAGATACATTTCTGTCCAACAAAAACCTATTGTTCATATTTCACAGCGTTAGGGAAAGGAACAGAGATGAGGCTATCAAATACCTGTAATGCACCTAAATTCATAGAATCATTTAGGTTGGAAAAGACCTTTAAGATCATCCAGTCCAACCATTAACCTAACACTACCAAGTCCACCACTAAACCAATTAAGGGTAGAGTAATAATTAATTTCATGTTTCCTGGCTTGGTGGCTGGATTATTTTTAATGAAAGTAAAAACTAGGAATCATTAAGATTGGAAAGGACCTCTAAGATCATCAGTCCAACCATCAACCCAACACCACCATGCCTACTAAACCATGTCACCATGGTTCTATGATTCTATGTCCCAAAGTGCCACATCAATTCCTACACTGAATTTGGTGAAACTCGGAGTTAGCACCATACACTATCAGGACATAGAAAACTCACACTCACTGTATCCAACATAATCATTACCAACAAGTGTAATCTCTTACTGCAGAAATTGCAAAAAAACATCCATAAGTTCTGTGACAGTGCACTGGTCAAGTGAATGCTACCACTACTTTGGTGCCTGTAAAAGATCAGCTATTGAAAATGGTATATGCTGGAGTAACCTTCATGTATAACTGTGTTGACAGCCTACTGTTCATAAGTTCCTCAGCTTGTTGATTCTAACACAAGTTTCCTGGTCCTTTGATGTAAATTGCTCTGAGGTTCCTGAGACTTCATGCCTGCGACTTATAGAATTATAGAATCATTTAGGTTGGAAAAGACCTTTAAGATCATCCAGTCCAACCATTAACCTACACTACCAAGTCCACACTAAACCAGTCAAGGGTAGACTACACTAAACCATGCCCCAAAGTGCCACATCTACCCGTTTTTTTGAACACTTCCAGGGATGGGGACTCCACCACCTCTCTGGGCAGCCTCTTCCAATGCTTGACTACCCTTTCCGTGAAGAAGTTTTTCCTAATTTCCAACGTAAACCTCCCCTGGCATAGCTTGAGCCCATTTCCTCTCATCCTATCACTAACTACTTGGGAGAAGAGACCAACACCCACCTCACTACACCCTCCTTTCAGGTAGTTGTAGAGAGCGATAAGGTCTCCCCTCAGCCTCCTCTTCTCCAGGCTAAACAACCCCAGTTCCCTCAGCCACTCCTCATAAGGCCTGTGCTCCAGACCCTTCACCAGCCTTGTTGCCCTTCTCTGGACCCGCTTCAGCACCTCAATGTCTTTCTTGTACTGAGGGGCCCAAAACTGGACACAGTATTCCAGGTGCGGCCTCACCAGTGCCGAGTACAGAGGGACAATCACCTCCCTGCTCCTGCTGGCCACACTATTCCTGACACAAGCCAGGATGCTGTTGGCCTTCTTGGCCACCCGGGCACACTGCTGGCTCATGTTCAGCTGGCTGCCAACCAACACCCCCAGGTCCTTTTCAGCCAGGCAACATTCCAGGCACTCTTCCCCAAGCCTGTAGCATTGCATGGGGTTGTTGTGACCAAAGTGCAGGACCCGGCACTTGGCCTTGTTAAACCTCATACAGTTGGCCTCGGCCCATCGGTCCAGCCTGTCCAGGTCCCTCTGCAGGGCCATCCTACCCTCCAGCAGATCAACACTCCCGCCCAACTTGGTGTCGTCTGCAAACTTACTGAGGGTGTACTCAATCCCCTCATCCAGATCATCGATAAAGATATTGAACAAGACTGGCCCCAAAACAGAGCCCTGGGGAACACCGCTCGTGACCGTCCGCCAACTGGACTTAACTCCATTCACCACCACTCTCTGGACTCAGCCACCCAACCAGTTTTTTACCCAGCAAAGACTATGCCCATCCAAGCCATGAGCTGCCAGCTTCCCAAGGGGAATATTGTGGGAGATGGTGTCAAAGGCTTTGCTAAAGTCCAGGTAAGTGACATCCACAGCCATTCCATCATCCACCAGGCAGGTCACCAGGTCATAAAAGGAGATCAGGTTGGTCAAGCAGGACCTGCCTTTCATGAACCCATGCTGGCTGGTCCTGATCCCCTGGTTGACCTGCACTTGCCTGTTGAGTTCACTCAATATGAACCGCTCCATAATCTTTCCTGGCACCGAGGTCAGGCTGACAGGCCTGTAGTTCCCCGGACTTTGTTTAATACAGCACAACTACTGATGTGTAAGTAACATGTGTGAAAGTTGAACTTGTACAGAAAGAACATGAAACCACACATGAATATGAAGGGACAACACATTGTGGATGGATTGTATTTTAATCCATAAAACAAAAATATAGCTCAAGAATTTGAAAAATGCTTTCAGAATACTTATGAAAAAGGTAACAACGCAAAGATCCTAGAACATTTGTCTATTCTGGTCCACAGATGTATGAAACAAATCTACGGAGGTTAGTTGGTGCATGTAGAAGAAAGGGGACTAATTCCCCACACACCACTCTGGATTACTTTAACACACCTCTAATCCTTCAGAAGGCCGTTACTGCCACTGCCAGCAGACAAAAGAGCCAAAACACTACTTTTGATACAATTATTGTAGGCAGTACTTTTATTAGTTGTCATCCATTACAGTCCTTGGCTGCAGTAACAGCTTGGCAGGAAAAACATACAAAGGCAGCTTGTACATCTACTGCCCCATGGGAAGGTGCAGCTTAAAAAAATTCACATGGAAATTTTTTGTATGAACTTCAACAGAAGTTGAATGTTGAAAACTCTTAGCATCCAAGTTAAAAATTAACTAGCAGAAGGATAACATTAATTACTATCCCTTCTACATGCTCATTAGAGGGCAAATCCAAATATCTTTTTTGTGTATTAAAATCCATATTACACAGAATTAAGCAGATTTCTACCGTATTCAATTGTTTCCAAATATTATTCTATTAAACTTATTCTCATAAAATCAGTTGAATCAGTTCATGGAATTTTAGACCAAGATCAGACTTCCCTAGAAGTGTGATAAGTCTTGAAAGTCCAGCCCATGGACTCATTCCAGCTGCAACTCACAAGGGAAGGAACTAACATCTCTGCCAACAGACCAGTTTTTTCCAGGAAAGTAGTGAGATTTAAGTCTGCAATAAGTCTATTCTCTGTAGGACCATGTGCTTATCCATGTAGTACCTACACTGATGAAAATCTTCCAAATTTTATGGCATCTGTCAGGTTTTTTTCTTAAAGTAGTATTTCTATCATTCACCTAATAGAACATTAATTTTTTTTAAATCTGGAAAATTGAGTAAACAGACCTTCATAATTTATACCTGCATAAATCTGAAATAACTACAAAGTTATGCCAATAAGCTTTTGCTGAAACATACGTTGTAAAGGAAGTTAAAATATACTAGTTTCAGTAGCATTTATGGTATGATTCTATTTGCCATAGGAAACAGCTCTGAATAATTTTTTATCTAAAGAAAGTGTCTTCATGTTTAGCTTAAGTAAAACTAAACAGTTCCTTCTGAATAAGTCATCTTTCAGGTCAGTAAATTTGTTTGTAAAAAAGCATCTTCAGTAAAAAGTATTTTTAAAAACCCAAGGTCAAGTTTCTTTCCAATAGACACAGTTATGTTATAGCTGTAAGAATACCTGCATGATGTTCTGTGCAACTACTCAGCAGTCAGGGTATTGCAAATTCAGTTGTCTTACAAACTTGTTTTGAAGACAGTTTAAAATCAAGTGCTTATGTGGAAGTGGAAAATATGATGCTTCAGTTTTACTGCAGTTTCAGAAGCCACATCATGTTGTGTAGTTATGTGATGAATTTCAGAAGCATTACTGTTTTAGTTGTAATCAAGATAATTTCAAAATCCCAGCTTTCACTGAACACTACAACTTTTTCCCAGTGAGGATTGTATGCATTATGAATTTTCTTGTTGTAGTAATTACTATATTTAATAGTTTAAATAGCAAATTTCAGTGTATTTCTATAGATTTTACATGGAATAATCAACTAATGGGAAGTGTCACACACACAAGGCAGCTCACATCATTAAGGGCAGCGGAACAATTCACAGCCAGGGAAGTACACCTACATTGAAGCTGAGACACCATAACCAAAGCTGAACCGGTCACAATGAGATATGAGTAGCATGAGGAAAATGCAGAAGCTGCTACTAACTAGACACCTGCCCTCATAATCCCATATACTCAAGCTTCTGCTCCATCACTTCCGTCTGCCAAGAAACAATAAGAAAAGCGCAAAAGCCAAGAACCTGAGGTGACATTATTCCTAGTTCAGTGGTGTTTAAATTGCTTCTATATAGGAAAGGACATTTTGATGCTCCGGTTTCCAAAAGTATAACATCAAGTTACCTTCTAGAAGTGACAGAGAACAAAGGGGATGAATCTAAAAAAAGGCAGCTGCCTAAGAAATTCAGGGTCTGGGTGCCCAAAGGATGAAGGACAGCTGAGACACCAATAACCACTTAATATGGTAATTGTTCTATCATTTCTTGCTACTAGAGAGGAGCAAAGCATAAGAGTGCATTTGGGAAGAACAGAAGACCAAAACAGTCATCATGGGTACTTATGGTCCCATGAGTAAGTCTTCCTAAAGAATGGTTCATGTGTATATTAAGTTTCAAATTTCACTTTCTCTTCTTGATTCATTGATTTCAGAGCAAGTGCAGGAATGGCTTACCTAGTTACAAACAGAATAACCACCTAAAATGCTGGAATGTGTTACTTAAGACCCCAAGAAATAAAGGTGCTTAACTGAACTGAAAAAGATCTGACTATCCACTACTAATAAATCTGGAAAGAGCATTTAACAAGGGAGAAGTTAAACTCTTCCCCAAGCCATCAGAAGAAATACAAGCACAAATACCTCTACCAAATTTGACATGACAGTTTAAAGACTCAATTGGTGTTTCACAGAGTAAGGAAATACTAGTAAATGCTATAATGAATCTTCCCTGAATAGAAATAGAAATACATCCCCAGGATTGCTCTTTTTTTAGTATCCCTTTCTGAAGCAACACACAACTAATTTAACAGGTTACTATTCCAATTTACTATAGCTGTATCTTAAAAATATGAACATAACACTAAATTATCAGAAAGAGCTGGGAATGAGGAAAAGCATTTTTTTCCATTATATTCATACAGCTTTTATTTTACCCTTGCATAGTTATTATCTATTGGCAGTACCTCTTGACAAGAAGCAAGGGATTAACTATGTAGCTGTCCAGGAGCATCTATTCTCTTTAATCTATTTTTCTGAAGGGGCCATCTGCTCCGATTTCTTCATTTCATGGCCTAGCTTGATATTGCATTCATTCTGTTAGTATTTCAATTAGTTACATGTAAAAATTTCTCCCATGTCAGGATAGCTGTCTTGAGGATGAAACACCGTAAGGTGAAGAGGGGTTATTACGAAAAGCTGATTGACTATAATTGACACAGCTCAAATAGCTAATTAGTCATCAATAAAATGAAGGAAAAATAATGCTCTAACATTTGTTTTATTACAACACAGCTTGACATCCATTACTGACAAGTATGCATAGCCATGTTTTAAGGTGCCAAATCTGAATAAAGGGACTATGGTTGTTTTCTGTATTCTCTGCACTCAGCTCTTATCAGATGACTCTGCAGAAAAGCTTCAAATTTCTGCTTTGATATCAGCACCAAAACCTTCCAAATGAGGTGCCCAAAAATACCTCGTACAAACGCTGACAAGACATACATACATACATAATTAGCACCATTTGCAGACTTATGAATAATAGTTACCCTAAAAATGTACTCACTACAAACTACAGGTTTGAGCTCTAGCCAGGTATTGCTCCAATACAACAATATCAAGTTAAGCAAAGGATTCTGAAAGGAGTGTACAGAATGAAACCTATAGTTTTATATCCTACTTCAAGTGGGAAAGAAAAGTACTTCCGATTCAGTTTTTTCTATCTATTTCACTGTTTTCCCCAGCAGAAAGACCAAGCAGGAAGCTATCCAGCAAGCTGAGTACTTTAGTTAGTGCCTACAGCAGCTAACTCCTCAGCATCATCTTCATGCAAGCCATCATAACAGGTAGCCTTCTAGCCTAGACAACCAGCCATTGAAAGCTTCAGTCATTCCTTTGAGCACATTGACAAAAATAAGGGATCAGTGCCTTGAGGATCTACAAGCTGCTCAGAAGCAGAAACTACAGTATGTTAAAAAAATGCTCCATGTACCACTGAAGTCTAAAGGAACTACAATCTACTGGTTAACAAAGCAAATCACATCCATTTTCTTCTATCGAGGGCATTAATTTAAAAAGGATAATTTGCCTACAGTTCTTCATAGAGCTGATCTCACAGCCAGCTACTTGCCACTTATGTGGTAATGAAACACACATCAGCATTTTTAATTAACCTTATACTGAACTATGAACTATCACTTAGTGTTCCAAACAAGGACTATTATTTCCAGGAGATTCGCAAGTTCTGTAAGTGCAGCTATGAACAAATGATTTATAAATAACATTGTGGTAGTTTCCCTGCACTGTCCATTTAATCAGCTGACAATAATGTGATATTCTAAGAGCTTAGAGTTTAAAAGTCTGGCAAAGTATTTTTTAAAACTTCATTCAACACTTGTCAAATTGGACTGACTGACAGTCTTACCAGTTAAAGCATACATCAAGAGAACAGCACAGGCCAAAGCTATTTCGGGTCCCATCCATATCTCAATTGTATTTGGAAACCCTGTGTCCAAAGATAAGGGAGTTCTATTACAGCCGCAACATTCAGTCTATATTTGAGCCTAAGCTTGTGATGGAGGCATGAGCAATAAAGACAAATACCTATGAAATGGCCAAGCAGAAAGATGCAACCAGTGCTAATTTCAAACAGGCCAGTTACCAATTAAAGCCTTTATACCTTGAGCATCAACTTGTTGAAAGCAATATTGACAAAATGATTCTCTAAGCACTGAAGCTTCAGTTAACCGAATGCTGGCTGTCGGGAGGGAGCGGTGTTTTAGGAAGCAGACATCAGGCATCTGGCTGCAGGAGTTACCATGCCAAGCCAAGACCGAGGGCGCCCAGCACACCTGCACAGCGCCCGGGGCCGGGCACCGGCTCCCCGCTGCTGACCCGGAGCCCACGCTGCAGCGCCGGCACACAGCCGGCCCCCGATAACGCGGGCTGCCGTGGGTCCCAAATAATTCCAGAAAACAGCCTGCAAAGCCCTTCAGGAAAAGCTTCAGGCACGATTAAGAACAGCAGGATGATTTCTCTAATACTTAGTGACTACTGCTAATATAGTGGAGTTTCCCAACACAGAGAGCATCTGAACACCTTCCTGGATAAGTTGTACCTTCACAATTTCAGCATCACTATATTCAAGATGCTCTACAGTCATGGCACAGGAAAACCCACTGCAGAACACTTCTCTTCCCAAAGTGTGCTCATACCAATACTTCATAATTGCCCAAGATCCCCAAATTCACAGAAAAAAAATAAGGCTGGAAGAAATCTTAAAAGGTCATGAATTCCCTCGCAAGCATTTTCATGGCTACACTTATGTCATCCCCGACATTTGTTTCACATTATATTAACAGGCTTCTGTGAAGACTTCAAGTGTCTGCAGGAAAAAAAAATGTCTGAAGAACAGATAGAGTAAGCTTTAAAGGCATGATAAATCTCCTGTTGTATGCTTGCATGCAGCAGGCCAATAAAATCCTAATCATTTTTCCAGACCATGGATGCATGGTGTCATGAAAAAAAGGTCAAGGGTGTAAGTGAAAAGAATCTTTAAGACCAATTTGTGTTACACAACACAAAGCGGACCACAGCAGTCCTTTCCAGTCTTAAGATCTACGACTAAGGAGCACATTTCACCTTACAGACTCTGTCTACTCAGCCTAAGATACCAGGATCTCTGGAAAAACAAGAGTTAAAGGTATCACTGCAACCTACCTGCTGTGAAGCAGAAAGTGAAGCAGATCAGCTCCTCCACACACAGACAGGATTTACATGGAGTAACTCAGTCAAAGCATTAGTAAAAAGCTGTTTCACTTTGAGAAACTCTTCCACCTGCTATAAAAGTTTTGGGGAACCCCTGTAAGGAAGGCAAAAACTCAGCTGTGACACACCCTTCTTCCTTGAAATTAGGGCTTCTTGGTGCTAAAAAAAGGCAAGCTGGAAGTGGTCATGAAACAGCCAGATAACTTGTAAAGTGGCAAACCACTCTAGGTTTCTGAACTTCCATGGCTGTACAAATGGACCAAGAACATCGTACTCAAGCTGTGTGAAGGCAAGTCTAGAATAGAAAAATCCGTTTTCCTTCAAACTCAGGGAGGTGTATAGGGTATAGTTAAGCATAACAAAGCCATGAAAGAGCCAGACATGATGGACCTTAGTGCATTTCACTTTTGTGGAAGTGAAATCTATCACTTAACATTACTTTGGAGGTGGGCAGAAGAGAAAAGGGTGATTTTTTACTTCACTAGTTTACCCCATAGAGCTGTATCACTTAAATCTGCATACAGAGGAGCACATCACTTCTGCTTGGTAGCAGGAGAGACAACATGAAAAAGATCAGATCCTCAGTACAAGGGTTAAGGAGCTTGAGGAGCATAAACTGAGCTGCTGACCAGAGATGCATCAGAATCAGTGCTTCCCCACCACCTCTAGTTGACCACCTCTAATTAGGACACAGATCAAAAGGAACCAGCAACGAAAACTTTGTCCATTATCAGTTAACAGAAAAGGAGACCCATGAAAGGAAGAACGACTGCACTAAAAGCAGTCCTTCCATTTCTACATCTTTTAAACACCATTATTATCCCAAAGCAGCAGGAAAAAATAGCTGAAAATATCTAAAACTTTTTGCTTTCAAACACATCTGCTTTCCAGAGTACTGTAAGTGGGTAATCAGAGGCAGTAAGATACTACAGATGCATTTACTCTGAGCACTCAGTAAATGCAGCAGTATTGAGTGTCAGAGCAACAGCAGCAATTTTGACTTCTTCCTAGATTCTTTGTCTCGTCCATGAAAAGATATCTTCCCCTACTGACTATTCCCTTTGTACAACCCAAATGGATTAATGAAATTGCAAGAAATCAGTAAATCCTCAAAGGATTCGCAACTTCAGATTTTCACTGTCACTACTTTATTCCAAGATCAGCACAGCAGCAGTTATAACAATTTTTTCTTATTAAGTGCAAGAACAATAGGTTTACTGAAATGATTTCTAATCTTTTAGGTTTCCAATTATTTTGTCAAGAAATTCTTCCTAGAAAATAAAGACCTGTAAAAGAATACCTATATAGGCCAAAAAAGTGAAAGATTTACCAACTACAAGAATTAAACTGACATTTGTTTGCTGCCTTGCAACTTTGTTCCTGTTGAGCTGCTAGCTGAAGCCAAAAGCCTGATAAACACATCAAAATAAGAAGTGGAAGGCAGCCAGCGAAACAGCAACTGGAAATGGAGAATAGGAAGGAAGGAAATCCATTCAACTTTCCAGTTTATTAATTTTACCTTGACAATAAGGTAAAAGGATGAAAAAAAGACCACACAAAAGAACAATAAGTGATAAATATGACAAAGTTGAGTTCAAGCAAAGGAATATTTCAAGACAGGATAATCACACAAAGAATAACACATGTACTGCTCAGCTGTTGAGACACTCTAATATACAGTTTTCTCACCTTAACAAAAATGTTTCCTCATTCCAACTCTCCAGTTCTTACTCTTTAATTTGCTCCTTATCATAAATAGCCAGGCTACATCTACTGTATATCCCAAGTCATTGACGATTCAGTAAAGAGCCTAATAATTTAATCAAGATCAAGTGTACAGAAATGCATCTCATTTTGAACCAAAGAGGTCAAGAGATGCAAAACCTGCCAGTTCTCATACTTAAGTGTTAACCATCCATTGCTAAAGCACTATGCTTTATTTTTTCATTTGCACTTTTTTGGCCAGACATTGCATCACCAGTTTAAAGGGCCTCTTAGCACCTTTATTTACCTCTGAAGGTAGTAAGGCAGTCAAACCACAGGTTAATGATCACTTCCACAAACCAATCAGACTAGCAAGATGCCTACAGACCCTCTCAAGCTTGCAAAGCATTGTTTTCCATGATCTTCTCAAAGATTAAGACAGATTTCTGTACCTAGAATGTCACAAGAAAATGAAATTCCCTAGTCCATATGCCCTCATGGCCTTAGCTTAAGGCCATAAAGACATTAATTTTCCAGGTAGTGTTGGACTTGGAAGTCACACTTCACTAGCAATATATGGCTCTAAAGCAACTCCACCCCCACCATGCAGCTCCCGCTGTGCCGGTGAGACTCGCCTTGCCAGGTCTCAGGGGTAGATAAACCCACTTCATCAAGATACTCCACTTGCCCAGTATAAACATCCTGTCCTTTATCATTTTCTATGTGAAAACCAGTATTAATAATGCAAACATTAAGCTTGCAAGATTCCTGCAGAGCTCAGCTAAGAACAGTCAGTTAATTCACCATAAAATATTAGGTGTGTCAGTTACCAGTTAATCCATTTAAACATGCTTTTTACTGAAACTGCTAAATACTAATTAAGTCATGCGGTGCCACACTGAATACTTTACAGAGGCTACTCAACTCTGAACTTTGATACCCAATTCTTACAAATCAAAGCGCATCCTAAATTATTTTGTTTCTTAATTACACTTGAAGTCAGAGGGGGGAGAAAAACTCAGAGGGCAGAAAGGTCGCATACATAGAATTTAAGTGCACGCAAGTTAAGTCAAACAAGCCACGGGCCAGAAGAGCAGTCATTCAGTGCTGTGACCTTCTTTCCGATTTCTCCAGTAAATAAGTACTCAGAAGGTTAGTTTTAATTTGCATGGCTGGTGTCGAAAAGGATTGCAAGTGACAAACCATGTCAGTTTAAATTTAAAACCTTTAAATTCAAGCTCTCTCATTGACTGCCAAAGTAAGTGTGCAAGTGAATTAGGAGTCAGCTTTAGACTAAATGTGATCATCAGTGAGTGGCTGCAGGCTAGAGTCATGCTTCAGAGCAGATGAGCCTAGGGTGAAGTGTGTATGATTATCTTCAGCTGCATTTCACAGCAGCCCTGGTAACACGACTGGAATACCTGATAAATCACTTCCCCAGCCTTTTAAGAGACCAAGGCTGGAATCTAATTGTTAATAAGTCCTATGACTTTCCCCAATACTGTTTTCACTGCAGTAAAAGCAAAGAGCCAACCGTTAGAAAAAGGTAGACTTTGAGGTGTTACTGAACAAGGAAGGCTGAGACATGAGGGCCGATCTCTGAAATACCCCTTCTTCACTCCAGATCTTATTACTTTTCATGCTGTTTTAAGAAAATAGAACTAGAACCAAAGTCAGCCGTGCCTGTTTTTATGGTGCTACCATCACACCATATCCATTCCTATTATTATCACTAGATTTCTCATCGTACTGAGCCTGCCAAAAAAACAATTCCCCCTGCATGTTTTCAGACTGTTGTTTTGAAGTCTCATTACTAGAAGACAACAGAAGAGTTTCTTCTTTCTAGTTAACCTCTAAGACAGACAACTTAGTGACTTGCTGTCTGAAAAAATCCATCCGAAGGGCAAATTACAAAACTATTTTATTCAAATTAATAAGATGTTCCAAGTAATCTTAAAACCCAATCAGCTTTCTTCAGCTATATTTGCTTTACAAAACACCTATGACCTTCGTGAAGTGTTTTGCCAGCCTCCAAGAGCAGGACACTTGAAACAAATGTTGCTTTTATGATTGAGACTACCATGAGAAACAAAGGAGAGTTTGAGGTTATACAGCAACAGAGCATACATAACATATTAGGGATCAGGAACAAACAGCACCGTGCATGTCTGTTCCATGCCATAAAATGCCTGTCCTCAGAGGAAAGTGGATGATTCAGTAGCAAACTGATTATTTATATCACAACTTATGTATGTCACTTCATTACATATAATCAAGTACATCTTTTAGACTTCTAATTTTTCACAATTCTATTTGTGAAAAATTAAAGAAAATCCTTGCTAACACCCAGGAGCCCTTGCATACCAAGAGATTTATTCAAAATCAATAATATCCATGGAATCTTAATTTGTAAGTTCCTGCTTCAAACATTTTTTACAAAGCTATTCCTTACTGGCTAAAAAAAAATCAGAGAGTTAGTATCTTCCACAGTGCAAAAAGTCAGTACACTTTTCCTCACACTCCACTCTCCCTGGTATTTAGGGAGGTACTGGTCTATTTGATTATTGAACTCTTAATCTAAATTTGACACACCAGCAAGCCTCTACTGATCACTACTAGTCACACAGCTCAGTAAAGTCATTCAGTATACAGCTAGCACATACAGCCATCTACTGATAGGAAGGCTTGTTATTCCTGTACATCATCTTTTTGACAATTTAAAGGAAGCCTCACCAATTTAAGACACTACCTCAAATCTCAAAGTAGCTAAAATGAGCTTTAAGGAAGAATTACACAGGTACTGTCTAGAGAAGTAAAAATTGTCTTTCACCAATGGCACCAGAACTCAAGGATTTCAGCTGCCCTAAGCTTGATTGCAGAGTCCCTCTCCACCTACACATTTAACATCATGCAAATCAAACAAGTGCCAGGCACCCGTTTTAATGTCTCCCCGATAAAAAACGTCTGGTGTCATGTTTTATTTACAGTTAGCTTCTTCCATCTGCATTTTCACTTACTTTACCCAACATACACAAAATACTTGTCATAATACTATGCACAGATGTGAAAGACAATGAAGATAAAGTAACTCTTCTCTTACAGATCTTTCAACAGTTCTACAGCATCACTTGTGAACTAACTTATGGCAACACTATACTTGCACATTTACTAACATTTATATACAACCCCAAAGTCAGCCATCAAAATAAAGGTCTCAAAAAAAGGTTAAAAAGTAAAGCTACTCAGTGCCTTGCAGTAAACACAATGAACCAGACTGATTTCAGAACAAGCATCAATTTCATACTCAAAAATGTTTTTCAGATTTTGCATAAAGTTGAGCACCTGAGAGCTGTAAATAGGAAAAATACATATACACACGTACTAAACTCTCACTTCTTTCCCAAGGTTCTTCAATTAAAGAACTTATAATAAGATAATAATTGGACATAATGTTCCAGTTCCCATTGTCTGGTACCAGCTGCAAATTAATCCTATTAGCATGGTCACTTTATTACACACGCAAAATAAGTCTACTTCCAATCCATAACATGTTTTAAAGGTTTACAGGTAAAAATATCCCCTTTTTAGGAAGGCTTAATGTTCAAGTATTACTTGTAAGTTATCTTAATTACAGCAAAGGATACAGTTTGGTCTCCTGCAAAAGATTCCTACTGTTCTAAAATTTAAGCAGCAGCCAAATGTCTTGATGGCTGTTTAAAGCAAAATTTAACAATAGGTCTTATATTTGTGTCCCAAAGAGACAAGTCTTTGAAAACTCTGCTCAAGTATTTGATAAGAAATAATCAGCCCTTTCATGCACTATGCAGGAACAATGAAGGATACTGATCTTTGATTTTAATGCTTTCAAAATGCTTAAAACAAGGTTTTGTTAGGGCAAGAAGAGATGCTGTCATCTCAATTCTGAAACACAGATTAATAATACTGCCTAGGAAAGTATTCTTGCAGCATCCTAGTTATCCCCACATTGTTCTTTTTCAACTGAAAGGCTACCCTAGAACTCTGAAAGGATGTCAAGCTCCACTTCTTTCCTGTATCATTTAAAATTATGCAATTTGTGTGTACCCAAATTCTAATTTGTAATTACAAGCATATATGCTAATGTGTCCACTTCCATTTGAGAGCTATAATTAACAGATTTTGGAAGTCTAGACACAGGACTTTTCCCTAGAAACCAATTTTCAACATGGTTAGAAATTTGTTAGCGATTTGGCTCTTTTGTCTACACAGTACACACACTTCAATTCCTTCAGCATCTCGGAAGGATTTACTAATTAAACCATACAATTCTTAGAAATCAATCTTGAGTTTCTGAAGAAAGTTGGCTGATCTACAGTATTTCAGGTAAAAAAATACAGATAGGAAAAGTAATACCATTGAGACCTCAAAATGCTATTACGTAATTAAGCTGGTTATTTTAAGCACTTAAAACCTTTGCTAAGACACTCACACATACCTGGAAGAAGCCAAACTGAGAAACATGTTACAACTATTACATATACATTTCCACTACTATTTGCCTTCATTTAACTGCACAGAATTGTTACAATTGAGAAAAAACAGTCACTGATAAAGTTAGTGTCATGACAGGATGGGTTTGTAGAACATCTCTTCTTACATTTCCCACTTGCATTATACATCAACTTCACCTTATTTGGTCCTTTGGTGACTCTGCAACTGCCTAAAATATCTATTTTGCATAGATATTATACAAATTTGCATTTTAAACTACAGTTAAACAGTTGATAGTCACACTCCTTAATCTTTTTTACCCATCTCTCGCATGTGATATACCTCAGATTTAATGCAAGACTTCACTTTCAGAGTAAGCAAAAAACCTACATACATACTAGAATAAAGATGTTGGATCCACAACCATCTACATTTTTTTCACTGACAATATCATTTATTTTTGAAGCCAAAAGTATGCATGCAGATACCAAGTATTACATGATAAAAGCAGGCAGAAGTTTGTCCTCTAACTTCTCATTTCACCGAGAACCTCAAAAAAATCATAGTCCTAAAAAGTCACAATTGTTATTAACAGCCATACAGTTATATCTACCACTATTTGTAAAATAGTAATCACAGACTTCTGGAACTTCCTCAAATAATTTACACAATGCAAAAAAGATTCTTCCTTCACTAGCTGAAAGGGAACTCCACTAATTTGCAGCCTTAAAATTTAGCTTGATATCTGAGAATTTAACAATTTTTTTATTTACAGCAAACAATACAAACACATACTTATTAACATAATTCTTCTCCCCCTATCAGCAGCAGTATCTTTACAAAGTTAGGAAAAATATGCGAAATACCAACCATCCAAGGACACACAGCTACAAATCACATGGCATAGGCATTCCACAGCTGCAACTAACTCCAGAATATTTCAGACAATAGTTGATTCTCCTCCTGATTTAAAGATGGGCATTTGCAGTCCATTACACATCAAAAACTACAACAACGCATTAAAAGAAGCCACATTGATTTAGACCCATTCCTGTCACAGGAAGTAAAGTACACTAGCACAGCTTTGTAATCACTTCAGTTGAAGCCAAAATCATTTTGGCTGTCATTAAGTTATATTAGAAGATCAGTGTGTAACTTATTGACCATCCCAAGCACTCTCTCAAGTGTTTGTCTCTCCGGAACTGTACTTGAAAGTCACCTGCCAGTTATATAATGTTTCCAAATTTACATTAAATCATGCTGTAAACCACGTAGAGTTACTTTTCCATTCAGTATCACTGAAACAAAGAGCTATAAAGCTTATCTGACATGTCAGATGCGGAAGGGGTAGGAATCACTTATTATCTGGAGTTACCTAATTGCAAAAGAAAATATGCTTTGGGGTTTTTAAAAGATTCACCAGAATGTATTGCCAGTTTGTTAATATTTTAGTTACAGAGCCAAAAGTTCCCAGGAGAGGACGTAGGTTGCGGGCTCCTTTTTCAAAAGGCTCACACGTACATACGCAATAAGCTGTTTATTGTTCAGAAAGACATTAGCGGGGTAAAGCAGGAAAAGCTTTGGGGGTTTTAATCGACTTGAAGCCCAAGCAGAGCACACAAGACCCAAGCTGTTCTACGCAAAATTCAACTTGGAACACTTCATAACTGGAGGAGCGAGCGATCCCGCCTCGCTATTGCAGAGCAACACCTCTGAAAGAGGAGGGGTCGGGGAGGCGGCCCAGCGCCCGCTCTCGTTTGGGGAAGATGCGCTGCTGCTGCCGGAGCAGCCGGGGAGCGCCGGCGGCGGGCAGAGCCCTCCCGGGCAGCGGCCGCCGGTGCCGGGCGGACCCCGCCGGCTCCTCCCCGCAGCCGAGCGCGGGGAAGGGGCCAGGAGCCGGTAGGCACCAGCAGCCTGAACACGCACGCACACACAAAAAAACCCACGAAACGGTGCAAAACGAGGAGTAAACCCCTCACCGAGCATCCTCGGCGGCCGCCGCTAACTCCGGCTCGTCCCCGCGGCGGGACGAAGCGGCCCCGCTCCGCCCCCGCCGGCCCTCACCTTGGTTGACGAGCCGCAGGGCGTGGGTGAAGGACGGGTCCAGAGAGTCCTTCTCCGCCATCAGCTCGGGCAGGTACTTCTCGTCCATGGCGGCGGCGGCCTGGAGCGGCAGCGGAGCCGGGGCGCCGGGTGCCCCCGCGGCGAAGGGGGCGGCGGCGGCGGCGCGGGTCCGAGCCCCAGGCGGCGGTAAATCCTCGCAGGCAGCGCTTCCCTCTGGCCGCCTCCCGCCCGGGGCTGCGGGGACGCATCCAGAGGGAAGCGCCGCGAGCCCCCGGCCGGGAGCGGGGCGGGAAGGGGCGCGGGCCGGGGGGACGCCCCCCACCCCGGACGAGGGACGCGGAGAAATCCCTCTGCGGAGGCGAACGGGGCTCGGGGGGAGGGACGGAGGAAGCGACGCGCCCCGGGAGCCGCTGGCCCGGGCGGGACGGGCCCCCGGGCTCCGGCGCACACACGCGAGGAAAGGGGAGCCTGTGAGGCGGCTGACTGGGGCCGCCGGCAGCTCCTCCAGCGGCGCTGCGCCGACTGAGCGGGCGAGCCCCGCCGCGCCAGGTTTAAATACCCCCGACGAGGCCACGCCCCTAACCGTCCCTGAGCCCCGCCCTCGTCCCTAAGCCCCGCCCCCGGCCGCTCCCAACGGGCGGTGATAGTACAGCCCCCTTCCCTGTCGCCCCGCCTGCTCAAGTGACGGCTCCCATTGGGTGCTGTGCCTTGTCAGTCAGGGGCCGGCCGCAGCTTCGGATTGGTGGCTGCGCTTGTCGTTCCCCGCCCCGCCGCGGGGCGGGAGGGCGGCGCTGGCGGCGGGCGGGTGCGGCGCTGAGGTGGCGCGGGCGCGGCGGCTGCCGGCGGGGAGCGGGCCGGCGCCGGGCGGCTGTGGGGGGTGCGCGGAGCGCGGTGTCCCACGAGCACCCGCAGCGGGCCCTCCCTGAGCGGAGAGCCGCGGCTGTTCCCCTCCGGCCGCCTCGATAGGCCAGCGGCCCGGCGGGCGTGCGGCCTTCGGCCTGCGGCCTGCGGCAGTGCCCTGCGGGAGCGGTGGCGAGGGGAGCCGGGAGCCGCCCGGGGGGCCCGGCCGCTGCCGGCCGCGCTCCGCTCCCCGGGACCCGCTCCCGCTCCCCGGGGCAGCGGCGCTGAGAGGGGCTCGGGGAGCCCGGGCAGCGGCCCGACCCTCCCTTCGAAATCGCAAGGGGAGAGGGAGCGGGGAGAGGCAAGATTCGGGTTTAGAGGAGTAAAACCGCGAGTTTAACTTACTTTTCTCCCCCAAACAGCGGTACTCTTCATTTATCCAGCATTTTGTACTTGCGCCTCTAGTAATACAAAGCACTTCATCAATACTAGGCAGAAAATCTTATTTCCGCCGAATTACACCGATGGGCCCTTCTAAGTGGGCTTGTGATTCAATAGCAGCCTATTTTACAAGAAAGAGAAGCAAAGTTTAAGAGCCCTTGCTCAAGCCTATTTTCCTATTTTTTCAGTGCATACACTTGGTATATTAGATCATTATTCACTTTGATCTTTAGCTTTGAGGCTTTACATAGCTTCCTCATTAGTCCTTAGGTGTTTCATCAATGAATCTTTGGTGACAAAAGCCCAAAGGAAGCGAGACCAACTATTCTCTGTAACAGAGCACAAGGGCAAAGCAGAGGAAAATTACTAAAACACCGAAGACAAAGTCATAACGCTAAAGGAACATTTTCCTCTCTCTGTTGGTTTTAAACCAACATTTACTGGAAAAGCCAATAAGAAACTTTAAGTGATAAGCTACAGTTAAAAGACCACTGAAAGTATTATCTCTGTGAATTGAGTAATCACACATTTACTTTTGTAATTCATGCAAAAAAATGTTTGTAATGTATCTTAGTCCCATCCGTGCAAGATCGGGAGAAAAAAACTCTGAAAAAAAAGGTAGCATGAGAAATCACTCACTCAAAGCTTGGAAGCAGAGGTTAAGGCTCCCTTCTCAGAATTACATGTGCTCTTTCACCTTTAAAACAGAAGGACCATATATTAAGGTATCTTATTTCTTCTTGTATTTTACAGACTGGAATATCTCATAAAACAATGTCTGATACGTTACAATATGAAATATACTTGATTTACATTCCCTCTACAACCATTCCAAATAAATCTTGACCCAGGACTAACAGAAACAAAATTACAAAGTTATAATTTAAAAGTTCTCCTGCATGACATCGAGCTTGATGGATACAGCTAAAACATACAAGCAACGGGAAGAAGCTGGATTACAATGAGTGTTTTATTTCAACCTTCCATATACATCTTCTATAGAAAACTACTGAAGTGCAGCCATCTGTTGTGAAACAGGCAGACACATACAACTTTGACACAGAGCAGTATGTAGGAGTGTAGTCTTTATTGAATGACCTGGAGCAAAATAATCCCTGTCTTTGCCAGTAAACCAAACATGTATTTAAAGTCCCTCTACAGCATACAAGACCTCAGACAGAAAGGTAGCTATATTATTAAAAATGGTGTAAAACACAATGTACCTTTCTTGGAAAGAGTCATATTCTCCCTGGTAACTGATTAAACACACATTTGGTGTTTCAAGAAACCACAGTATTTCTTCCCAAATTATACCAATTCCTTCTGGCTTACAATAGAGAGAGTCACTTACTGGATGTCTGAAGACTTGTTTCTCACCAGGTCTATAATACTATAGGAATTATAAAATTATCCATGTTTTACCCAATCGTTCAAACTCAAGCCTCCACATAACAAGTGCAGTATATTGTTTTCTCCAATAGAATTCACTAGGATGTAATAAAACAAGAGGAGGACAGAAAGGATGGGAAATTACGAGCCTCAGGCCACAGAAGGATGTGGTTAGCTGGGAATTGCCTGCTGAGCACAGTTCTTACTCTCCAGGAAAGGCAAGAAACACCAGCTTCTTAAGGATTGATTGCTTTCTTGCTACTGAAATCTATACAAAGCTTGAAAAGTGGCTTGATCAAGGAACTGCCCAGTCAGTAATAGCTTTAGTATTCACAAATGTTTAAAAGTCTCGAGCCCAAACTTTTAAAATTCATGATTTAAATGTGTTTATCCCTACTCCCTAACAGTAAACTAAACAGTTTTTTACACATGTCCACTCTGCCGTCTATATGCCTGTGGTTTTCTCAGGAAGTTAGTTTGGTAGGTGTTCATCAATCAAGAACCAGTGTCAATGTCCATTACTTCCCTTAAAGCACCACTTGTCTGACCAGACAGTGTGCCTGCCTATTTATAAGCAAAAATCATAGATGCCAAAATTAATATTCATACATAATAGAAGCATTAGGACGTGTTAGTACCTTCACTCTCTGGGGTGAGATTCACTTTCTTCTTGTACCTTTTGATGCAGCCAACAGAACATCTGAGGACTATGTGTGAAGAGGCTGAAACTGAGCTACGTCCTCTCTCTGGTGTGTAGGTTCTGTAGAACTTACTGCAGTTACGTTTTCCTTATTTGCTAGGTCAGCATAACAAGCAGTGTTTTCATCATTTAAGTCTTTGTTCCTAATATTGTAAGTACACCTAAATATTTGTAATTTTGCCTAAATTACTGTTCACTCATATTTCTATTTCGTATGACTAGCTTTATTCCCTTTATTCAGCTGCCGCTGACCATGGTAGACTTTACATGGCTCTAAGGTAGTTCTCACCTCTGATTTACCTCTGGGTTCCTGATTTAAAGCTCAGACCATAACAGACTGTTACAGAATCATTATTTAATTGAGACTTCGGCTCATTAAAATGCACACAGCTGAAGACCTATAGAAGCTGGGTCTATTTTGGGAAATAGTTTGTCACAAATACCACATCTAGTGAATATGTCCTTGATGTGACTCACCACAGTTCTGATTAGCATGTTGCTAAGTAGGTGCTGGCTTCCTTAGTATTCCAATATATCACTTGCCAATTTCTATTAGGCACATGGAAATTACCATTGCAGTCCTTTTTCCAATATTCCGGTGGCCATTTCTCTTTTTTTTAATACTTGCATGTGGGTTAAAGTATGAAAAAATAGGCAAGAGTACACTGTCATATCAAGGCATCCATCATGAATTGTTTTCAAAAGATGTGGATGCTTTCTTCTAAAAATTCATGCTTTCTTCTAAAAATAAAAATTGTATACCTTTTGCCCCATAGTTCAAAGATTAGGCTATTTTCATCCCTAATTAAACTTATTTCATTATCAGCTATGTTAAGGTTGTTTCTTGTAAAGGACTTGTATTGTTTTCATATAGTGACTACACATATGGTGGCAAAGAATTTACATGCCTGAAAGCCTTTTTTTCCCTAATGCAAGATACTTTCTTCCTGCAAACATGCACCTGTTCATCCAAGTCTTGCATTTGTTTTATACCTTCTTTTATGGTATTAAATATCAGAAATGGGCTGACAGGAACCTCGTGAAGTTCAATAAGGGGAAGTGAAAGTCTTGCACCTGGGTAAGAACAAGCCCAGGCAGCAGCACGTGCTGGGGGCCACCCAGCTGAAAAAGCAGCTTGGCAGAAAAGGAGCTGGTGGTCTTGGTGGACACCAAGTTGAACATGAGCCAGCAATGTGCCCTTGCTGCAGAGGGCTAATGGTATCCTGGGCTGCATTAGGAGGAGTGTTGCTTGCAGGTTGAGGGAGGCGATTCTTATCCTCTGCTTCATACTGGTGGGGCCACACCCAGTTCTGGGCTCCCCAGTACAAGATGGACACGGACATACTGGATAGAGTTCAACAACGGGCCATGAAGATGATGAAGGCTCTGATGCATCTCTCCTATGAGGAAAGGCTGAGAGAGCTGGCACACTTCGGCCTGGAGAAGAGGAGGCTCAGGGGGGATCTTATTAATGTCTACAAATACCTGAAGGGAGGGTGCAAAGAAGACAGAGCCAGGCTTTCGGTGGTGCCCGGTGACAGGACAAGAAGCAGCAGGGCACAAACTGAAATGCAGGAGACTCTCTCTGAACATCAGGAAACACTTTTTTACTGTGAGGGTGACCAAGCGCTGGCACAGGTTGCCCAGGGAGGTTGTGGAGTCTCCCTCCTTGGAGATGTTCAAAAGCCGTCTGGACATCGTCATGGGCAACTGGCTCTAGGCGGCTCTGCTTGAGCAGGGGGGTTGGACCAGATTATTTATTGTACAAAAGATATGCCAAAAAAGATTTTTTTGATGATTATATGCCTCATTGAAGTGTACATTTGTATTTTTTATGTTGCTATAGAGTCAGCACCGAAATAGCAAAAGGTTTATCAAGATTTTTGTTGAATCTGAACTGATTATGTTTAGTTTCCATTGTTCCTGTGTACCCATATGTGTGAAGAAAAAAAAAAAAAATATTATATCCACAAGTAACTACTATTCTGATAACCATAATTTTACATTAATGAAGGGCTACTCTTAACTTCTCCTTACGTATTGGCCTACAGTGTGTTTCCTTGAATGAGCTAAGATACTACAGTAGAACAAGTAAATGACTAAATCTTTCATGTTATGGAAAACATCATCTGTGAAATCATTCAGACTGTGATCCCAATACCATTTTCATCCTTCCCTCCCCAGTTGCTCTAGATTTCTGCCAGTCTTAGTCATCATCTTCATTATCTTCCTCAGCTCTTGTAAAGAAGAAAATATTTTTACTTGCTTTAAGCACCAACTCTGGAGAGTTAGACATGTCTCTATTCCTAGACATAACCAAAATGAGTAACACCAGTTTTCCATCAAGTGTAATTGAATTATAGATTGCATCTCCTTGTATCTTTTGCGTGTGACATTAGGATTTTGCCATAATCTGTTGTTGTTGTTGTTTTTTCAGTATAGTACCAATAATGGCTAATTCCAAACAGTCCTTCTAGTACATCATGGCAGCTTCCTTAAAAATGTCATGTGCAACAGTCATGATAAAAAGCATTTTCTTGAACTGCCATCTTCCGGAGAGCTGAAAAGTGGGTTGCTACACTCTGCCTGGCCTGAACTCCTGGTATCCAGGTAGAACACATAGTACGTAGAATGTATGAGACCCAGAGAGCAAAAAAATTACATCATCTATAACAGGTAAATTTTAGCATTCCACCTTACTGTTCTTTGTAGGTCTTAAAAGCTAACGCACTGTATCAGAACAGTCTCTCCAGTTTCTAGGGCAGTAATTGAGGCAATACATTGCCGTGAGTTCACCACCTTTTTCATTATATTCATGTATGCCAAGATCCAAAGGGCTTTTTTTCTTTCCTTTAGGCATTATTGCTAATGGCAGTTGTAACAGTGCACATAGTCCTGGAACTGCATGCACATATACCTTGATCATATGATGTGCCTGTAGGCATCATGACAAACTTGATTTTCCTTGCTCTGAAGTATTTTGTAAGATTGAAAGAGTCTTTTCTAATTTTGTTTTAAAGAAGGTGAGATGATTTTACAGCTCTCTGTCCCAATATTGGCTTTGTACACGTATTTATTAAAAATCTAGATTTTGACATTTTCCTTTATATACTTGCTAACACTCACTTCATATAGTTCTAATGATGTAAAATATATCAATATTATCATGGTGAAAAGACTTTTTTTTGTATATTCTTTTTCTCTTGTGTCATGTTAGTTATAAATACTTCCTTACTACTCCTTTCTTGATGCTGTACTGTAGCTATAAAGGAATGTTACACTATTGCTAAATTCCTCTGCTAGGTGCTTTTGCAAAATTGTGTGCTCTTTACTTTCCTATTTTCCTGCATAGTATGCTTATAAAAGTGGTTTGCTTTGTGCACTTTGTGACCGTCTTCCCTAGTGCTGGACAGTCAACATGTATTACAAGCCTTGATGCATCTGGTCCTCCCACGTACCTCTATTATAGCTCTGAACGTGGGTGATGCCCACGTGGGTGCCACTGCACCCTTATCTTTGTTATACCTGTCTTCTTCCTGGTTGCACCTCTTCTAGCATATTGTTCTGTGTGCTAATGAATGTTCTCTTTTGTTCTTAGGACAGCTTTTTCCAGTGTGAAATTGTTTGTTACTAATTTTTTGTCTTATATTCAATCCCATTAAAAGCCTGTCTTTCACAGACTGTCTTTCCTAACTGCCAAGGCCTCCTCAGCCATAACTTACCAGTTGTCTTAGTAAGACCTTGATGTGTCTCACAACATTTATCTTTGTATGGTGATGTTTTCTTTAAAAGGAAACAGAACTCAATTCAGAATGATAATCTGTGTTTTCCTGTCTGCTTGTGTGAGTTTACTGGATACCTGAGCTTTGAAAATAAAGCTTTTTCCTTGTGACCTGGTGGAATGAGTGGCTGGCTATTCAGGGTGAAGAATATTATCGACTCCAACCCTGAAAGAAAGCTGCTGCATTAATATCTTCTGTATACCACTATTTTCTGCAATACTTCTTTTCTGATCTATGTGTGGCCCATTTCTTCATTATTCTGCATGAAAGCTGTAGATAGTTTCTTTTTTTCTGGTAATATATCAAAAAAATATCATTGTTCAGACCGCTCAGATCCTCAGAGACCTAGGGTAAACTGAAGTTATTATATAATAGAGGCCATTTGGTGATGGTAGTTTATTGCATTTGCTTTTAAACAGAGTTAACTCAGACACAGTAATCATGAAGCCGTCTTACAAAAAGCATTTCGTAAGCTTCTCTTAAGGGGGAGGGGGGATAACAGCAAAATCTCCATTTTTGGGGGGGGGGAAAAAATCTTGTTTAAAATGCTGGAAGGTGGGGGGTTTTAGTTCAGGGGCTCACCTGCACCAGCTATTTCTGTGAGAATGAGCCAGAACATACTTCGTGAAAACTTTGCAGACTATGATGAGACCAAAGTACACACAAACATAACGATGCTTTTAAGTGACCTTCAAGAGTCTGCATATCTGAAGTGAGATTATGAAGCAAAGCAGCAGCTGCAGGAGAGCCGCAAAGGCACTGTTGGGAAAAAAAGCATGAAGCACTCTATCCCGCTCATCTTGTGTTTAGGAATGGGAGCATGCTCCTTTCTGCACCTTGTACAGGTAACAGATAAAAGAGGATGAACTCACCATGAAAGACAGCAAGACTCAGCTCCTGTTCAAAGTATTCAGGCAAATCAGTATGTGAAACATGGATTTCATAAGTGCTCCCACTCTGCCGGGCGTGTGTCCTACAGCGGAAGAATCAAGCGGTGCAAAATGTTCTCGGTATCCTATGTTCTTGGTATCTTTTGTGATGCAGGGAGGTAAGGGACAGAAACGGAATCATCAAACAGTTGCCATCAAAGATTTGCTCAGCTCACTACCAGCTGCTGTAAAGGCTAGCGTGTTTTTATGTCTAGCTCCAAATAATGTCATTTGCACTTTTAACACAAAGTAGTTCTGTTTTCTAAGGCCCAATGCTTTCAAGCCACCTAGCAATACCAGCTCCACACTGCAATGTTGATGTGAGTGTTACATATGTATCTCATTGCTCAATTTTGTAATATCACAAGGCAGGTAGCCAATATATGCAAAACAATTGTTTTGAAAAAGATTTCAGCTGCGTATATATTGATAATTATTAGTAATAGAAAAAGGGAGTATCTGTAGTGGCAAAGCAGAGTTGTGTCGGTTGCTATATGAATTTTTTCTCACAAGAAAATTGCTCTTTAAATCCATCACATAAGTTTAAATTCAGTTCTGATGGAACTTCTAATCATTGTGTTTTGCCCTTATATTTTGAAATAAAATGTTTCCTTACTTAAATTTCTCTAATTTTTTTTAAATAAGTAACTAAGTATGATCTCTTTAACTTTAGCATTTCTTGCTTTGGACAGTAAATAGACTAGGTAATTTCCATTTCAGTAATAGTCTGATTTCATTTCCACGTTTTCTTTTGTAGCAGATATGAACTGAAATTTAAAGTGCCTGCTCTGCAATATGATACTGCATTAGGACAGTAATCTTGAGTTCTATGTAATGATTATATATTTTATAATAATTATATGAAATATATAGCCATATATTTATTTCTCTATTTGAGATAAAGTAGTCTGGATGGAAGTATCAATTAAAATTGTTTATCAGGATTCATCCTCCCATTAATTGTCTCACTGTAGGAAGAAAACAATATTTGTTTAAATGCTGAGTGGTCAGGTAGCATTACATGGAGATAAGGCGAGAGAGTTATTACAAGAGCTGTCACATCCCCTCATGTCAGTTTTACAGTTATAAAGTGGTATCTTGTTAGCTGTCTTACAGCTTCCTTTACTGCATGCAGTTTTAGGAGTCTTTAAAGAAGTTAGGTAATTTAAAAATTTTAACTCAAGAGATGAAAATCAGTTTTACCTGCCCTGTTAAAAAAAAAAAAAAAACCACAAGGACAGATTATAATTACAAAGAGTGTATTGGAATTTTTATGGTGTAATAAGAAAAAAAAAATCTACAAAAGTATAAAATCTAGTTACATTTTTAAAAAATACCTGAGCACTAATAAATCCCAGGGGAAAGTGCTCTGGGAATACAGTCCAGCACTTGTATATTAGGAGATTGGCTTTTGAGATTTAAAGAGCAATTCTAGAGGTTGTCCCAGATTTGTGAGTCCTAAATGTGTTGTGGAAACAAGACAGAACACATAGAATAGAGCAATATAAGAAGAGTTGAGAGAGCTGTTGCTTTAGGGGATGATAAAAGGAAATGTGGCTGTGAGAAGAGAAAGAGAAGTCACTGGGAAAAAAAAAAACCAACAACCTGTTTCTACAAAGTATGCCTGAGAATTCAGTGGGTGAGAATGACCTGATTTCAGATTTTTAATTTAGAATTCAATTGGGAAACAATAGTCCTGACCATATGTTCACAAATATCACAGCACTTCTGTCCACATATTAAGTTTTAGTAACATGAGGGAGAGTAAGAAGCAGGACTATTTCATTATAGACCAGTGTATAAAGTGAAATGTTAAGACAAAAATATGCCTTTGCTTTCCTGCTAAAAGATTTTAATTAAACGTAGTTTCCCTCCCTCACCCAATCATTTTCCTTAATAATTTGGGATGTTGACTTAATGCGGTTCTGTGACTTAAACTGAGAAATATATTTTTGTCAAAAACAAGTTACTAAAAATCAATAGTTTGAATTTTATTGATGCACTGTCTTATTTTGGCAGTGAACAGCCATGAATGTAAGCTTGGGTAGGAAATGCTTAGTAAGGCTTAAAACGTATCCAAGCACACATTTCTGTAGAAATAATATATCAATGGGCTAATACCCCAGTTCTGGGTCTTATTCACAGACCTCTAGACAGATTTTTTTTTTTTTTTTAATTAGTGGAGAATTGCAACATAATACTTCCCAAGGAAACCACTTCTGTTTTCTTAAGGAAACTGTTAAGTTTTATTGACTTTTGAAGAGTTTACCTCTTATAGAGTTCAAGTAAAATTGCAATGCTTGAAAAGTAGAATATGAATGGGTCTTTTAAATTACCTTGAGAAGCTAAGGATATCTTTATAGCATTAGTAGTTAGTAATTGATGCATTCATCCTAAATCTGAACTTTGCTGCTGCAGCAAGTCCCAAAAATTAGCATAACCATCCTAAAGAACAAATGGGTCCCTAGCTGTAAGTTTCTCAGCTACTGATTTTTCATTCATTACTGTGATTTTTTTCTGGTGTTTTGCCACAGATCTTTTGTTCACGTGATACAATATGCAGTTAAAATTGTCTCATATTGTATTTGTTTTTCAATAAACAGAATGTGTTACACAAATGTGCCGTATTCTTGGTTGTATTATAAAACAAATACAATGTTCTAAATGACACAAATAATTATGTTTTTAATATTCATTATTGTATCCTTTTTTTTGCTTTATGATGGCCTATATTATAGCTATAAGTATAATAACGTGATCTCTTATGTTCTATATTGCATTAGATTTCCACAACAATCCTAGAAATATCCAATCCTAAGTATACCCAGATACATTTCTGTTTCTTTTTTTTTATATCACATAAATAGAACAGCTATAATTTTATACTAGTAACAGATCTAATTTGAGTAAAAACACTTCAGGTAGGCTGGGACAAATTAAAGCATAAAAGTGGGAATGTGTGAAAGAAACATATGTTTTCATTTCAAGATTTATGGTATATAGCTACAGAAGTGTTAAAGTCTTGCTGTCCTTTCATGTGGAAGAAAATACGAATATACAAATTTCCTTAACACAACGGGCCAGTGGTCAACTGCAGCTTTATAAAAGATTGCTTTGGCAGATGCTGTTGTCCTCTACACGCAGGGAAAATATCAACATGAATTTTCTTTCTTGACAGCACAGTCTTACAGTGAGCTGCATGATACAGAACCGAAGACAAACAGAGTGGAACAGACCCTGCAAGGTCATCTAACCCAACAGTTTGCCCAAGGAAAGAATCGAGGGGACACTAATGTCCACTGAACTGCCTTGCCAGAAAATTGGATACAATTCCCCCAGTAAGGGCCTTTTCTTGTACCTACAGACATCTCCTTAGGCCTAAAGCGTTATGGGATGCAACTGCACCAGGACAGAGCTCACTGTAGGACTTGAGCTTTTACGCTAAGCTGTAAGACAATGTATATAATGTTTATCCCACTTGTTCAGGTTATGCAGGTTGCTCTTACACACCCTGCATCATGTTTGTTAATATTCACCCACCCTAAAAAATGTGAATAATTATGTTATGTTTATAGAATCTAAGTCTCTATACAAGTGCCTAGTTACCCTTTCTTATATTAAACATAAGATAAAAACCTAACTTTACCCCCCACTATACTGTTTTCCATTGTATGAATTATTTTTCAAGTTAATTCAGGGCTCATAGAAGATGTTGAACGACACCATCGTATCCATTTACATGTGGAATGACTAAATTGCATGTGAAAAAGTCCACGTTTTCCACACTGCTCTTCTAACATGTTTCAGTCTTCAACAGTTATGAAAATAATACTAGCAATACTATCTCCCAATTAACCCCTTTTTAGTTGAAAATGTTAATGATTAGTCTATTTTTTATTTAAAACCTACTGCAGTAAAGTTGCTGCAGACTAATGGTCTTCTGTGTCTCACTACATGTAAAGGCCAGAGGAAGGCACTTGTGATAGGTTAACATAAAAGTTATGGGCTCTAGAAGAATAAATTCTGCATAAAATCTTCATAATTAAAATGTTCGTGGTTCAGTCATTTTAGTTAGATTGCTATGCACTGCAATATGGGAAAGGTCAAGTTCAGAAAACAATATTCAATCTCAAAATTGCTCCAAATGGAAAGGACTCAGAAAATAGATGTGAAGACTATTATTACTACAGTAGCAGTAAGACAAAAGATCTTAATTAAATAAAAAAAAAAAAAATGAAAGGAAGTCAAAAGAGTTGTGCTTATCTAGTTTTTCTTTTATAGTATAAACTTACAAAAACTTAAAGGAATTTGATATCAGATGAGAAAAGCAAACACTGTAATTTGAGAACGAGGTAAATTGTATCCTTCTTAAAGAATGTAATCAAAGTTTGTTGACTATTTGTGGTCCTAATCTTACAGGCTGGTTCATCCATATCAAGGAGCTTAAAAGATCTGGACTTACGGCATTTCATTGCTATGACTGTCCTGAGACTTAGAGTACTAATATTTTTGTCCTTCAGAAGAAGAAAAATATTCAACTATATAAGTTATTGATAATAAAAATAAGAAAATTTAGTCTGCATATTCTTTTCAAAGACATAAAATTACATTGAGTATGTATTTCAGAAGCATATGAGACACAGGAATAAAAAAGAATCAATTATAAGCTAATTTAGTGTTCATATAATCTTTATTGCAGCTAGCTTTTACTTACACTAAGCTCTCAACTTTTGTTTTCTTTCAGGGTTTTTTGGTTTGGTTTGGTTTTGTTTTGTTTTGGGGTTTTTATTAAAGAAAAGAAACCCACACATCATTTTATACTGATTACTTTCATCCAGATCTGCTGATACAGCAGGAGTCTTTACTGGAGTAATTTCTAACCTGATTTTAAAAAAGCCATCGACCTCCACCCTTAAAAACCACAAAACCCTAAAGCCTCACACACAGCTAGTGATATTTGTAACATGTTTCTTTATCCAAATTGAGAAAGAAAAAGCCCTGGAATTCTTAATCCATTTCTGATCCTCCAGAGCCTCAGAACCAACCCAACCAAGAGGGGATTGTGTCTAGTATTAGAAGTTTTGAAACAAATAAGAGTTAATATGCATTAAAAATGTGAAAAATCATATTATCTCATATTAATAAATCCTTTGTGGTTTTTAAGATTTTTTAAGGCCCCCAAGACTGAAGATCTCAATATAGCCCTAGATGTTTCCTGTGCTACATGTCGTTTAACGCTTCTTGTGGTGAGGAAATTCTTAGAAAATTTTGTTCCCCCTTCAAATTTTTTTATAAGGAAATTAGTTATAATGTACATCAGTGTACAGATGCAAAAGTAGAGTAAGGTGAGACAAGATAAGGTCCCTATAAAAAATAATGTTTTGTCTTTGTTTACAAATACCTGCAAACCCTGAGTTGAGAACAACTCTACAATACCAGTTGTAGTGGCTGATTCGACTGAGTCTTAAAATCCAGTCCCCGACAAAGGTTCAAGAAGGAGAATTCCTGTTATATGGGTCTTGAGAGCTATTGAAAAATAACTGCTCTGCAGAATAATCTGGGAAATGTAGTTCTACTGCAAGTGATTGTTTTGGTAATTAAGCCCTATTAACACACTGGGGAAAGGGGTGGAAGAGCTGGTAGTGTTTGATAAAACTGTATCTTACAGTTAAAGACAACATGCCACTAGCAGGAGAATGTCAGGGTGCAATACGGGTCCATAACCTTGTTTGTGCTACGTTTGGTCTAGGTTATCTGGTGGTTTTAGAGCCTGTGTTTGATTTCTTTCGGTAAAGAAACCAGATGCTTTTTATGAGTATAATGTAGGAAAGTTTGGTTTGGGTTTCATTATTTGGTTCATAACAGGGTCTGTGAGCAACACGCAATAAATCATTTGTTGAAATCTGTTACGATTGGGTTTTTCTGTAGCAGTAGTAGTTGAAACTCTGGTTTTTATTACATTATTTCAATATTCAGACAAAGGGGTGATATAGCTTTTGCTTAGTTTTTCTTTTTTTTTCTGTAGGAATTGAAGTTCTTCACCAAGTTTTTCATGTCCTGACAATATTTAATGACATTATGGTGCTTTGGTAACCTCTTTAAAGTATAGAAAACTAGCTAGCATGAGAGCAGATTAAAATAACTACCAATATAACTGGTACTAGCTATGACCCCATTGTGCCAACATATATGCAGACCTCTTATGATAGCCTTTAATGAGCACATTTATAATGGGGACAGGGAGCCACAGAAACCTCAGCCAAAATGAGCCTTCTGCATCTTCTTACTTTTTCAAGATTGTATAAGTCTGTGGAGTACTATCATCTGCTTCAGTGAGCAAAGATATCCTCCAAGAACAGCTTCTCTGCCTAGCTGTTTTCAACTGCAATACTTCAGTGAAGTAGGACTCCTTCAGTACTAGCAACTTAGAGTAAAATTGTCTCACACCACCACTAAAGACAGATGGATAAAGAACTGCAGTGATCTTTTGCAATGATTATTTTTTTAGGTGGCTGGTCCCAAGAAATGGAAGCCAAAGCCCACCATGTGCTTTCTCTGCAATGCTGTGGGGAGAACTAGTTCCCTTGGGGAGACAATCCAAAGACCCTCAGATTCATTAGGGAATCACTAGTACTGTAGCAGTTACCAGTGGAAAATTCTGAGCATGGGAGATGTCCAATTTTTGTGCCCTTGCTGCAACCTGGGCACCACAGTCCATTCTGCAAGGGAGATGCTACACAGCCTCCTCAGAGTCCAGAGTCAAAAAAAGTTCATGAGGGAAGATGCCTAATCTGAAAGAATGGAAAATCTTGTGCTAAAAACATTGTGATGCCCTCCTTGTACAAAATAACTTACTGGTTTTAACACTTAATCAGAAATACTTTTACACTAGCGCCTAATACCTTGACTTAAGAGTGTGGAGTCCTGGAGTCTTGACTTGCCCTCAAGATTATTTCTTTTTTAAATCCATTGACTGCTGAATGCAAAACATAGTAGCCTATAGGTACATTCCAAGTGTTTCCCTGTGTTGAAAGGGAGGAAAGATTCATATGGTGGGAGGAGAAAGGATGTGAAAGAGTGGACTGCTAACTGACTAGAGTAGCTTTCTGAGAGGGGAGAATCTTCCCAAAGCATACAAGTAGTTCTCAACAGTTTCTGGGTAAATATTGCAACTGCTGGGCTAGTATAATGATAGATACTGCTGCAGCTGCGTTTTTATAAAGAAAGAAGCTACAAGTGCCTTTTGGCAGCATTTGTCCTTTTGAGTACGTGTCCCCACCATTCTCAAAAGACATCTTCCAGACCCGATGTCCTGAGTGTTAGGCATTGCTTTACGTATTTTCTGGATCCTGACAGAGCTTGTGCTTCAGGCTACTGGGGGAAGAAGGCTAAAATGCACCTGCTTGAAAAACAATTGTCATATTTGTGTACAGGGTGGAGTTACTATAAAAATATCCTCAGGTTGGTTTTTTATATGCACTTTTCTTTGTAATTGTTCATGACTATTCCTAAATCCTACAGCTAATTGAGTTATAAAATTAACTTAAACACCTAGCAAATCCATTTTCTAAGAATATAAGGAACACAAAAAGTCTCACAATCGATCCTGCAGGAATGTAAACTTTCCTATGCCATTTGCTCTGCAGATGGAAAGATGCAGAGAGACAGCAACTTACAACATACCTCAGCATCTCCAAATTAATAATGTTTCTTTTGGGGGGGGTGAGGGATAAAATGTTGGGGTTGAGATAAGCATTTGTATTGATAAAAACACATAAATAAACAGGAAAAGCATTTACAGAGAAGTCCTCAGAGCCCTGGTTATTACAACAGAAATTCCACAGCATGCAGACTGACAATAAACAATCTGTGTGCATAATTCATTTTATTTGAGGGAAGATGTGAGGAAAAAGCAATGTACTGAAAAGTACTTTTGTTTTTGTTAAACTAAGGGAACCCCTTGGGATGCCTTCCCCCATTTATCAATTCCCTTTGAGAAGTAAGCAAAGCTCTATAAGCCTCTGTGTATATGTGCATTTCTAGTGTCTCTAGAACAACAGAATATCATCACATTATGGTTTTGAAACAGCTGCATTTCTTCATTGTTCTTGTGTTGCCTTTCCCCAGTTAAAAATACTCATCTGCATGATTTATAGTACATAACTAGGTACATGCTCTATTTATGCATTCTAGTTTTCACCATCATTTTTGTTTTGCCCTTTTACATAAAAAGCACATAAATCCAATAACTCTCCAAAGAGTAAATTTTAAAGCAAATGTCCTCTGAGCCAATCTTTTAGCTCTACAGCTACTGCATTATCAAAATGGAAGGACAGCAACTTCCAGACAGTAAAGGTAAGTAAGTGCATATATTCTCATCTTATTTTTATATGGAAAAAATTCTATTTCTGTACCTTGGTAAAAGCAAGCAAAGCTTTAGTTAGTTTTAAGGTAATTTTCAGGAATTATGCATGTTGTGGTTTAACCCCAGCTGGCAACTAAGCACCACACAGCTGCTCGCTCACTCCCCCCGTGGTGGGATGGAGGAGACAATCAGAAGGGTGAAAGTGAGAAACTTGTGGCTTGAGATAAAGCCAGTTTGATGGGGAAAGCAAAAGCTGTGCACGCAAGCAAAGCAAAACAAGGAATTCATTCACTACTTCCCATCGGCAGGCAGGTGTTCAGCCATCTCCAGGAAAGCAGGGCTCCATCACACCTAACGGTTACTTGGGAAGACAAACGCCATCACTCTGAACATCTCCCCCCCTTCCTCCTTCTTCCCCCCTCTTTTATTGCTGAGCATGACGTCATATGGTGTGGAATATCCCTTTGGTCAGTTGGGGTCAGCTGTCCCAGCTGTGTCCCCTCCCAACTTCTTGTGCCCCCCCCAGCCTGCTCGCTGGTGGGGTGGGGTGAGAAGCAGAAAAGTCCTTGGCTCTGTGTAAGCACTGCTCAGCAGTAACGAAAACATCCCTGTGTTATCAACACTGTTTTCAGCACAAACCCAAAGCACAGCACCATACAAGCTACTGTGAAGAAAAGTATCCCAGCCAAAACCAGCACATGCGTCTGATTTTGTTTTCATTGGTGCAAATCAGAAACAAAATTTCACTGTGAATGAAATTAGACTAATGTTAGCAGTTAAATAGATCAGGACAAACACTGTCATTCCTATTTCTAAAAAAGTATCTATCCAAAATGACAAATATAATTAGTTATAGATGAAAGACCTTCTACAAAGTCATGGCATTGTACAGAGTATTACTAAGTTATTAATTGCAATTATTACTCTGTAAAGCTGCAAGAGGATTGTAATTCACAACCAATGAACAGTTGTTTATAGTTTTCCACTCCCACCAACTTCTAGAAACAATATTGTTCTTTAGGGAACGAAAAAACACCCCAAGACTACTCGGTCCTGTATAAATTCATGTTCCTAATAATGAAGGTAGGTGAGTTGTATTTGATCAAATTCTGGATTTCTCTGGAACTGTCACCCCTGGATGGCTTAATTTGTAGGAACGACATTGGAAGTATTATCTGCTATATGCTCTCTGGTGAGCTACTGGGTGCAACTGGTTCAAGAAACCTGTTCTGGTTGCCCACAACCCCAGAAGTCTGAGGCTGAGTGAACAACTAAGTTGTTTAATAACATCAATGAAACTATTTCCTACCTGCAGGTTACCTCTGACATCAAGGTTGGAAATGGCAACTTTTTAAATTAACTTTCTCTGTAACATTGTTAACTCTCATTAATAAAGGAATGAAAACACAAGCCCGTGTCATCACAAGTTCATGACTGGACTCTTCGGGGCTGTCAGCACTTCTTATCTTCTAGATGATAAGCAGCATGGGGAGAGAGCTGCTTTGTAACTGCTGACTGTATGAATCACAAGTGGGTCTGAATCCTACATTTAACTTGACTTCATAATTTCACAAGTTGTTTTTAATAAAGGTAGAAGCAAACAGCCAGAATATTGGTTGAACTTTGCATTTTTTTTTCTCTCTGTCTGGAGTAGAACTAAATGATTGCTTTTTGTTTCCTTTGTCCAGCAATAAGAAATAAATAAACACATCAAATGAACAGATATTTTTTCTCTTGCTGAAGCTGCTGGGTGTCTCATGCCTGAGGCATGCAAGCACTGCCTGTCCAGCTTACTACACTTTCAGAGAAGATAGCTGTAAGGACCTCCCTGAGGTATTTTATATGAGCCTCATTACAACCGTATCGAAGTGCAAGACAGTTATAAATTGATTTATCTCTACAATACTGTGATAATTAGAGAATTAATCTTTTGTAGATGAAGATCCAAAGCACAGAAAATTGTCCAAAGATAAGCGCTGACAGAGCAGTGGATGAGACTTGAGCTAGCACGCCATAGAGCAAACTGTCTCCCTGGTGCGCTGGCATACCTTCGTGACCACGCGCCGACCTGGGCTAACTCTGCCCACGCTGCAGCATGGCAGGGTGCAAGCCAGGTGTAAAAGCAGAACTATTTAATGTCATTGGCTCGGGTCACTGCTTATATCCATCATCTCGGGTGACACGCTCTCACGGGAGTGCAGCTATCAAACCTGGAGCTGATTTGCATTTTGCTAGGTTTGAGTGGAAGCAAAATTAAAGCCAGATGTTTCCACCTGCCTGAGCACATGCTCTTGGCACAGACAGATATGCCAGGCAACATCTGATATTCCCAGGGATTAACCTACTAGACTCACTTTAACATTAAAACCTCTTCACTAAACAGGAGTTTTGATTGAGATGTGTATTGTGTTTCTCCCAATGTATTCTGTGTAGTAAGCTAAATTATTCAAAGTATAGTGTGCCTTAAAATTGCCCACTTTGGTTGTTTATAAGTGTTTCTATACCTCATGGTATCAGCAAATCTTTCTGGGTTAATTTTTCTTGGGCAGCCAAGGGAGATGATAGCACATTTATCAATAATTAGAGGTGTCTGTCTTTCTATCTTCAGGTGAAAAAGGGCAAATAGCCTGCATAGGAAATACGGTGGGTAACAGCAGAAAAGGAAAATGTTACATGCATGATCAGCTTCAGGAATTAAACTCTTGTACATATGGACCAATAGAGATCATAAAGCATTATTTGAAATAGCAGGGTTTGTATGTTATTTTCATTATAAAATAACAAAAATCCTAAATTTTTCCAAGTTTATGGTAGCTTTTAATAATATAATAAATGCATAAGACAAGAATATTAAGTAAAGCCTTCTCCGACTGTGATACTGTATAAGTGAGAGTCAAATTTTTTTAAGAAGTTCCTTCAGAATCATGGAATGCAGGGGTGAAAAAGACCTACGATATTCTTCAAGTTGCAAAAGAATTGTTAATTACATGGAAAAAAAGGTTTTACTTAGGTGAATCTGGAAGGAAAAAAAAGTTGTATTTTGCGGATTTTTATTCTGATGAGAGACAGTATAAGAACAGGGTGTCTCTTAGGCTTCTGTGGTTTCTGATTTTCATCTGTGCCACACATAGCTTTGTTTCTTCTTGTGAGGTTATAATCAAGGGGGTTGATACAGTTGAAAATTAATAAAACACAAATTTAAGGGTTTTTGTCAACTGAGAGGAGAGTCATATTAAATCACCACTTTCAGTTTCTTCTTTTGCATAGCAATTTGCAGTTTTGAAAGATAAGTATTCATTCTGTACATATTCCTTAATTTCTAATGTACAAATAAGCTCTTTCATAAGCACATAAAAGTTTTGCTTGTTCATTATAGCCCTCTTTTTTGTTATACCATGGTTGTTCAGGATAAAGATAGATGATGCTATACCCCCCCACACACAAAAAAAAATCAAAAAACCAAACCAAACCGCTTTAGCCTTGGGTAACTAGCAAAACGCGCACATCACTTTTATTGTAAATACTTTCAATACTATTCAAGGTAGGTGCATATGCATCAGCCCCTAAATATCTATACGTGCTATATTTTCTGTACTTTGATGTTGTGGTTTGGAAGTTGACCTGCATACAACGCTGTCACGCTGTGCTTCCCAGTGTTATGGTCGAGCGGGCCGCAGCAGGAAAGACTTTGATCACGTACTTGCTAAGTGACACTGCTGCCTCCCGGTGGCTTCCTCCGTCATTCAGTCTTGACACCTTTACATTTTAAAGCTGTTTTTTGGCTGAAATAAATCATGTTGTTTCTTTCATACTTTGAATGCTAAATGCACACAAGTAAGTACACTCCCCTTTTGTATAAAATCAGACATTGCTACATCCATATGCGGATTTGCAGGATGTTTTTTCTGACTTTTTCATATGATTATTCTACTACAGTTGCAGTAATTGAGACTCAGACTGAAAACCCCAACACACTGTTTTCTTCTTACTTTGGCTTGGCAAAATTATTTAGGAAGATGCACAACGCGTTGTATTCCTTAAGTCAAATTTGGGTCCAGAGCAATTTCTTTTGCAGCATACTGAGCAATCTAATTGCTAGCAACTTCTCATCATTTTTCAGAAATGATTTAAAGTACTGTATCCTTCAACTTCACGAAATGCATTAGCTTTTTTGTGTTGTTTTTGGCTTTCCAGGAACACCCAGGTCCACTTGACCTGTCAGCACAAAGACTACAGAATCACTCAGACCTCAGAGAGATGACTGGGTTTTCAAAAGCTGAAAGTCACCGTTAAAAGAGAGGTCAGCCTTTCTAAAGTTTTGGGCACTTTGTCCGGCAGTTCCCACTGTCACATTCATAGCTGGCTTCTTCTTTAACACTTTGTGTACTAAGCAGCTGAAAATCTTAAAACGTGATCAACTTCTAGACATACATGCCATATATGTGTGTCTATAATGAGATAAGACATGTAGCTATGAACATGCACGGGACACAGTTAGTCTGTAGGGGAACTTTCTTTCTAACACCCAGAGAGCGGGATCTTGAAATGTAAAGCCGACAGTGGTATTTCAGATCATTTCCAGGAGCTTGTCTTGGAGGCTGTCACCTACCTGGCACACGTCGGATGAGAAACTTCATGCTTTACAAAGGGTGATACAGAAGTCTCTGCTAGCCGTTTCCCTTCACACTAAATGTGGGAAGGAGGAGGAAAGGAGCTTAAATGATCGATCATGCAACAATTTGCAAAAGTCCTTGTTTTAATGTTTCATTTAAAAACAGTACATTTCCATTTTGTCAAGCTATAGCTGCTGTTTATGGAGGCATGCCGTATTAATTCAAACAATGGTATAAAATAAGTTGAGATGGATAAGCCCTTTTCCAAGTATTTTATTCAATTATATGTGAATTATAAAGCCTAATTAAATGTCTGTTTTACTGAATGTAAAACAGTTCCCCCTCTTTTAAAGGTGAAATAAACAAGAAAACTAAATTAACTGTGTAAATTTAACATTATGGCTGTATAGGTAATCTTGAATTTTTATATTAATATTTTATTTTTCTGTTGAAACCACAATATATTTCAGTTTGGGGGTGTAGTTCTGAGGGGTTACTGTGTGGGTTTTTTTCTTTCTCACCTTAGGACCGTGCTCAGGATCTCATCTGGCCATGTGAGAGCAGCTGCACTGGATGCTCCAGGCCCTGTAAAAGTTACAGCCTACATTTTTAAAAATAGTTACTGAATTTAGGTAATGAATTTAAGCATGGAAGCCTAAAACTCAAAGCTGCCAAGCATCCATACATTCTTGGCTGCATCTTCTTTTTCTAGGTGGAATTCTGTCCAAAAGAAAAAGAAGAGGAATATGCCCAAGCCCTTGTGTCCTCCAATTAGCAGAGATTTTCAGAGGCAAATAGACATGTTGTAGGTTGGTCGGAGTGTCTCATGTTGGGTTTCAGAAAGAGCCCAGAAGTCCTGGTGACTTTTGTGTACATGAGTCATGACTATACATCAACTGGTAATTATGGATTTAGACAGAGCATTAAAGACAGGAAAAAAAATGTGAGCTAGCGTGAATCTGTATCAGCAGGAGTCTCAGTGGAAGATGGGAGTTACTGGCATAGAAATGTAGGAGTCCTGAAGTGTTTGCACTGTTTTGTCTCCATAGACAGCACAGGTGTGGATATGCTGAAGCTATGGGGTAGTAAAGCTGGATACAGGCTCATTCTGTCCTCTCCATGTCAGTATATATGCATGCATCTATTCTGTGCAATAAAGATGCATTAATATTGCCATGGGAGAACTATTTGTTGCATTTTCTTTCACTGGAGCAATCCCCAATGACAGCTTTTCTTCAGTGTTAAATTCCCATAGTTGTATAATGATATTTATTTCATGTTCTTAAGCGTACAAGTGCCTGCCACAAAGCCCTGGTTGTCAGCCACTTTCTGTACTCGGCTTGCCGTGTGCCATGTTTGTGCAGTGGTGGTGTAAAACATCACAGCCTGCGTTCATTTTTCCTACTCCACTTTGCAGAGGAAGAGGAAGGGAGAGACAAGTTCACCACGAGCCAGGTAATCAGAGCAATTAGGTCTCAAGTTTTCTTCTTATTATTGAAGCAGTGTTTACAAAAAAAGCTACAAAATTCATGTCCACCGGTCTCTTTCTACATCTTTCTTTGTGTGATTTCCCATTGCCTTATTTCCTGTCATAGGACTGTGCGTTTTGTACTCCGTGAGGAGGTTTCCTTGCTAGTCGGATGAATTCCTTGGGAGAGGAGAAGCAATCCTTGTCATGCAGCAACTTTTTCTTTGTTAGACACTTTATCTCTCTTGCACATTCAGTTCACTAGTGCCCTGCAGAAAAGAACATATTGCCTGACAAGATAATGGTGTTTAATAAGTGGTTAAATCTTTCTACGTTCCTGATAACTTGGCTTTGAGGGAGGCAGAAGGAGGATATTAAAAGCTTTCAGTTACAGACATGTGCTGGAAGGACAATCTTGACACTGTACTTTGGTAGAACATAAAGGTTAAGTGTAAGAGGGATGTTGTGCATTAGTGATTACACAATTCTGTTTGTGCAGGAAAGCATTCTGTATCTTCTAATAATCTTTCTCAGGCATGCCTGCCTAACTTTTAGGTTTTGGCAAGCTCTTAGTTTAGAGCAAATTACTTCTTTTTGCAAGAGTGGTCAGTCCAGGTAAATTACGAATTTTCCCCCTTTTTGCTTTAGAACATCTGAGCCTGCAAGGTAGTATTTGGTTGCAATCTTCTCCTCCTGGCTCAAAAGCTTTGTAGAATTGCTGTTATCAGTTTTCTGTCCTATGCCAGTATATTTGAACAGCAGGGATGCTGCAGCCCAGAATCTGGGACCTATAATGGCTCTGCACGTTCACGATGTTTACGACATATTGTCTGGAGCACAGCAGAATTCTGGTAAGCGTCTTGGGTTAAGAAAGATACATGCTGTAACTAAAGCAATATTCTCTTGAAGAGACTGCTATAAGTAAGATTCTTCAGTGCTAAAAGTTTTCCTTTCTAAGCAGTTCCAAAATAATTTATGACACTGAGATGGTCTGTGAGTGCTTGCTATGGCTTTCAGGGAGCTGGTTGCTCACATGATTTAGTCTAGATTTTTTTCTTCATCTGCTGCTCCATGTGTCTCTATTCTTTTTGCAAATGACAGCTCTGAGACGTGTAAAAGTGCCTGAATGGCAAGAAAAGAATCTAGCCACTGATGACAAGAACAGACGCTATATTGGAACAAGGAAGAACTACTCTCATGGTGCTGCTCCCAGAGCCGTCATTTTCCAGGGAAAAAAGATGTCCCATGCAAGGCAGGCAGGAGGCAGGCAGGCAGCGTATGCTGAAGATGATGGTGAAGAGGGATTCAGGGGAACGGGCAGTATTTCCAGTGAGAAACGAACCGTTTAACATGGCAACCTAGCTTAGACAAGGTGAGCAGGCAACAAGAAAGCACAAGAGTAGAATAAAGAGACAAGGATCAGAGTGTGAAGAAGCATATTCAAGAGGAGCAGAGAAAGAGGGATGAACAGATGGGTGCAGTATCATTTTTTACACAAAAAAGGGAAGCGAGTTGTAGTATTACATTGAAGACATATCTATGAAGGCATATATGTGTGTAAATACTTATACATACATTATATATAAAATGCACATGTTTTCTTAATGCTGTCTATATGAACAACTGCTGCTGGTATAAAATGATTCTTATAGTCTTAGTGTGTAGTTTGAAAAAGCTCATGAACCCCTTTGCTATGAGAGATAAGAGAGCTTCTGTACTTCTCAGCAAAGGGAATATTACATAGCGTTTTGATACCATTACCTTATTCTAGTTCCTCTGTAATTCTGTGAAGTGTATGTAGAGACTTGGATAATTCAAGTGTATGAGTTAATAAATTACAGTTAGAGTATATCCAGTTACCATAATGGCTTTTAAATAATTAAACAAAGCAATCTTAAATAGGATACTTCTACACCGCACTAACTAGAAAGGTGTCATCAGAGTTACTAAAAACCTATCCCTTAAGGTCCCATTCCACTGTGTACATAAAGTACAATTAGTGACTGCTTTGTGAGTCTAGAGGAATCGAGTATAAATCAAAGGCACAGAGTGCTTGTAGGGAATCAAGTGGAATTTAATGATGAGACTTGTGTGGGTTATGGAAAATGTGGCTCGGTTGCTGCTGATGATGTGTCGGATGAACCACCGAGCCTTTCTGAAGCTCAATTGACCTGTCTGTAGGATGGCTGTAGCCCCCTTCCAGGTCACTGCAAGAATTAATGCTTATAAAGTTCTTTCACACTCTTCAAAGAAGACACTACTTAATTCAACATCTGGAATAAAGATATTATTGGAAGGCGGTGGTGTATATTGACCATGCTTCAATCAGGCCTTGAAGTCCTGATGAAAGCAGAAAGCAATGCTCTCGTAATTAGTTCCACTAACATCTGACAATTTACTTACATTAAGTGTAGGATACAAGATTAGTCCTTTGTTAGGACTCTTGCAGGAGCTAAATTTGTACTTGGTAGCAATGAGGTAATAATGGACTGATTGATCCTTTGTGCAGACCTAAAGGACAATTTTAAAAAACCCAGAAGCCTAAAACAAAAGGAGTAAGAACATTCTTTTGAAAAATATTCTCATCAAATTCTCATGCATATGAAAAAATGAACAGTGATGTAAGAATAGTTCTTTTCCATGGAAAACTAGAGATACTGTCTGAAAACTGAGTAAGGGCTATAGCGCATATCAACAAAAGACTCCACGGAAGAACTTTACTCAAAGGCTTTTTACTGCCTGTGGTATTTCAGATGTTCTCACAGCAGGTGGGCCATATATTGTGTTACTTTCTTTGAGAAATTGCAGGAAAGCAGCTGGTGAAATACAAGGTGTCATCCAACACTTGTTTCATATACAGTAAAGCAGACCAGTAATGCAGGTTTCTATGATTTGTCAATAAAGAGCCAAACCACATATTGGAGTTGCCTCTAGACAACTCACTCAGCGCTCTTTTAATAGTAATAACTGAGATTTATATAGTGCCTTTCATCCCCAAAGATCCCAAAGCATTTTATGAACTCCTTTAAACACCCTTTTTCAGAGGAAATACAAGGCCCATGAAGAAAATTGTGACCCCTGCTTGGGCAAGAAACAATTGTCTGGCAAAATATGTAATACCATTATACAAGTTTGGGACAGGAAGTGAAGGACAAAGGTGTTGAATCAGAATGTCAGATAGTATATCATTAGATACAATATAAATAAATGCAATTTATCTAAATATCCTGGTACTGGAATCTAACCATTCCACTGTGGGACTTCACTTCCCTTAGGAGAGACATTTGTATTTTTTAAACGTATAATGTGAAATCAGTCCAACATTGAGCATTGAAATACTTTCCTATGTGTGCAGCTGCAATGAGAATGCATTCTTATCACTGGTAGTTACACCATCATAGTATCCAAAATATATCAGGTGCTGTTCAGTTGCTGTAGATATGGTTCTGGTACCAAAAAAAAAAAATCACAGGAGAATAAAAAAAGAAAGCAAGGGATGTACAAGAAATTACAAGAGGTGATATTGCAGTTTGTTCTACTCCTTCTTTCACACTTTGGATTTGTCTTGATCATCAAGCCTGACTTGCTATTCTAATTTTAAAAAAACCAGCTTTTCTGCTTCATGTCAACTGGGGGGTTGTTTTCACCTTTATCTCAATCAATGAGAGTAGAAGGCGTGTATTCCTACAGTCAGATTGGGTCCAAATCTGATTTAACTTGCATACCGTGTGAATCAGTGAAGCTCTGTGAAGTATAAAGCAGGACAGCCTTTGACATGCTGGTTTGTTTGTCTGTTTGTTTTTAATAAATACTATGAACGTGTCAGAGCAGGCTGTGGTATTTTTTAATTCCTTTCCTTGCCCTTTTGAGTCTTCAGAAGCCCTGGAGGGGATGCCTCTGGGAATTGCTTATTTACAGACAAGGGAAGAGAGGTTTATTGAGTAGTGAAAATATCATCTTGTTTTGTTGCTGTATTTTCCACTTTTATTCTGAGAGATTAACCTGTACAAGAAAAGCACTTTAATGGAATATAACTACTCTATGAAGAGGGCCTGAAGAGATATCTATGCAGTATTTATATGCTGTCTCAATTACCACTACAAAATAGTTTGATGATTCAGCAAGGGGCCCTAACGGTATCTTCAATAATTCTTTCCCATTTAGGTCTCTGAAGAAGAACCAAATCTATACTATTGCTTGGTCTTTTATTCCCTTTAGGTCACACATTTCAGTACAGAAAGTACGCATGTAATCTTCTATGAGCTGGAAATGCAGATGAACCAGGCAGCAAGGCTGAGCTGAAAGGAAAGCCAAGAGCTTGTAACAATGCAAGTTGCTCTCCAAAAGATACTTTGAGGTAGACGTGCCTTGTTTCCAGTGACATTAAAAAAAAAGTGTTGGGGATATACCCCTTACAAGGACACACACAGAACTCTCAACAAAAATACTCTGCAGCAAAGGCAATGTTGTACTTCAAACTGTTTGTGTAGTTACAGTGCAAAGCAAATGTATAAATTTTCATTGTCTCCAAAGGCAAAAGTCCAGGAGTTAAGACAAGTGAAGAAACTAAGAGCAGAATTTGGAAAGAGCTGGTGCACAGCACTGTGTGGGAGATGCTTTAAAGAAGAATATTTTTTAACAGTGTCAGAAAGCACATCAGGGGAGTTGGTAGCAAGCGTCAGTCAGTCAGGAATACGCGATGAGCTGTTGTTAAGAATATTGTGACACGTTATATGGAGCACCAAGGGATACTCCAGACTTTATCAAGAGTGAGGCAATCATTCCCACCACCATAAAAGTATCTTGGCAGGCAAAGACTATAAATGTAATAAAAGAGGGGGGTGGGGGGAAATGTCTGTGCCCATAAAAGAGGACAGTGATTGTGTAGTTATAGTGCTTCATAAAATCCTTCAAGTAAGCAGGAAGGGAAGAAATTGGGTGAAAAGATGAGTACAAAGCAACCCATTATATTTTTCCTGGAAACTGGTAGGGTGAATGAGGGAAAATACCGTTGGATCCTTAATCTGAATTTATACCTTTCTATAAACAGCAGCTACTGGCCACTGTTGGAGACATGACTCAGAAGATGTTCATTAATTGAGTACATGCGGTGTTTTTACACAGTCTTAGACAAGAGCCATACAAAGGGCAGAGTGGAAGCTGTGAATTAGGTGACAACTCATTTCTGGATTTTTTTTTTAATTTTCCTCTGGAAAGCTGTGGCAAAAAAAGAACAAGCAATGCAGCTACTTTTCTTGATAGGATTCAATAATTGTCCAAATTGGTTTTGCATAAAAGCCTTCTTATTACAGGTTTATTTTCTGACCTAAATGATCACATTCATAGCTAGTAAATGAATGATATAAATTAGATCAACAACAATAGTTGAAAAAACCTCACAGTTCTGTCAGTTCACAAGAAATATTTTGTGACATCCTTTACTTTCTCTTCATTTTCTTGAAAGAGTCTTTCAGACTGAAATATTAAGTCCAATATATCTTGTATACATCCTATAGACTAACTGAGGCAGTGCCGAAAGATTTGTGGTTTACCTTAATTTATTCAGGCTTTTTTCTGCTTCTGTAAGACAGGACATGGTAGCGGGTAAAGATTCAGACTTGAAAATACATGCCTTTGGAACAGGAGATTTCAGTTGTTTAGATATGGCAGTTAATGAGAGCTGTGATAGCTCTCTGGAGATACATAAAAGACTACTAATGACTGGTTCATTTATAAGTGATGAAGATCTCTCAAGATCAAAATCCTTCAAAAAACACAATAAATAAAGAGCTGTGAACTTGTGGATATTTTGACAGTGGTACACTGTCATTGTCACCCCACTGTTGAGAGTTCTTTAATACTCAACTTTTAATGGAATTATTTTTCATTTGCAACATCTTGCAAGGCATTTAATTTACCTTTCTTCTGCTTCACATCTCCTCTCTGCAGAGCCCAGCAGTTTATGGCTACCATATGTTAACATTTTCTCAGTCTCATCTTTTTTCTGCCTGAAAGTTTAGTTCGAGTGGAGTTAGAAGACTTTGTGCAATTCCGTGCAATGGCATTGACTTCAGTCTCCCTTCAGACACAGGAGGACTCACAGCCTCCGCTCCTTGGATGATCAGCCCATTTGGGAAATTTCAGAACTGTTGTGCAAACATAGATCAGCTGCACAACATCTGTGCAGCAGGTCTCACCCTTGCTGAACATCAGTACAACTCTGCATTCCTACATGGAAAATATTTATCAGAAATACTACAGACCTTAGAGATGAATACTTGAAATGCATGTGACCCTCTCCAAAAACACCATCTAATCTCTAGGCACAGAAATACATGGCCATATGTCAACATACGAAAAATGCCTTTATTTATTTATCTATTTTCAGATTTTCATCTTATTTGTATGCCAATACTTATTGAAATTTCATCATTTAAGTATCGAATATAAAACCCAAACTTTATGTTTATATGGCTAGTTTTACCAGATACATAAACTAAATAATTATTTCCAGAAGTGTTTTCTTCAGTTTTGTTGATAAACAAATACTTTGTTGATTACCTGGAGCCTTGAACTTGGAGCAAAGGCTAACCAAATTTTACCACAAGAGTTTATCTCAATTGCTGGGACAGTTGGACGTGAAGTGTAGACCTATGCTATTCATAAAGTACTTTTATGACTTGTGTATAAAATCTGTTCTATAAATACAGTTTTACTATTACTTGGTTTCCTCACAGAATACTCAATGCAATCATGAGAAATAAATCTATTATTCTTTGCATGTAGCTTTCCCTTGCCCATGTGGAATGAATGGCAAGACAGCCATTAACTCCAGCAATTGACAATCGAATCCGTGATTTGAGTGAACTCAAATTACAGTGGGCAGCCTCAGTGTTTCAGTAGCTAGAGAAGCAGATGTTGGTTCATGACCTGAAAAGTATCAAGCATCTGTAACTTTCACTGAAGTCAAATTATAAATGCTTGACACCTCCCAGCATTTGTCCTGCTATTCTGAAATGTAGATAGTGACTGGAGGAGAGCAAATGGCAGTTTAGCAGGAATATTTCTTCAGGGTTAAGTAATCAGAAAATTCAGCAGCAGTTGAACTGTGCTAAGATGGATGAGGCAGATCTCTTTCTACCAAAACTAAAATTTTATATGCCACACTTGCATGAAAAGGATTTTGACCACTATAAAAAATAATATAGCTGTGAATAATAATGGTAATCCTTTTCAATAACATGAATATTTATACAATATTGACATCTGATAATATTTAGGTCAGTGAGAAGTTGCAATTACCACTATTGATTAACTCTAAATGATGCATATTGGTGACTAATACTGAAAAAATATGTTATTTTCAAAATCCCATCTTCCACTTTTACTTACTATTTCTTTATCTCATTCAGTTCTGTAATCTTTTCCATTAGTTGGTGTACTTGTGAGGGCACAGACACTCACCTCTTATGGCTTGTCCATTAGGAATTACCTTCATGAGAGAGCCAACATACCATAGATATATGCAAAAGAATGGAATTCTACTCTGACTTAATCCTAATGACAAAAAAGTAAGTAAGATCCTAGATTAATAATTATTCAAACATTATTAATAACAAGAATAAAAATGGTAAATATCCAAGCTTCTAAAGTATTAAATTATCCATTGTAATATCTGTTTTCATGAGGTCAGGCACAGATTTGCTTATTGCAGATTTACACAGGGGCCTATTTTTAAAATGGTGGTGGGAATAGTTTTCACTTATACAGAAAAATATTCATTTCTTGTGGGATTCCCAAAGTGTTTTGCACATGCCAAGATATATCACTTTCTCCATACTGCTGACCATCTTTGAGCAATGAAGAAGAAGAAAATTTAACTCAGCCAGAGGGTCATTAGGAAGGTGCAAGAGAGCTCAGGTCTGTTGACTGTGGTTTGACCTGTGGTTACTGGGCCTTGAGATTTTTTGAACAGCAGCCTATTGATTCTTGTTGAATTAATTCAATATAAGACTTAAGTACCTACAAGAAGAGTTCTCTGATGTTTAGGGCCACATCCAGATCTCAGAGGTTTGGCTTTCTATCTGGTGTATGGGAAGATTTAGGCAGAGAAAGCAAGTTAAGAATCTGCACTCTGCAGGTGAGGTTTCATGAAAAAGGCTAAACTGAACCAGATGCATAGTGTTGTTCCCCTCTCTTCTCTCTTTGTTCCCTCCCTTACGCTAGAAAGAAGTGTGGTCTATTGGTTTTGCTAGGCATGTGGATGCATTTTCAATCCTGACTATCTTCCAAAAATGAGAAGTCTCAACAAAGGTCTTCCAGACAGATTTAGCTAGCTATTTGGAAGCTAGAGCCCAAAGTCCTCTCCTTAGGATAAGCCCCTACAATTGTTCTCTCAAAGAGCTCATGTGATGATGATTTACTCTTGTCTTTTTAAAGCGGAAGGAGAAGCAGTGGTAGTGCCACTCCTTTACCTTCAAGACCAGTGGTTAGAAGCTCTTACCCAAAAAATGAGACCCTGGTCCAAGGCATTTCTCAGCCACAGTGGTTTCAAAGAGGCTACACCTATCTGTTCAAACATCATCCTAGCTACCAATAGGGACAGGAATCCTGTCAGGCGGTCTGCTGCCTGGGAGGAGTGTACTAAGTGGGATGACATATACAAAGTGTTGGTAGTGCCGTCAGGTTGCACTGAAAATATACACATAATCTGCAGCTTCCAGAAGGCTGTTGGTATGTTGATTATGTGACCCTGAGCAGACCAGATGGGCTCATTGAGGCACTGTGGACCTACTTTGCTTACTCTTTTTACCCTGTCATGGCCCAGGGAGAAAGCAAGAGGTAGGGACCTATCTGATTAACCAAGGCCATTCTGGGCATGCACAGTGAGTTCAAGGCCAGGAGGAGAAACCTGCTCGGCATGAGGTGTTTCAGAGGTAGGTATCAGCTGAGCCCCACATTGGATTTACTCCTGTTTCACTTGACAACACCTTTTACCCCCTCTCCACCCTGATCTGGCTGTAATTCCTCTTACAACAATCATTTAATGAGCAGTGACCTCTGTGAAGCCATGGCCCATTTGGAGTGGTAAGAACTGTTGCTCTGCCTAGTACCATTAGTTGCTCCAGTGTGCAAGGGCACTTTTAAAAAAAGTCCATGAGTATAGATTTCTTAAAAGTGATGAAATATATATTGTACTAAAAGGATTAAAATCTTTCTACTTAGTTATTGAGAAATGTTTGATGAATGTAATCCAGAACATAAGTTATTTAGAGAGAATAAAGTGGTGCAGTTGATATGAGAAGGAGGTAGTATAGACATGCCTTTCAAACTCTCAACCCTCGGAGAAGTGAGAGGTAAGGGGGCAATAGCCCTCTTCAAGCTGTGAAATATTAGAGAGACATCTGAAATATTTCCCTTGCAAATTTTACCTAAAAGTTGATTTATCGGTGCTTTAATGCTCAAGCATATTCAGTAAATAGGACCGCAGATGCGGCGATATTTCTGACTTGATAAGCCTGATGAATTATGGGATATGGGACCTTTTATCCTGCAGCCTGTGGTCAAAAGTGAGTGCAGTGATCTCAGCCCTGTTTCTAGTGGTCAGATGTCCACTTAGTGACCCTAATTGTTGGCCTCTGCAGTTCTTTCAGATGACAGGATGACAGCTTACTTGTTCCAGAGTCATATATGCAGAATAGATAGCCTTAATAACATGCTTTTCAATCCATGACAAACCAGTTTTCTTTTTTATTCCCTGTGTTTTTCCTATTCTGTGCAGAAGCTGGACAATTCGTCACCTTTTGTAAGACATACATTCTGCCTTTAAAGGAAAAATTTGCATTCCAGCTTGAATTAGTCAGTACTAGGGTTTGATGTTTTATCACTACAAGGTGGCAAAGATATTTTTTCTTCTTTGTTCAACTCTTTCAGGTCACCTGTTCACCAGTCTCTTTCCCACCTTCCTGCACTCTATGGTATAGGAGCATGTCCGGGAGCAGAGTATTTTCATGGGTCAAGCTCTCTGCTGCCTAAGCCTTATGCAGCCACACTAAGACAATCAATTCTGTTGCAACACAGTCCAGAAGCAGTGACATTTCCCTTCATCTTCTTTGTGGCCTATGACAGAATTAAAACAGGAGAATATAAAATTCTTTGTCTTCATTAGAATCACAGAATTACAGAATGGTTGAAACTGGAAGGGACCTCTGGAGGTCAAGCAGGGCCACCTGGACCCAGTTGCCCAGAACCATGTCCAGACAGCTTTTGAATATCCCCAGGGATGGAGACTCCACAACCTCTCTGAGCAACCTGTTTCAGTGCTCGGTCACCCTCACAGTACGTTGTACCTGCGGGATCCATCTTGTCTGGAATTGTCTTCATCTCCTATATCCACTATTTTCATAAGCTGCCTTAATAACATGCACTGCTGGCTACTACAATGGAAATGTGATTTTTATGATCTATGGTGGTTATAAATTTCACCCTTTTGTAAGCGTCTCTTTCTTGGCATGTACATTTTCATACAACAAAATCATAGACTGCTCTTACTCTATCACGTCAAAAGTAACCAAGACTGTCATCTGCCCCTGAAACTAATGGCCTGTGTCCACAGTACTGAAGCTTTCTAGCTTCCAAAACAGGGTGACTACATCCGAACTTCCTCCTAGGAGTGATCACTGGCCTGTGCTAACTCCCAAACCGTGCTTTGACATTGTTTGGGGGAGCGCTGGTTGGCATGGGCCAAAACAGCACCAGGGACCATCTGAATGATTTAACATTGCAGACAGAGAACTGAATACCCATGTCCAGGAATGTTCCCTGCCATTCTTTACTGTACTGTATAGACATAGCCATAAATTCTATGTGAAAGCTACATTAATGTGCTATTAGGTAAATAGGAAGAAACTTTTGACCTTAGAAAACACTCTGTGCTACTCTGTCATTGAAAGTGTGGCTCTTTCAAGTACTTGTGAGAAATCAGTACTTGGGTAGCCAACCTGCTGCTATGTTTGCTATGAGTATTACTGGGGGATTATAGGGAAGGGGGAGAAGTGCCAATACAAACGTTCTACCTAAATTTAACCTCACAGCTGAGTTAACTCGATTCATATCGAAGGAAGGCAGAATTTCAGACAAATTAAGTGGAGAATCACAGCACAGAGGAGTACTTCCCCTATTTCATGCCGTCTTGTTATTGCCCTTACAGGGTTTCAAAAGGGAAATAAGCCATTCCTGCACACTGGGCTTTGAAGGTGAGCTGCTTTGTGAAAACTCCCTGCAGTGTTGTGTTGCTGAAACCAACAGTTCGAAAATGTAAGCTATGCTTTGTTATAACCTGTCTTTTAAGTGGCTGTAGAGGCTAAATACAAATCAAGCAGTTTCTTGCGCTGTATCTGAAAACAAAACACAAAACAAAAAAAAACCCCAATGATCTGAGTTGTGTTTCCCAGCTCCTGTATTCACTTTCAGGCCCTGCTCACATTTCACTTCATGTCCCGCTGAGACCCAGGTACCCTCTCTTTCTTCCCTTCATCCATGAACTGGGAAAGCGAACAGGCCCCCACCAGGGCCCAGTAAGGTTCCCGGCCTGGAAGGTCAGGGGCTAGGAGAAACTGGATGAGGCCTTAGAGGTTGGACAATGATGCCTAGGGATGAACATAACAGCCCTGCTAATTCTATAAAAACGGGTAGATGTGGCACTTCAGGACATGGTTTAGTCTAGTCTACCCTTGATTGGTTTAGTGTGGACTTGGTAGTGTAGGTTAATGGTTGGACTGGATGATCTTAAAGGTCTTTTCCAACCTAAACGATTCTATGATTCTATGATTCTATGAATAGATAGAGAACTCTGTCTTTCATTGCTTATACTACTTGGCCATGTTTCAGTCCTTCAGTCCAATGATGGCATCAGACTATGTCTAATGCTTACAGAAAAATATGAATAGATGTTTTGTTGCAGGGGCTGATGGCTTTGCAGGTTTTACACATCTGGAGTATCAGATGAGATGTATATTTACTAAGTGCAAATCATGCCTGACAAATTTGGTGGCCTTCTACAATGGGGTTACAATGTTGATGGAGAAGGGAAGAGCAACTGACTTCATCTACCTGGACTTGTGCAAAACATTTGACACCGTCCCACACGACATCCTTCTCTCTAAATTGGAGAGACATGGATTTGACAGATGGACCACTTGGTGGATAAGGAATTGGCTGGATGGTCATGCTCAAAGAATGGTGATCAATGGCTCAATGTCCAAGTGGAGACCAGTGACAAGTGGGGTTCCTCAGGGTTCGGTATTGGGACCAGCGCTGTTTTAACATCTTTGTCAGCAACATGGACAGTGGGACTGAGTGCACCATCAGCAAGTTTTCTGATGACACCAAGCTGTGTGGTGCGGTCAACACACTGGAGGGAAGGGAAGCCATCCAGAGGGACCTTGACAGGCTTGAGAGGTGGGCCCGTGTGAGGGGCAAGGTCCTGCACATGTGTCGGGGCAACCCCAAACACAAATACAGGCTGGGCAGAGAATGGATTGAGAGCAGCCCTGAGGAGAGGGTCTTGGGGGCGTTAGTTGATGAGAAGCTCAACGTGAGCCAGCTTTGTGTGCTTGCAGCCCAGAAAGCCAACCATATCCTGGGCTGCATGAAAAGAAGCATGGCCAGCAGGTTGAGGGAGGTGATTCTCCCCCTTTACTCTGCTCTCATGAGACCCCACCTGCAGTACTGTGTTCATCTCTGGAGTTTCCAACATAAGAAGGACATGGACCTGTTGGAGCGAGTCCAGAAGAGGGCCACGAAGATGATCAAAGGGCTGGAGGACCTCTCCTATGAAGAAAGGATGAAAGAGTTGGGGTTGTTCAGCATGGAGAAGAGAAGGCTCTGGGGAGAGCTTATTGTGGCTTTTCAATATATAAAGGGGACTTACGAGAAAGATGGAGAGACTTCTTACCAGGGCCTCTAGTGACAGGGCAAGTGGTAGTGGTTTTAAACTGAAAGACGGTAGATTTAGATCGGACATAAGGAAGAAATTCTGTACAATGAGTGTGGTGAGACACTGGATCAGGTTGCCCAGCGAAGTTGTGGCTGCCCCACCTCTGGAAGTGTTCAAGGCCAGGTTGGATGGGGCTTTGAGTAACCTGGTCTAGTGGAAGGTGTCCCTGCTCATGGAAGGGGGGTTGGAACTAGATGATCTTTAAGGTCCCTTCCAACCCAAACCATTCTATGATTCTGTGATCAGTACTGAATTGATGTCACACACAGCGTGCAAAACATTTTGCACTTCTTTTCAGTTCAAGGCCCTGTGCAGTGACATTTGTTGTATGTGTTAGTAACACAATGATTAACTTCATGTTGGAAAAAACTCTTTTGCTAACTTACAGGAAGTACATAAAAATGACTTGGTATAAATTTTTTCATAGTATTCCTTACTGGTACTGTCACAAATGACCAATATTAAAACTAGCTACTATTTATCTTCATTTCCTTTTGAAAATGGCTGTGAACTCATAAAAGTTTATCCAATGTCCACTGAAGCCAATGGGATAGAAAAGGTCTTTTAACAGCTAATTAATTTTTCTGGTGGATTAAGTGGCTTTAGGGAAATGGCAAATTAAGTAATGTAAATTATCATTAGCCTAAAGTGTTATTCTAATATTATTAGTTTTACTACAGTTTCCAGGCCAGGGTCTGATCTCAGTTACACTGCTGTGAATGCAGATAACTGTTGACTTAGAGCTACTAAACTTTTTCTGAATATTTACTAATGTAACAGACCAAAATCCGGACCCCTTGCCCTGCTTGGTGGGACTTAAAATGCAGGTTTCATTTGCTGTTTTTCCAGCTGATATTTCTGGTGCACTCTACAATAGTAAACCCCACTATTCTTTATCAGAGTCAGTCTTGTTGCCAGACACATTTTTTTTTCCCTTTTACCATTTTGTGCTCTTTCTTTGGAGAAGAAAAAGTGATACGGTTGCACAGTTAATAGCTTTTTACCTTACTACTGATTTAAGTCCTCACTTTCTTCAAGAAGTTATTAAAAAAACCCCACAACCAAAACCTAAGCTTTTCTCTAGTTTCTATTGAAAAGGTACAAGAAAAATGTAGTTTCTACTGCTCTGGAATGACAATAGTTTAATGTCTGTCTCCCTAATAAAATCTAGGGGAAGTTTATTTTCCCTAGGTAGCCTTGTATGTGCATAAATAACAGGGTTTATAAACAAGTATCCCTATCCATATGGTCACCCATCTGGTGGTGAAGTATCCCAAGAGAGATACCAATTAGTGGGAGCACAAACATAAAGTTAGGAAAAGCTACTAAGGCTGTTATTTGTACAGTTTGTAAATGACAAATCCCGATATCACAATGAGAACTAATGTGTTTCTAAAGTGTCTTTCATCTTGAACAACCCTGCTGGTACTTTCCAAGGAGGAACAATTATAAACGTAATTATACGATGAATCTTTGATATATATAGGAATTAAAAATAGAAGAACTTTCTGGGGAAAAGAGCAGAGATTAGGGGATGAGCACCTACATGACCTTGCCATTAAAGGCCTGGCTCCCTCTGCTTAAATTCACAGCCTTCACTTGAACACATATGTTTCCAATGCAATAGAAAGGAGAAACTAAACTTGTGGGAATAACGACCACAGGAACTGTGTGCCCCTATGTGAATGGGTGCGTCACGTTAGAGCAGCAAATCCCAGAGTCCCCTTTTTGATTATTTCTTATGCAATTACCTTTCTACCTTCTATCAGACAAAAGATGAAGGAGCAGGGACTTCAGATCAGCATGAACACTCTTTGCAAACACACACATGCATCTTCATCCCATATTCTTGGATATGGCAAGGCTTGAATTTCACAAATTGTTTGGAGCATGTGTGTGCTCATTGCCAGTGTACTCTGGGAGAGTCAGTGGATATAGCCTGACAGCCCTTTCTTAAACCTGTCTGCTCTTATATTTGGATTATCTTTGGCTTCTCACTATTCCTGAAAAGAAACTAGATTGTGTAAGGAGCCAGAGCAGAGATGTCTTTAAACTGTTTTAAAGCTGTGTCCAGAGTTATCCCAACAATGTTTTTTTATTGACAATGCCTAGGTGGCTGCACTGAGCATAAATACTCTTGTCAGCTTTCTGCTCGGCACAGCAGCTGCCCTGAGTCCCATTTTGTGATATGTTATTCTCTATGTCTCATACCCAGAGTCCAGACACTCAGCAAAGAGTTCTGCATTCTGCCTAGGGGGAATCAGACCTCTAAATGTCATATATTAGTTTCCAGGCATAGGAGTCGCTTATTGGATCTAGCATAGGAAGCTAAAAGTACACTTAGGGGAATCAGTACCTTTGGTGAGGAAGTATTCATGTCATTTTCAATGGCAAATGTAGGATACTGCTACTAATAATTTCTGCCAATTTTTATTACTCGGACACTATTCGAATGTGATTTGGGGAAATTAACTAACTAAAAGACCCTCAACTGAATATTTTGGAATACAGAATGATTAATCTTCCAACAAGATCTGAAAGAATTTCTGATGTATAGAGTGTTTTGATTGGTAGTCATAAGGAAGATTTTCAAAGGTCAAGACAGAAGACGAATGCAGAATTTATCCAAGGAAAGTCTGGAGTTTGCTATATAAGCAAGTTAAATTTACATCATATCTAAAGAGAGGTTAACATTACTTAAATTTTTAGTGCTGAAAAACAAATGACTCTAGTGTGTCCTACTCTACCACAGTGGTGCACTACACATGCAATAAAGATTAGGGAGCTCAAGCTATTATTGTAGGTGTGTATGGTTATTGCAAAACTTCAGATCAGAATTCCAGTTTTTGTAAGATTTCCTGGGTACAGCTAGCTTATATCATCCAGATGTCTGCATTAAAAGAAGTTATAGCAAACCACGTTTCTCTTCTGATTAGTGACTAAAGAAGCTGTAAGGTATCATTCCAAACTCACAGTGTTTCAGGGTCTTTGAGTCAAATGTGATCACTTTACCAGCAAAAAGATATGTACTCATTTCCTTTCCTTAGCTGTCAGAGCTGGTAACTCAGTTTGGAATACGACAGTCAAACTGTGCTTTTCTCTGCTGGCACTTTATTGCCAGCAGTAACAATTCAATAACACCTCCATAACCCTCTTGCCATTTGCTTGTCCCTGAAGTTACACCAAGACAAAACTGCTCTGCAGAAAATGTCCCTGTAGGGATGGAAATTAGCATCATGTGGAGACAGTGGGACATAATCTGAAGACAGTGTGGATAAAAATGTGACACCACCTTTATTGCCTGTAGTGATACCAAAGAAGAAAAAAGCACCTGAGTCATGGGTATTCAGTGGGCCCAGATACCAGAGCTGGCTGATGAGGAGATGGCTCCAGGAGTCAGAAACTCTGGGGGTGTAAGTACACGCTAGAGCAAGCATGGTCCTGAAACACAGCCTCCAGACCCTTGGTGGGCATGTCCATGTGACATTTGCTGTGGTACACCCCGGCTCTGGTTATCACAGTATGGGCACAGGCTTGACTTTGTAGAGCTGGAAGCAGTAAAGGAAAAAACCCTCAATTTTTAAACTGATCTTATTTGATATAAAAATCACTGACATGCAATGCTTATGGAGCTCCACAGTCACTTTGAAGAGCAGAAGCACAGTGTAAATAGCTATCAGAGAACTTATAGGACTAAAATTATCTACGGCAAAAAAAGTACAATGAGACACTGAACAAAAAAGAAATCTGTGCTTGCATTGTCAGGATGGATGAAGGGTATGGATCTGTGTCTCTGGAATGACATGTTATTACTTATCAACCTGAAAGACATCTAGAGATAGCTCAGCTGTTATGATACCTGTATTTCATGTTGTACTTAATATAAATTCTCATCTAAATGTGTTACTGATTGTGGTAATACGTTTTCATTTGAGTTTTTAATTCTGTTGACTTACGTATGACTATTTCACATTTGTTTGTAATAGCTATACATGCCAACTGTGCTATGCATATCGTGTTCTCCCTCAGAATTTACCTGAATATGTGAGGTGAAAGGTGTGGAGTTTTTATCTTCAGAGAATGAAGGTGTAATTGATGGATGAAGAGAAAGGCTTATGAGAAATCCAGATAGACCAATGACCCAAGTAGGAAGAAATCTTTGTGGGGCAAGGGGAACTTCCTGAGCTGGGTGCTGTTTGCCTGTTATGCATGTCAATTTTTGAGATACTTGTGTTAAATAATAATAAAGAAGCTGTTATTGCAGTCCACTAAGGAAATGGCAAAAGAGTCATGTCATATCTGGGCAGGAGGTAACGGCAGCCTGTACTGCTGGAATAAGGGACTCTTCATAATAGCTAGAAACAAGCATTTTTCTGCTCAAAGGGCTTATTTGTGGGCAAGACATCAATGTGATTCTTTATAATATTGATTTTTCTCTGGGAACCTGAGATGGTGAGGAGGATATTAGCTGATGCAGTGGTAAGGACCTCGGATTACTTGAGTGTTGACACTAGCAGCCTAATTGAAGGAGTCCAATGTAGGGCCCATTTATGATCAGAGATGAAAGACATAGGAGAGCACTTGAACTGCAATTTCCTGAAGAGAAACAGAGAGGTTATGTCCAAAATGCAGTCTCCAAGCCTGAACAGCCAACTGTGAGAAGGTATAGAAGAGGGAGCGCTAGTCAGTTAACTCATCAATTCTTCACAGCTGTAAGTGTCATGATAATTCCTAATGCCTGGGAAGGAAGCAAGGAAGTGTCTTCTAAATTACTGGAGTATTGATGTACTTTCCCAAGTTTAAAGGGGATACTCTCTGTCTCATTTTGTCCTATTTTCCCCCAAAAATGTTCTGCTTATTTTTAAGAATTACTGCCTTAGGGTTCCAAGGACCCCCCACTGCTCACTCCTGAAAAAGTGTGACTTCCTGCAATTTCACCAGCTTCAGTCCAAAAACTTGGATTAGCAATCTTTTGGCAACTTGGTTTCTCTAACAATGTTATGGAATCTTATCAAAAGGCCTTTTAAAAATCAAAATATGTAATGTATTCTGCATCTCCATTAGCCACATACTTACTGAATCCCCATAAAACTGTGACTGCATTAGTAAGACAGGATTTCCCTTGAGATAAGCCCTGACAACTTTTATCCAATGCATTGTGTTTCTCCATGAATAAAGTGGTCTTACTCTTTGTTACAGCTTCAGCCATCTTATGAGTGATGCAAGCCAGGCTTACTGGTGTGTATTTCCCAGGGTGAATGACCTAGAGGGTCTGTTATTGCTTCTACGCTTGCTTTTCTACAATTGTATCACAATCTCCCTATCTGGAGATAAAAAAGTCAAGAGGTGCACTGTGGAGTGTCATCAACTATTATTTGACATTCTTATATGGAGAATACTGTGGGTATACAGTAGATTGTTGATACGGAGAGATCTTCCACCTCCAGAATGAGGAAAGGGTATATTCACATTCTGCTGGAAAGCTAACCAAAACAGCAATGGTGTGTGCTCCAAACTTAAGTGGTGCACAGTACACCTTCTAGAAGAAAGCAGGCTGCCCCAGGTTTCATAAGGCTGAAATTACATTTTCTGAGTGCAAAAACTCTCCACCAGGTTGGAGAATGGACTGAGTAGAAGTGTGTTTCACCTTCCCATGGGACCCTGGCCCTCTTGTCTGAGGATTTCTAGTTGTGATGGAGGACAGAAGGAAACTGACACCTTGTTTTATGCACATTTGAATTCAGAGCCATTCATCTAAGCAATAAATTTACTAGGCTTTTGACAAAACCCAGCCTAAGAGTTCTTAAAGAGAAGTAGTTGGTTGGCACTGCCAGGAGGTCTGAGTGCCGGAGCTGGGGGCCAGTGCAACCAAGGGTGGCCCCTTCCCTTGGACGACCGTGGGGAGAATCTGCTGGGGACGACCATGGGGAGGCCATGTCTAGGGCTGCCTTCTGACCCAGAGGAGCTGCTTTACACTGCAGCTCTGGTCTTCAGTCCCCACCCAAGCTATAGCTCCACTGGGTTGCAGCCCTGCATGTGCTTGGCCATGGGTCCTGCTGAGACAGGCCCCAACCTTGAACCATGGGCTGACGTCCTGGCCTGGCCTTGCCCATCCTTGTCCCCACTGAGGTGCCTGATGCTCTTCCCTGGGGCTGTACCTGACTGTCCACTGGTCTGCCCTGCTTCCTTGCTGGGGGTAGTGGGACAGGCTCTAGCTGGTGAGGTTCTGCCCTACCTACCCCCACGGGGTGCCCACACTGCTACCGGCCACCAGCCCTCAGGGAGCCATTTACCCTCCAGCACTCTGACAGTTAGTGAAGAGAAAAAAGTAACATTCAGCTTTAACAAGTAAAGAAACAGAGGCATCTGGGAAAATTTTAGGACAGTTTAGTGTCTTCCAGTGCAAGAAAGACATCAGAAAACTGTAAAGAGTTCAGTGGAGGGCCACTGAGATGGTCAGGCTGGAACACCTGCCCGATCAGCAAGGTTATGCTGTCTCCATCCTTGGAGGTTTTCAAGACCCTGAGCAATGTGGACTGACCCCACAGCTGATTCTGCTGGAGGCTGAGCTGGAGACATCCCAAGGTCCTTACCAACCTGAGTTATTCTAGGATTCTACGTTTCTAAGTTATTATTAGTCATAAATTTTTGTAATAGGACCAACCAAGAATGGGTCTGTGCTAAACAGAGCACACACAAATTTGGTATTGTAGACAGTTGCTTTCATTGTTGTCTTTATTTCTTGACACCTACTTGTCTTCTCTTGCACTTTGATGGAATATTGTATTTCTCAACTGTGAGATGTTCCAGTTGTAACAACATGTGACAAGAATGGCATATACCCCTTCAAAAAGTAAGGAAAAGTGTAAATTCTCTTATTGATAATGTAAAAATTAACTTTGCTTGCTCAAAACCTGGTGTTCTGGACCTTGTCATAGATTATTCTTCAAGAGTCTTGTTTTTATACTGTCTGATGTTGTGTTTCATTCATCTGAAAAGTGATATTTACTTAACAGACCAAAAATACAGTTTAGATATATGATATATGCAGTGAGAGAAGTCTTTAGCAGAATAAATCAACATGACTTTTTTGAAATCCATGGAGGTATATTAGTATGTCAGCAACTGATGTGACTATTACATATCATCTTTGCATAAACTATGTAAGGCCTATCTTGGTCACATACAAAATCTCATTTAAGACCTCATTTCACTTAGGTATTTTAATAACTGCCAAAATTTAAGCATGTCATTCAGTTGATTGCAAAAGGATTCATCTGGTATTTATGCACCCTGCTGAATCATGATAAGGAAAATAAGTGAGGGATATAAAGGATAATTTTAAATAGTGGAATATGCCTACCAGCATACTGGAAAGCTCCAAAATGTAGATGGTCATTTTTCCCTAAAATCAAAAAGAAAAGCAAAAAAAATGTAACTTCTCTGCAGGGTCCCCGGTGAAGGATTTGTAAAGTCAGCAAATTCCTTTACTGTTTGCTTTGCAGTGCAGTACTTTCACTTTTCAGTTGCTTTCCCTGTAACGTAGACCTGTTCTTTGTCGCTTGACCTCCTCTGTTTCTCCCTTTACAAACTGCTCTTCTTTTAAAAAGCCCTTCTGCTCAAAAGATTGTCAGGTGCTGTGGTTTCTATTTTCAGCTTGCAGTTAAAAGCTCTTCGATGTTTTTACAATCCTTCCTTCTTGTGACTTTTACACTACACAAAGGCCATCTAATTCCTATCGCAAGAATCCTGGCAAAAACACTCATCAAATTAGGCCAATTGAACATAAGAACAAATCCTATCATGTCTTACGTTGCATTTAGAGTGATATGCTTGAGGAACTGAAATGGAAAAATATACAAGAGATGCTCAAAAAATAAGCATAGGGAAAGGTTTTCTTATGGCAGTACAATGTTGTCCTTCCACATTTCACATTCCACAGTCCAATTTGCTAATTAAAAAAGCACCAAAGGAAGATTTCAGTGTGATCCAACACCACCATCGGTAACTGAATGTGGAGCCACATTGAGAAAGGCAGCTGTAACAGACCAAGAAACTTGTGTAAATGTGGATATAATTAAATATATGGTAAATATGACTTTATAAGAGCAGGCACACATGTACAAGCAGATGAACCGAGCCCTGAATCCATGACATTACTCTGTAGGTTTTTGCTTCTGTTTGAAGTGACTGACAGATTATTAGTAGTTTTTCTATACAAGAAAATGAATCAGTTGTGCTGGACCTCTGTGTCCAGAAGCTTCACCAATGCCCAGTGAGTCTTGCTCAGTCACCTCAGTCAGTCATTTGGGTTTAACTCAATGGAGATAATGGCAATTGTCCAAAAAACATGGTTTGTCGAAACTTTACACTCCAGATGTTTTACAGTTTCTGTTACTAAAGGACTATACTAATTTTATAGCTCATCCAACTTAAATTTGTTATGTTTTCTCTTTCTAACTATGCACTTCAGTAAACAGGAGACGAAGTTCCCAGCTGATTGCTTATCATTCATCTTCCTTTCAAGCTTCTCTTTAGAGTACACAGTATGCAGAAATCCACAATTTTTTTTTTTCTAACATAGGTTTGTTCTGTATTATAAAAGATGGCGTGAGCCAGTAACTGTGACAAAGATGGGAATTTGGAAGTTCTAGATCCAGTCCTTGGTTCTTCACTAGAATCTATCAAAAACCTTTAAGCCCTTTCATTCCTCTACACCTAAACTCCACCGCAGGGATGCGCAATAATTAACCCTTTCTTCTCCCCTTCTATTATGATTTTTGTTGTTATTGCCCTATTTTTCAGTAAATCTCTACAGCAGCTCAAACAATAAACTCCAGTCTTTATTGCCTCACCCATAATTGATCAGATCAGTCACCAAATGATGCCAATACTGTTATTACTTGCTTTATATAATGAGAAAAATGTGTGAAAGTTACAAATTTATCCATTAAATCCAGACCACACTATTAAGACTATGCTTTCAGCAGATCTGCTTATTATATTAGTCTCTCCCCTCTTGACTACCATTTTTATCTCCTGACATTTATGTGATGTCAGCACTTCACCCACAAAGTGTAGAAAAATATTTACTGTTTGCTACATCATCTTGCTCCCAGTTACAACTGATGTGTTTGCATCACTTTTCAATTCAGAGGTGTGTGAAGGCAGATTCAAGTTGGGCTAAATGCTAGACTCAGCTCTCTGCTGAACAAATTGCTGTGCTTGCTGACAATGGTAGCTGCTTGTGAATGCATGTAAGAATAAAATTGGTATTAAGATTACAAGATTTATCGGGCAGTGAAGGTGTCTTTTTCTTCTGCTAGAACATGTGTCTCAATCAAACAGTTCCATTCATTCACAGGGCTGTAATAAGACCAGTGAGGAAGCTCTATGTGCACTTATTTGCAGGGTATGGTGACTGGAAAAGGTTCAATTTTATTTTTTTTTTTTTCCCTTATTGTTGTTGCAAAGTAGGTTGAAGTGTTTTTTCTGAAATTGTATTAATTGAAAACAAAAAAATCTCATGGGGAAAATATTTTGGAATGAAAATATTGAGGATCTGGATTTTTAGGAAAAGCTACTTTGAAAATTGGGTTGGGAATTTTCTATTTTATTATTTTGTGTGGTTTGTGTCATTATTTTGATGTTATTTTAAAATAAATGAGAAAAAAATCATTCACAACAGTGGCATTGCTGCAGCTGGCTATGCTATTTTCCTGGGGGAGGCGGGGGGGAGAAGTGTCTACAATCTTCAGTGGTCCCATGACTTCAGACTCACTAAAACATATTGACCAGAAGTGTCTCCTGTCTCCTGCTACAATGAAACCAACTGATGCTTTGTAAGTTGAAGTTACTGTGATTCAGGATGTAAACCTACTCCAAAATGTAGACATTTCTACAAAGCAAACATTTGGATTTTTGACTTGAATCAAAACTCATGGAGTAAACTTCAGTCCATAAATGTACTCATCAACTAGATCTTACTGTTTCAGTCTACTGGAGGTGGGACACCTGAACTCAGTGGGTATTTTGAAAGCCAATTAACTGTCTTATGTGGGGCTTCATAATTAGAGGTGATGATTCTGGAGGAGATTCGTGTCTGCTGCAGAAAGATTATTGCCCTGTTTATAATTATAAACTTACCAAAATAAAACATCTGGCCATTCACCTTCTTGGCAAAAGCTGCTGGAAATGATTGATGGCTCATGGTCCAGCACAAACACAAGGGCCTGCCAGTGCTGTAAGTTCCTCTGTTGTTGTACATCCAGATTAAATCCTCAGTGTTGTTCCTACAGTCCGTGAACTAATAGTAGGCTCAGTACATTGGCAGGAACAGCAAATGAACTGATACAAACAAAATTTGCTTAACTAAATTAAATACATGGCAATGCTAAAAGAACTAAGTTGATGGCCTTTAGAAAATATAAAGAAAGGAAAAAAGTATAGTCTTGTTTCCTGAGGGGGAAAGAAAGACTAGATTTGAAGAGAGACATCAGGAAAGATCTTTTAAATATAATGTGCATAGGTGCTGAACGCTTCATGTTTTTAACACGTAATCTGGATTTGGTGTTGCTCGGAGGGTGGGCAGGGATAAGTCTGAGAAGGATCTGTGCTAGATGAAAATAGAAACCTTTCAAAGATTTAACCATGCAGTAGAGGGGAGAAAATGCCCTTCAGGTTTTTTTTTTTTTCTCAATAATACAAGTCTGAGAAACACAAAGTTGCAGAGAAGCACTTGGAAGGAAAATGCACATTAATTGCCTAGGCTTTGAGGTTCCGTGGAGATTTTTTGCAGGGCCAAATTCTCCAGTTTCACTATTGTGACTGAAAGTGAAAATTATCCCTAAGTAATAGGGATACTAGTGTGGCAGCCACTATCACCTCTGATTCCCTAATTACACTGCCCTTAACCAGAGAGAGAAAATACCCTTGGCTTGGACTGATCCTGCAGAAATTCCTCAGGAACAGAAATCCAAAGGGATCATAATATTTCTGACAGCTTCTGCAACTTTTTTTCTCTTTTCAGCGAGCAGGTCTGCCCTGTAGAGTGGAAGGGGAGGTGGTCCACGCCCCTGCCCCAACTCCCTCAGCACCTCTGCAGGAGAAGAACTATTCACAGCCAGGTTTGTCTCTGGACTCCGGGGTTCCTCACTTCTCCTGCCTGCTCTCTGGCAGTCCTACAGCTGGAATTACGCTGCCTCCAACAGGAATTTTTCCAGCCACAGAAAGTCACCATAGCAAAGCAACAGAAAATCTGTCTGCATTAATCATATGCCCCATTTTTCCCAGGGCTGAAGGCTGATGGCTCCTTTACATAACTTATTCCATGTCTTCCTCTCTGCTCAGATTTCCTTCTTCATCCTATCAGCCTTGCCTTGAACTGAGAGCAGATTTTGCCACAGACTTGAACCATGGACAAGCAGAAAGATCGGCAACAGGAATCTGTTCTTCCACCTGACTGTGAAAGTTGTGAGTTGGCCAATTTTCAACCTGGATGTATGAAAACTTTCACATGTAGCTTCTTTGGAAGAGTATTCTGACATGTAGCCCTTCTCCCGGTTCAACAAAGTGGTGAAATGGAAAAAGATGAAATCTATATTTAATGAATTAAAATTTCAGACAGTGTAAGCAATTCCATGTCTAATGCAGCCAGCTCTTGCCAAGTTTTCAAATAAAACAGTCACTTTCACCTGGCATTTATTTCTTGAATAAAGCCATACTTGAGATCAGTATGTTTTCATGCTGAGACTGTTAGCAAACTGAAAACAGACAGAAAAGTTTGGCCTTTCCAGCAGGACAGCAACACAGAATTTATTAACAAGAGCAAAGCAGGACAAAAAAGAAATCATACGTGTATTCCTTTAAATTAAGGGGATTACTGTAATGGGACATCTGGTACTCTAAAGTGCAGATTGCAAAGTCACTACGCTGTATCATTTTAATCCCCATAAGTAAATGCTCCCTTCCAGCTTCCTTTCCTGTATTAGTTATTCCCCTGCTTGCTGTCCTTGTATATGGGAAGAACAAATCCAAGGACAAAATGTTGAGAAGCAATTTGATTTTGTAGACACTTTGTCAGGCTCTATCCCCGAACTTCTGCGGATGTGGGAGAGGAGTGAGGCTATGCTGTATGGCTAAATCACATGCTTTAACATCTCAGCTTCAGTTCAACACGACATGACTTCAGGCAGACCCAGAATTTCATATGGGAACAGTTAAATAACTGAGAACATCTAAAGCAGAGCAGAACAAAATCAGGCAGTGAGGGGTAAATGCCTACAGGCAGGCTAAATATACAGAAGAAAGAAAATTGCAAAGCTTTATATTCTGCATAAACAAAAGAAATGTACTTGTGATGAAGGCTGGCTAAACTTATATCAGTTTTGTATAGGAGATAACAATTATTGCCATTGTAATCCTGGATAATTCCTCAGTATAATTATCAGCCTCACCAAAGTTTATTACACACGTGGTGGCTGGAGATTTGTGAAGTCTGGATAGTCACTACCCTCTGGATCAGGATAGCGTTCTGCTTTTTTTTGTTTGTTTTAATCTGTTATTTAAAAAGAAGGTTGTTTCCTATTTTAATTTTAAAGAGGACACTTCACAACATATAAATAATCTTACTCTGGGCTGACAGTCCATATCTATGTTTGAAAAAAATGTTTGAGTTTTATTGCAAAAAAGGCAGATTTATAATACTTACTACTATATCTATTTCTAAACATTCTTTCTGCTAAACATGCATTTGCTGTATGAGAGAACAACCATCTGTGAATTTCTGAATTTCATTAAACAGATGATAAGTGTTTAGTGATAATGATTTCATTAAACAAATGCTAGTATTTTGTTTTCCACAGGATTAATACATTTCATACACAACAATTACCATAAACTAGTACTGACTTAAACAATTTGCAAACTGGAAATAGTCCCAGAACTATATCAATTTGTTTCATTGATTCAGATTAATTGAGAAAAACAGGTTACAAATCTTAGTTATTCTTAAAAGTTCCTCTGAAATTAAAGAAAGAGACAAACATAGGGGTTTTGTAACTTTTGCAATTTATTTTGGAAATGGCTAGCACTGCTTTTAGTCCCACCACTTTGTGTGACTATGAATTTTTTGCAAACACAACTGTTCTCTCACAAGTATTTAAATGAAAGGTTTCTTTATGTCTTTCAGTAAAAGATTTCAGCAGAAAGGCTTTCAAACACTTTGAAAGTAATTTTGATGCACAGAGTTAAAAAACAAACAAATGTTTTGCCTCTACTTATTGTATCTGTTCAGGTTGGCAGAGAGGGTCTGAGACATCAAATCAGAGATAGTAAGTGAGCAAAACCAAAGGTAGGCACTGACAGCTCGAAGTGCTGCAGTGAACTCCCAGCACAGAGCAAATGTCAACAAAAAGCATCACCCAGCCACAGGGAAGAGGGAACCTTGAAGGCTGGAATAGTTTTCTACTGGTTTCTGTTGCCCACATTTGCAGAATCCATTTCTCTTATCTGCTGTGATGTGGCTGCTCAGAGCAGCAATGACAGTTTGAGATGACCTTTGTTCCCTTCCTTTGGCTTCCAGCTCTTCTCTCATTCGCAAAAGCCTGAGCAGGAAATAGCTACATGCCTTTCTACTCCTCCTTGCACTGCCCCCCTGAGAGTACCTCTCTAAGAGGAACCTACGAGTAAAACAGCTGAAATTTTCTTTTTCCATTTATATCTTCCCAGGTTTTCCATCTGATTCCATCTTTATTCCCAGTTTATAGCACAAATTTTTGTTATTAGTCAGTAGTACATGACCCCGCATTCAGTACAAGTGAGTATCACCCTATTTCTAGTGTGGCAGGGCTCAGACAAACCACCGCTCCTCTGGATCCATGCAGTCCTGATCTGTGCTTATCACAGCCTTAGGTCAGTGGAGGATTTCAACAGCCTTTTTATGCTGCATTCAGTAATTAAAATACGGTTCTGAGGAGGAACTCTAGAGAACTTCCCTAATATCTTCTCTTCAGCCTGACACCTCCCTGCTGGAGTACAGTTGGTTATCAGCTCCCCTTAGCTAAATCTCTTCCCACTTTACAGATGTTACACTGATTTTCCATTTTTCTACCTCACTAGTGTTTTCCCATGTGGCACCATGTCTAATGCCCTAGTTAAATTCAGACAGATTTCATCTACTGTATCTTCTTTGTCTGGGTAATCAGTTATGCTATCAAAGGGAGATATCTGATTATTCGAGCATTATCTACCCTTGGTAAACTATTTAGCATTTTATCTCATTTTCTGTTTACCTCATGTAGCTAACGTGCCTCAAATATTTTTAAACCTATCATAATATTGAAGCCGAAGCTTTGGAGCATAACTTATTCCAATCATTTCCCTTTCCCCTCACTTGAAGATGAACTGTTCTCCAGCTACACTGACGTAAACCCTTCCTTGTCATTTAGTGCATCTTCATCTCACAGATCTCCTGGAGTCTGGAGAGGGGGGCAGTCCAGCCTGCCCACTTGACTTCTTTCCACCTCAGAGATGGGGCTTTCCTTTTCCATAACCTCTCATCATCCCTTTGCCCTGTGTTCAGTGCCATCTTCCCAATGGAAAAAGATGACACTGTATTACCAGGGGGCCACAAACAACTTGGAGAAATGCTTTATCTAGTCCTCACCTGGAGTAAGAATCCTTCTTTACAGCTCTCTTTGTAGCTGTAGAGCAATACTGATATTTTTCTTTATGTAAGCAGGCCATTCTTTACATCCAGTCAAAGTAATCACAAACAGCATTTGGACTGTAAAAGCACAGAGGATTTCCCAGACTTAGATGAAAGTAGTTAGTTGAGGGTTATATAATTCTTGTTTGAATTCATTATACATGCACGGATACATGAATCTTGCAAGAACTTTTCTAACTATGTATTTTGGTGCCTAAGGAATACCATGCTGCAGACATAAAAGCCCAAATCCAGCAGATGCTTGTTTCAGAAATTCTTACCTAATTTTCAACATTTATAGAAGGATAATTACCTTCCTCCTCTCACCCCCCACTGTTTTAACAAGGAGCTAGATAAACTCCTTTTTCTTGCAGAGGATGTAGCAAAAGTTTGAGGTCCAGTTAACCCTGACCGGTAATCCCAGTTCCCTCATTGGCTCGTACTAGCATTCTCATCAGGTCATTTATGTCAGCATTTTCAAGGGTCTTTGACAGGTTAGTTGCCTTCACTTCTTATTTCTGAGCGTCTAACGTGAAAAACCAAGAACTTGGTCCAAAGCCGTGTTACTGTGAGGTCAAAGAGATGGAGGTGAGAGGATGCCAGGGTCCTGGCTGCCAGCTTATGCCCTGTGTGATGTACTGTTCAGAAACCCTTGGTGTACACATGCACTAAATAACAGCAGTAATAGAAATGATGGCATACACTGTTGTCTGGAGCATTACAATTTACCATAATTTCACAGATCAGATGAATGAAGGAAAGATAGGAAATGATTACTCTGCAGGAGCCTGAATCAATCCCTCCCCATTCTCTACCAGACCTGGAAACATTTGGCTCTTTCAAGTAATCTTTAATCAGATAGGTCACACTATTAAAGTCAATGGCTCTGTCTGTGAATAAGGACTACTCAGCAGGCTAACCATTTGCCGGACTGATTTCTAAATCTTAAAATGCTCAGAGAAAACACAAAATGCTTTATATAAATTCTTGTTGCTGTACTTCACATTTTACCACAGAGTGAAATTTTACCGCCAGTTGTCATTTATTAGAAAAAAAGAAAAAAAAAAAAGGGAGAAATATGCGCAGGACCCAGATGGCATTGTGCTTTTTACATAATTGCAAAATACTTATGTTACAGGCAATTTTCATTATGTACTAATCAAACTTGTGTAATCCTGTCACTGCTCTGTCAGTACGATTATCACATCTGTTTAACAAAAAGTTGAACAACAATCATGAAGAAAAATAGGCAAATTAATAGTTGTCTCAACAGAGACACCAAAGCAGAAAAGGTCCTGCCGCAGATATAGTTTTCAGCGTACAAGAAGTCAGAATGAATTGTAGCACTGGTGTGAAATACTCTGGAGAAAAGCAAGTGGTATGACAACAATCAGACAAGATCACGGGAGCAGTTAAGCCAGCTAGCAAAGATTTTGCCATGTCCCTCATGAACATTTGAAAGTAGCACTTGGAACGCATTGGTGGATGAAAAGCTGGACATGAGCTGGCAATGTGTGCTCTCAGCCCAGAAAGCCAACCGCATCCTGGGCTGCATCACAAGAAGCGTGGCCAGCAGGTCGAGGGAGGTGATTCTGCCCCTCTGCTCCGCTCTGGTGAGACCCCACCTGGAGTACTGCGTCCAGCTCTGGGGCCCTCAGCACAAGAAGGACATGGACCTGCTGGAGTGGGTCCAGAGGAGGCCACAAAAATGTTCTGAGGGCTGGAGCACCTCTCCTATGAGGCCAGGCTGAGAGAGTTGGGGTTGTTCAGCCTGGAGAAGAGAAGGCTGCGGGGAGACCTTATTGCGGCCTTCCAGTACTTAAAGGGGGCCTGTAGGAAGGATGGGGAGAATCTTTTTAGCAAGGCCTGTTGTGACAGGACAAGGAATAGCGGATTTAAACTAAAGAAGAATAGATTTAGACTAGACATAAGAAAGAAGTTTTTTACAGTGAGGGTGATGAAGCACTGGCACAGGTTGCCCAGAGAGGCAGTGGTGGCCCCATCCCTGGCAACATTCAAGGTCAGGTTGGACGGGGCTCTGAGCAACCTGATCTGGTTAAAGCTGTCCCTGCTCACTGCAGGGGGGTTGGGCTAGATGACCTCTAAAGGTCCCTTCCAACCCAGAGCATTCTATGATTCTGTGATTCTACGAACCTGCTGTATTTTGTTTCTTTGCCATGCAGAGAACAATAATACCTGAGAGCACCTTTGTTATACGTGGTTTGGTTGTGAAGAAGTTCTGGGACGTGAAGAAAGAATCAAAATGTTATAGGAACAGTAAGAGACAGGCAGAGTGTTCTTGCAGCATCCCGGAAAAAGACATCACAAATTTAACATCACGGGCTGTGCAGGAAGGAAAGGGGACTCGGTGCAAACCTTGCAGTGGCTGCACAAAGAGGCATTGAGACTGCAAAGTGCTGCTCTAGGATGAGTGTGCCACAGGGCAGAGACAGTGCCTATGGCTACAAAAGTAATAGCTACAATTGCCTCACAAAACTGCTAGAGTCACCCTCAAATAATGGAAAACAGTTGTGACTACAACCTGTAAAAGCCTGCATGAGGATTTAGCCTTGGATCTTGTTGATGGACTGCCTGCAAACTATAGTCACCGTTGTTGAAATCTGACATCTGGTAAGGATGACCGCTTGTGAGGAGGAATGATGACTGTCCCTTTACTTACACTCTGGGGCTTTCTAACAACTGATCAGAACAGTCTCCAGCTGCAAACCTTCAGTTTTCAGCCAGCCTGCTGCAAAGCCCTGAACTGACCACCTTCCTGAACTGACCACCTTCACCCCTCCACCCTCCACCCTCCACCCTGAACCCCTCTGTTCCTGTGATTCTGTGTGCCCTGGGAGCTGGGGAAGAGCAGCCCCTTGGAGCTCACGGTGCAGCTAGAGCGATGGCAGGCAACCCTGGTGCCCTGACACAACTGCAGAATCAAAGCAGCCTGTTTCTAGTTTCAGCCTGCCACTGCCTGTGAGTGAGGACCTCCTCCAGGGCAGCAATTTTGGCTGGAACCAATGTTAATCATCGCTCCTTTGCATACTGCTGTCTTCCAAATCCAGTCTGCCTAACCCGTGCTAGCCTTATAAACCACTGAAGCCTAGGTGGTCTTAAACCACCAGTCTATCTTTTTAAGCATTCAGGACCACATTCATCTCTTGTATAATCCCCAAGGCATCTGATTTCTGCCTGTTGACTTTCACATGCTGCTCAGGTCCTTAACTATAGAGGAAGCCCTGAAGTAGGATTTTCAAAGGCTTTTTCTTCTGAGCACAGCTGAGATCTTACAGAAGAAACACCTGAAGCCCAGCCAGTGTCTACTTTCTAGAGTGGCCACAGTGCCGATTTATGATGCAGGAGGTGTGGATTCAGTCGTTTATTCCACAGAGATCTTTGAACCCACATTCCGGGCAAGGAGCTGACCACAAGGCTACTGGATACTTTGGTGCTAATTTCTTCTGTTTTGGTGCCATTCCACACTTTTAGGAATGAGTATTTTTACAGTGCAGTTAAGTGTTCTAATTATTTGTGTATAGATGTGGGCTTTCTTATTTTCTGGGCCATGAAATTTTGTTATTTTTGGTAAGTAAAAAAAGGAGCAGGAAAATGCATGGATATTATCTGGAGAACTTCGGTCACTTCCTGTTGAGGATTCCAATAAGCTTTTTCACTGATTTTTTGGGAAAGTTTGAAGAGGTCAATGCTTCAGTGTTCATATGCTTTTAAAAGACAGAGTGCAACAGCATGAATGTCTGTGCTGAAGACAATGATTTTTGATAAAATCCAATGTGTTATCAACTATCGATAGTTCTGAGAATCTCTGATGTGAGTATTCTCAGTGATGCCTGAACTTGAAATTTGCGTACAGGAGGAGACTTTGGCAATATATAGAGATTTAAAAAAAAATTCCCAACCTGAGAAAAATCTACTGGCTATGGATTCTACATAAAGCACTTATAAATAAAGTCACAAAAGAATACCATGGCAATGAAGACAGAAAAATGATCAAACTATTCATTATAAAACACAAATCATATGTTTTCTTTATTGCAGGCTTTATAATCTCTCTTTCTGCTCTCTGTTACAGCATCGTAATACACAATCTTGGCTGAAGCACTGTGGAAATGTTATTTTCCCTCCGATATAAAAGCCATTGACTTGCAGGAAAATTTCACTGAGCAAATGTATTCTATATATAAGCAAAAGAAAATATTGGTTTTTTAAAACAGGGGCTTTGTCATATAAGCAAACAAATAAAAAGCATTTAATCCATAACCAACCATAAAATTAACATTTGAAGCTAGGGAATAAAGTCTCAAAGCAGAGAAAAATTACCAGAGGTCAATAGAATGCAAAAAAATTGAAGAATTACTACAAAATGTTAGCACCTTCCTCTAATCTTGCTGCTTCTACTTCCTCACCTCTCTCTTGAGTTACAGCTATGTGCTAGTCCTTATGTATAGGGCATCCTTATTTTATTGCCTTTTTACTCAGAGCAACCTGCCACCTTAAAAATCTTCAAGCTCTTTCACACATGTAAAAGTGGCTATTGTTAAAATCTTCTTTTACTTTATGTTTCTGCTCTCTACAGTTCCTAGAAGTACTGTCCTTCCTCACACAGTCAGTTCTATTGAGTTTCCAACACCAGGTCCATAAGTGAGTTGGACTGCAATTAATAAGGATTTCCAGGTACAATGCCCTAAGATATCCTGCCTGATCTCTTTCTGAAATTCCATAAGGATCCGGATCTCTCAAGAGTTCTGTCCCATACCTGTTGCCTGAATGAGATGTCTGGGATGCTCTGATACATCTCAAAGAAGTGCTATTGGCACCTTTGTTTCGGCAACAGAATCCCATTCCTACAGTGGGTTCCAGCTCACCTACGTTCAGCTGTCAATGATGTTGACATCCATGTTGAAGTCGGTTGCATATTCAGTGGAGATGCAGTTGATAGTCCATGGCATTTAGAGCATGATTCACTAGACCAAATGTCAACATCAATTTTAAGAAGCAATGAACCATGTTCTAAACTTCTTTGACTAGCATGGAAACCCATGGTAACTTGTTCACATGGACATATCTAGGTAAATTATGTGAATCCCACCCTGTCTCTGAATGAGACAATCTATGGCCATATGGTTTTAAGGTAATCAGTCTTTTTTTTTTTTGGCACAGTCTTGCAAAATGTCCAATAGGGAAATTGTCTTCAGCACACATATTATGCTGGTGGGACTTCCCAGGGCTCTGTGTTAGATGATATACTCAGTTGGACAATGCGTAGCTAATTTATAAAAGACATGTGTCTGGTAAAGCTGTTAAACTCAGGCCAGGTCTTACAGATAAAGATATCCCATAGTACACTCCTCAGTTCTGGAAAGCATAGCTGAAGAGATGGTCACCCACTCCTTTAGGAGCAGGCATGAGACATCTTTGTGCCTGGGAACTGCAGGTCTTCATTCTCTGTGAACTGGATGAATGCACGTGTGTGTGTGTGTGTGTGTGTGCACGCGTGCATTAACATGTTCTGCCCACTGATATCACTGATATACAGCTGTTCTTCAGAACTTCAAACTTACTGTTGACTACCCAATATAAAGAAAATTATCATGACAAAATGCCCAGGCTATTTTCATATGGTCTGATTATTACTTTTACAAGTTAAAGAGAGACACATTGATCGGAAGTTCCGTATTATAGTTAAGAAACAAAATTTTCTCTTCATTGTTTCCCCTCAATTTCTCACTTTTGTTTTTCCAATTATTTTGATTAAATTTACCACCATGATCTTATTTTTCTCTTGGACATCTAATAGCAGGTTTAAAAAAAAAATCACAGCTGATGATAGGGCAGTGAATTGCTGTGGGTTTTATTGGTTTCTTTTTTATTTAGAAGTTACAGATGTAGAACTTTAAACACTACATAAAACACCAAAATTACTCTGGAATGGTGTAATAATATAACATAAGAAAATGCTGCCCTAAATTAAAATTTACATCTATTCTAGCCTCTGCGTGCTGATCCATTTTTAAAGCACTTGCAAGATTTGTTGTTATTCTGAGGCTAGAAAATAGACTCCAGTACTCTTGTGGAAGGATACATTGTATTCCTACTGGTTGATAAATCGGTAGTATTTAATGAGAGAAAAGGAATTCAGTTCTGTCACATAAATAAATAATAAAAATAATCTCTTCTTTGGGAAACTGCAAGGTTGGTTAATTTCCTAACATTGATCAAAGTGGTCACTTCCTCCCTTTTTTTGTCTTATTGAAATATTTTTTGGCCTAATCCTGCTATGTTATGAGATAGTTCTAAAAGGCCCTAAGTTGTCAGTGTAGTGTGAAAATCAGCTCTTCTCAGGGTTCACATCTATAGGGATGTGTCAAAAAGCCAGTTTTTTTAAAAAAAGGAATCTAATTCATACTCCATTTATTATGGTTTTTCCATTGTTTATGCTGCAGGAGAGCTGAGACCTTCCAGTGCAAATCATTCCTCAGTGCTAAGTGCCGTATATTTTCCTCATTAGATATGTCTTATTTATAAAAAAATCAACAAGTAGCTGTCACAGTCAATACAAAGGCACAGGTAAGAGAAAACAATGGAGCAGGAGGAAGGCTTTATGTTCAGACTGATCATCTTTACATTTATCTACTTGGAATTTAGTAAATTAATGACAGATGTATAGAATGAGAGAGATACAAATATCTGAATATCCTTGTCTTCTGACCAGTCCTGTTAATTTGTTGCAGGAAGCACAGGTGGAGGGCATTCTTGAAGACACTTTGAAGAGGGACTTGAGAGAGGGATGGACTTTAGAGATTATTCCTGAGTTGTAGGTTAGACATGAAGAGTCTCACTGAAGAGCCTATAAGGGATTCTGTAGGAGAGTGGTGTGAACAGGAGAGACCTGGGAAGAGGGAGGACATGAAAAAATACAAGGGCAAGTGCAACTATTTTTGTACTAGTACAGATGCAGAGATAACCTCCATTTGATGTCAGTGATTCACAGAGGGATTGTGAAGAAAATAGATGTAGTGCCTATAAAAAGCCAACAGCATATCAGAGACCAGAATTAAGAGTGGGGTGGCAATCAGGAGGTCAGGGATGAAATCTAGACTAGCATCCTTTCTGCAATGCACATGGAAAGGATGGCTTGGGTAAGAGGCCAAAGCAACCCATTTTCTTTAAGTACATTTAGTTGCTAGCAAGGGGAGAAGTACCACAGACGAAGATTGGTGGAAGAGACATGCCGAGGATTGAGAAGCATGCTTGCAGGCAGTAGTCAAAACTGGTTGAGTAAAATCAGGGCCAGTGCAGAGGCTGAGATCCTGAGGACTCCATAGAAGTGAGAAGGCAGAAAAGTAAAATAGTAAAATCTTGTGGTGGTTTGACCTTAGCTGGACACCGGGTGCCACCAAGATGCTCTATCACTCCCCTCCTCAGCAGGAGAGGCGGGGAGAAAATGAGATGGAAAAAAACCCTTGTGGGTCAAGATAAAGTCAGTTTAATAAAAAGCAAAAGCAAAGGCTGCACGCAGAAGCAAAAGCAAAACAAAGATTTTATTCTCTACTTCCCATCAGCAGGTGATGTCCAGCCACTTCCCGGGAAGCAGGGTTTCGGTACGTGTAGTGGTTGCTCCAGAAGGCAAACATAAATAATGACTGCTCCCCCTTCCTCCTCCTTTTGCTTAGCTTTTATTGCTGAGCCGACGTCATAAGGTATGGAATATCCCTTTGGTCAGTTTGGGTCAGCTGTCCTGGCTATGCTCCCTCCCAAGATCTTGCCCACCCCCAGCCTACTACATTTTTGTTGAAGAGACAGCCTTGATGCTGTGCGAGCGCTGCTCAGCAGTAGCCAAAACACTCAGGTGTTATCAACACCTTTCTAGCTACCAATACAAAGCACAGCACATGAGGGATGCTGTGGTGAAAATTAACTCCATCTCAGCCAGACCCAACACAAATCTACAAAATGGAAAGAGTGAAGGCATGAGTAGAAGAGGAAGGAGGAACCTGGAGTTACAGGCTACTCACTTAGAGAGAGCCAGAAAAAGTCTGATTTTAAGGAAGAATGTGGCTGACTGCATGAAGTGTCTGAGGGATCAAGGCAGATGAGAAGAATATAGACACATAAGTTTTGTTGTGACAAAGAGCTCTCTGAAGACCTTGAACAGCAGAGCAGAAAGAAGGAGCCACAGACAACCAGAAATGGTCCAGAATCCAGAAGGAGCTCAACACCTCCTGTAAATACAAATAGATCTGCCTACCACAAATGTTATTTATCCTGTGAAGTCTTATAGTACAAGAACAGTATTTCAAAAATAGTATTTCATGACTGAGAAAAGCATCATAATGGGCTCTTGCCTGAGAATACAGCCAGACTCTCTGACAATTGCAGGAGATATCTCAAGGTCATTTATAACACTCAGAGACTGGGCACTTTCAGTCTCTGCCTTTTGACTTCAGCTTTTGTTTCAGTGACATCCTCTGTTGGTTTGGGTAATGCTAAGTGACAGACTGGCCAGCAGCTCCCTCCTCCTCCTGCACAGAGGGCTCCATGCATTTCGTCTAATTACATATCGGGGGCTTCTACACTGTCCCTTGAAGTGAGTGTAAATCAGAAGTCAATTGTCCATTCTAATCAGATTTAGCCAGAATATATGCTACATGAAGTTTCAAGTGACTAGAATTAGCTTACACACAGTAAACATTTCAGGTCTAATCTTATCATTTTAAGTGAAAACTAGTGATCTTTAACTATAGGGAAGAAAAAGACACACTATAATCGATAAACAAGGAATGATCTGAGAGAAGGGACCAGCATATCCGATTAATCATCCTACCAGCTGATCAGATTTATGATATGAAGCAAATTAATCACATGCTTTCAAAAAAATTGAGGTTTATACTATATAAACCTTAACGACAGCCTTTGCTGTGGTAATTTCATTTGTGAAGATTTGCTCTGAGACAGCAATGGGATATGTTTACAGCTGAAACACATACAAATATTCATTATTCTTTTCTAACAGCTATTGTATTAATATGTTCCTAGGCACTTTTGCTTGAAGCTTAATCTCTCGTGACTTGGCTACACTTTCTCAGTGCTCACACATGAATGAGAAGATGTAACGTGGACTCTTCACTGGAATTTAATTTCTCAACACAAATTATGTTCTCATCACAATAATAAAAACAAGGTTTGTTTCCAGATTGATTTCATTTTTTTCTTTCCTTTGTTACTACAGTGTCTCCTTGTATGCAGTTTTTAGAAATATTTTTGCAGAGATATTGATTTTTTTTGGTATATGAAGCATCAGTTTTCATGGCTCGAACCTGTCCTCTCTTTCCTTGTTATAATCATAGAATCATAGAATCATAGACTTGTCTAGGTTGGAAAAGACCTTTAAGATCATCCAGTCCAACCATTAACCTACACTACCAAGCCCACCTAAACCAATCAAGGGTAGACTAGACTAAACCATGTCCCAAAGTGCCACATCTACCCGTTTTTTGAACACTTCCAGGGATGGGGACTCCACCACCTCTCTGGGCAGCCTGTTCCAATGCTTGACCACCCTTTCCGTAAAGAAATTTTTCCTAATTTCCAACCTAAACCTTCCCTGGCGCAGCTTGAGCCCATTTCCTCTCGTCCTATCGCTAGCTACTTGGGAGAAGAGACCAACACCCACCTCACTACAACCCTCCTTTCAGGTAGTTGTAGAGAGCGATAAGGTCTCCCCTCAGCCTCCTCTTCTCCAGGTTAAACAACCCCAGTTCCCTCAGCCGCTCCTCAGAAGACTTGTTCTCCAGACCCTTCACCAGCCTTGTTGCCCTTCTCTGGACACGCTCCAGCACCTCAATGTCTTTCTTGTAGTGAGGGGCCCAAAACTGGACACAGTATTCCAGGTGCAGCCTCACCAGAGCCGAGTACAGGGGGACAATCACCTCCCTGCTCCTGCTGGCCACACTATTCCTGACACAAGCCAGGATGCTGTTTGCCTTCTTGGCCACCTGGGCACACTGCTGGCTCATGTTCAGCCGGCTATCTACCAACACCCCCAGGTCCTTTTCTGCCAGGCAGCTTGCCAGACACTCCTCCCCAAGCCTGTAGCGTTGCATGGGGTTGTTGTGACCCAAGTGCAGGACCCGGCACTTGGCCTTGTTGAACCTCATACAGTTGGCCACGGCCCATCAATCCAGCCTGTCCAGGTCCCTCTGCAGGGCCATCCTACCCTCGAGCAGATCGACACTCCCACCCAATTTGGTGTCGTCTGCAAACTTACTGAGGGCACACTCAATCCCCTCATCCAGATCATTGATAAAGATATTGAACAAGACTGGCCCTAAAACAGAGCCCTGGGGAGCACCGCTCATGACCGGCTGCCAACTGGACTTAACTCCATTTACCACAACTCTCTGGGCTCGGCCACCCAACCAGTTCTTTACCCAGTGAAGAGTATGCCTGTCCAAGCCGTGAGCTGCCAGCTTCCCGAGGAGGATATTATCCGAGACGGTGTCAAAAGCTTTGCTAAAGTCCACGTAGATGACATCCACAGCCTTTCCATCATCTACCAGGCGGGTCACCAGGTCATAGAAGGAGATCAGGTTGGTCAAGCAGGACCTGCCTTTCATGAACCCATGCTAGCTGGGTCTGATCCCCTGGTTGACCTGCACTTGCCTGTGGAGTTCGCTCAAGATGAATCTCTCCATAATCTTCCCCGGCACCGAGGTCAGGCTGACAGGCCTGTAGTTCCCCGGGTCCTCCTTCCGGCCCTTCTTGTAGATGGGCGTCACATTGGCAAGCCTCCAGTCATCAGGGACCTCCCCTGTTAACCTGGACTGCTGATAGATGATGGAGAGTGGCTTGGTGAGCTCCTCCACCAGCTCCCTCAGTACTCTCGGGTGGATCCCATCTGGCCCCATAGACTTGTGAGCATCCAGGTGGCATAGCAGGTCATAAACTGCTTCCTCCTGGACTATGTTGGCTCCATTCTGGTCCCCATCCCTATCCTCTAGCTCAGGGGCCTGAGTACACTGGGGATGACCGGTCTGGCTGTTGAACACAGAGGCAAAGAAGGCGTTAAGTACTCCGGCAATGGAGTTCTGGTAGCAGCAGACTTTCGGAGTCTGCTAGTTTTCGCTGACTCTGAGAGACATTTCGATCGCAGGGAGATGCTGGTGCGGCCCGTGGCGGTCCAGGAGAGCTCAAAGGGCCTCACCTGGGACTGCCGTTTTATAGGATTGTGAGATGATTGACTTTAATCACCTGTAAATTTCCATCCAAGCCACAATTCGGGTCGGCCTGTTGTTAGAATTCCAGCAGCGAAGATACCACCCTGTTTCAAGGCTGTCCAGGGTAGCTGTTTGTTCTCGCTCCCCTCGTTAGCCATAATATGAATGTTGATAAGAACAGAGCCGCTCTCTGCTCCAGCCATGTAGGAGTTTCTGGTACAATTAAGGGGCGCTTAACTGACCAACTCGCTACACAAAAGCTGCGGCCTGGAATTCCTGAGATTGTAAAGCACACGAAGTAAAGGGGAAAAACAGAACAGAAAAAACAGGGGGCAGGGGGGATGTACCACCACATAGATTTGTGAATATCTCTTTAAATATATTATTATTTAGTGCTGCAGTTTAAGTCCCAATTTGATAAAAGGTCAAACTCATACTAAGTGAGGAATAAACCATGGTCAGAACGTTCTCTGCCAAAAAGGAATATCTCCTAACAACAACAACAAAAAATGTTATTATCTATCTCTCACAGGGAAGGAGCTGAGGCACGGGCAGATTAAATGGTCTACCCAAGATGGCACAAGACTCCTCTATGGCAGCCAGAACTGAACCAGAGAGATACAATGGTCCAGGAACTACCCTGTTTTTCCTTTCTCTGTTGCCTGGAACATGATCACTATGCTTTAGTCCCCTTACACTACATTCCTTTATCCATTTTAGTCATGTCTATTTTCATAGAATCATAGAATCATAGAATCGTTTAGGTTGGAAAAAACCTTTAATATCATCCAGTCCAACCATTAACTTAACAATACCAAGTCCACCACTAAATCAGTTAAGGGTAGAGTAATAATTTCATGTTTCTTACCTATTCACATTCTCCTGTACCAATTGAAAATACTGCTGTAAAAATTATTTTCCTGTTGTGGTATTTTTGACCATGATGTTTTCTTCCCCAGTTCTCTATTTGAGTTTCCCCCCCTCTCCATCACATCAAGCATACCTTCTTTCTTCATTTTCAAGGTCCTTCACAGCCCAGACTTTGCCCATGCTCTACCAAGATGGCAGCTCCCTCTTACCCATGACAGATGTGAGCTTTCCAGGCCCTATGTTCACTTAGGAGTGTCTCCCTCTCAAAATCCCCAAAGCCATTTCATTTCCCTCCTTCAAATCCCAGCTTAAAATTCCTCTGGTGCGTATGACAAGCTTGGCGCTGCTGAGCTGCAGTTGTGCTGAGACCAGGACCGACCGCAGAGGTCAGTGTTGATGAATTGGCTCCTTCTGCTCTCCCATCTGTCTGCATCTCTTGCTTTCCACTGGAAGCTCTTTGGGCACAGACCATTCTCCTATCCCATGGTGGTAAAGCACCTAGAACAAGAGGGCCATGGTTCATGGCAGTGGCACCTATTTCTAAAGCAGTACAAATACTAAATCAGTGTCATGACACCAGCAATTAATTTGGTCAGTAACACCGGAGCCAAAAGCAATAAATCATTGCCACTGAGACCTAACCCAAGCCAAGCACAGTGGAAAACCTACTGAACAATTTTAATATATTGCACTTCCATGAATTCAACCCAGTGCAGGTTTTGCCTTTTTGTGACAGCATTGCAGCATTGGCTTGTGTTCAATATCACATCCTTTCTAACCTCCAAATACTTCTGTGTGGTATTGCTGTTGCAATCACTCATTTGAGGGATGATCTATTTGACTGCTGAATATTCTAACAATAAGATAGCTTGTGGAAATAGAATCCCGGCCAAAAGCTTTCTCTTCTGGAGGCATCCTTTGCCAATAAGCATCAGCAAAAGCTGTCCTGACAGGGCAGATACATACATGTTGCTCTCTGACTCCAATAAATCTGAAATTAAGTTGCCAACTTCACTGTTGGAGTTCAAACTACATATAAGGGTCAGTTCAATGGCAGTGATGTTGCAGCACTGTAGCACATAGGACCTGTCATTCCCCCATGAGTTTTTTCCCCAAGTCAGGCATATAAAATCACTGACGTTAATTTAATGAGTTGTTTTCAGGAGATTAGTCTCACCATGAGTTGGATTATTCTGAACATATGGAGACCCAGTCTGGCTACGAAGTATGTAAAAGGATGGTAGAGGTTTGGAAATGCAGACTTTTTGGGTTGAGTGAATCTTGTGTTAAATACTTTAACTCTTCATAGCACTGTTGGGATTGGTTTGTTGTTGTTTGTTTTTCATTTTTTTAACTTATGGCAATGCCAGTCACTGTAGTTAACTCCAGTTTAGGTCTGTAACAAGGCAGAATGGAGGCCAGGGTGTGTATATTCATGAGAAATAGAATTTATATGGAAAACAATAAAACATAGGAACAGCTGGATCTTGGAACAAATGTAGGCTAATGCTGAAATTTAGTCATTTTTTTAGCAACACAGGAAACCCTTAGGCACAAAAGATATTTGGGATCTCTGTGTGATCATCTGAGATCAGGGCCCACTGAACTAAAATTTCAGGGATAAGAATCTCAGAGAAATCCAAATGAGTGAGAAGCTTTAAATAAATGTGTTTTGTTATTATTTTATTATTATTTTAGAGCTCAGTCCAGGGAAGGAGTCGGGTGTCTAACTGCTGCATAATTGCCATCATAGAATTTAGGCCAAGAAGCTCTTCAAGTTGCTAACCAAATTCTGAAGGACCTGAAAATCTCATTTTTTGGTAGTAACATTGCCGAGGATCAGACATCATTTGCCCATTGTGAATAACCAGTGTCTATATCATCATTGTTCGTTGTTTAAGTTCTCAATAAAGATATTATTATACCACCAAGTCTGTTACCTGTGAGACCCATCTTCAAAGGCTTTTTAGGGGGTGAGCAGGCTTGTTGTAGAGAACATTTTACCCTATAGTCTATTGATTAGAACAAATACCAGACTTGGGAGATTCAACATCATTTTTGCCCTCTGCTTATGAGATCTCTAACTCTTAGGAAAGAACCTGAACCACAAGTGGAAGAAAGTGTATTTGAGGTAAGCCTCTACAATCTCCGTCTCTCCTGTTAGAGCTCATTCCCTTTTTAAGGAGTAGTTGAGTAACAGTTGAGGAGTAGTAGTAGCGGTTGCTATTAATTGCAGCAAGCATTAGCATTCAGTTTCTTTCTCTTCCTGATTGGTGACTCAGCCTCTGCATTTGCAGAATCATTCTCATTAACTTTATCTCTTGGTGGTCCAATAAATTTTTAGGGAATCTGATCAAAGAGAAACAGCTTAAATGAGAGAACTTTAGAGCCTCTTTCACCAGGCTCCAGAGCTCCCCTTCAGGTGCTTTCTCTCTTACTAGGCTGTGGAGTCTTATGGCAAAAATGGGGATGAATGCCCACAGATGGAAGAGGAATATGAGGCTGGATCCTCCGTGAGACTGGTGATTGTTTAATCATGCAGAAGAAGGAAGTGACAGAATTCCTCAGGACAATCTGGTTTAGGTGTCCAGTTCCCTAAAGCCTGGAGTTAGTTATATGCTCAGTCCTGGTGGGCATGGCTCACGTCAGTCCTTTTCTTAGGATTTTTGGCTGACTACAGGGGGCTCAAGGAGGGACAGGTCTCAATCCAAGATTCTTGGGATCCTCTGAAACAAATGGCTCCCTACCTGGTAAAAGCAATTTCAGCTCCAGATGCTGTGTGAAAGCTGTCTCACTTTGGACTTATTTTTTCTGAAGCCTCACATTTTACAAGTTCTGGATTAGTTCTACCTCTGTGTCAGATGGTTCACACTCACTGAGTCACACAGGTAATGTATGCTTTAAAACTAGTGGTCATAAAACATTACATTTTTCAATCTTGCAGATAGATGCAATTCCATGTACTTCAATGGGCCCCGCTTATTTTTTTGACAAAGAATTTGTCCCTTCAATGCTAAAAAGCACTCAGTTATCATGTAGTCATGATACAAGGCATACAGCTGACAGCACTGATTTTTCATCTTCCAGTTTACTTGATGCCTTTAAAATAAAATATAAATGTTTTTAAACAATATACTTTCAATGAGCAGAAAGCTAGACGATTGGTACAAGAGCCCAGGTGGGACAAGATAAAAAGCTTACAAGGATCTTCTCTAACTTCTTATTCCCTGAATCTACAGAAAACTGATATAAGTTAAAGTCTTACTCACAATTATAATGTAAAGTTGAAAGGGCCACTTAGTATCTTTTATTAAACACAAGGAAAGCCATTTCAAAAGAGGGGAGAGGATAAGTCTTCTGCAAGCTCCCCACAGGCTCCCATTACAAGGTAGTTAACCAATTATTTTTACTTCAGCATAGATGATAATTAATCAGACCTATTGTTCAGATGTGCTGAAAACTGGCCATTTTCAGTGGTTTTGTAAAACTTGAAAAAGGTTGCCTGCACAACCTGCTATCTTTTCAGTGCATACCAGCAAAAGTATCTGTTACCTCAATGAGGAAGCTGATAGACCTGTCTCTGCTGTTTGTCAGGGTAATTCAATTGATGTTCTACCTAGAACCCTGCAGGACCACAGCTGCTGCAGTGGATAGATCTTCGTTAAGCCTTAAGTTACTGATTTAACAAGCTGTGCTAATGAAATGGGGCTTTAATGAGGTGCTTTTAGCTAGGCTCAATGTATTTTCCTCTTCATCTTAGCCCTACATTTCCTGAACTTTTTTACAATATAGCTTAGCAAATCCCTTCATTTTTCAACTAAAGTGACCCTTGATATCTCATTTAATAGATGAACATACAATATTCAGCTATCCCAATTAACTTCAACAGTGGCTGTGGCCTTTCTCTAAGCAGCAACTACTCACCAGGCTAAGAAACATGATACTGGACTGGAGGGCCTTTAGCCTGACTCCCTGGTAGTCCACATGTCCTCTGTTAAGTTTAAAATGATACCTTTGATAAGTGATATGTCTCATCTTCCACAGTTCCATGTTGCAGCATTTAGGAAGCTGTGTCACTTTTTAGTGACAAATATTAAAATTATGTTCTTTATCGGTAGTTTGCCAGAAATCAACATGTTTACTTATCAGCTACTCATTTTGATCCAGATTCACATAGTCATTAGCAGAGATAATGACAAATTGCCCCATGTGACTGGGATGTGAGCTGAAACCTCAAATAATAGTGAAGCAGTACACAGATCACCCAGCACAACTACCTTACTTGAAAGCTACTCTAATTTTGTAAAGCAAGTTGTCAAATCGATGTCTCTGCTGTCAAACAAAAATATATTTTTAAAGGAATGCCTCAAAAATCCATAGAGGAAATGCAAGTGCAGAACGACATTTGTTTGATTTCATTCCTCAGGCAATGCCGTAAAAATTGATCAGACCACATTTAATGGAGAAATCATTAGAAGCCTAATTCAACCAACTCCAGAAATATTTATGAAGAGCAGTTAAAAACCACTGATATGATACAGGAGGATACTTGTTGTGGTATTGTTAATAGCTAGGAAAACACAGCTTTAACATATGATTTCTACAGCAACTCTGTGATGCATTTCCAGGAGCTTTTGTACAAATGGGTTGTTATTAAAACAGCACAATCTTCCAAACTGCTGGTAGCTAAAGATGGGCTTTATATGACTTGATATTTATCCATTTTGACCTTTAATGCCTTTTACAGTAATGGTTGATCCAGTAAAAATCTGCTTTATCTGTCTTGCCCTGGTAGAAATATGACTCTGAGCTTTCACTATGCAGGGGGGTTGGGCTAGATGATCTCTCAAGGTCCCTTCCAACCCAAAGCATTCTATGATTCTATGATTCACTAGTCAGCCCTATGTCAGTCTCTTACTTAATGGCATGTTTTTAACTCATTCTTCCCCATACGTTGGTCCTCCCTGGTCTGCAATGAACTGCACTGAACAAACTTAAGAAGTGGCCCTGGGTGAATGTCATGAAGTTCAACGAGGCCAAGTGCAAGGTCCTGCACTTGGGTCAGGGCAATCACCAGTATCAATACAGGCTGGAGGAGAGCAGCCCTGCAGAGAAAGACTTGGGGGTACTGGTGGATGAAAAGCTGGACGTGAGCCGGCAATGTGCGCTCGCAGCCCAGAAAGCCAACCATATCCTGGGCTGCATCAGAAGAAGCGTGGCCAGCAGGTCGAGGGAGGTGATTCTGCCCCTCTGCTCTGCTCTGGTGAGACCCCACCTGGAGTACTGCGTCCAGCTCTGGGGCCCTCAGCACAAGAAGGACATGGACCTGCTGGAGCGGGTCCAGAAGAGGGCCACAAAAATGATCCGAGGGCTGGAGCACCTCTCCTATGAAGAAAGGCTGAGAGAGTTGGGGTTGTTCAGCCTGGAGAAAAGGCGGCTGTGGGGAGACCTTATTGCAGCCTTTCGGTACTTAAAGGGGGTTTTTAAGAAAGATGGAGACAGTTTTTAATAGGGCCTGTAGTGATAGGACAAGGAGTAATGGTTTTAAACTAAAAGAGGGTAGATTCAGACTAGATATAGAGAAGAAATTTTTTATGATGAAGGTGGTGAAACACTGGCACAGGTTTCCCAGAGAAGCTGGAGTTGCCCCATGCCTGGAAACCTTCAAGGTCAGGTTGGATGGGGCTCTGAGCAGCCCAATCTAGTTGAAGCTGTCCCTGCTCACTGCAGGGTGGTTGGACTACATGACCTCTAAAGGTCCCTTTCAACCCAGACCATTCTATGATTCTATGATTTGCATGTAAATACCCAATAGTAATTAAACTTGCTGATAAATAGTGATTGCCATTCTCTAACACCACAGGTCTGTGTGAAATCTCCTCAACCGGGAAGCAAGGACTTTCTAGTCAGTACAGGGGTTTCTGATAAAGGCAATAGTACTTTCAGCTCTTGGTGCTCCTCATGTATATTTCAATTACTCTTTTCCTCTCCTCCCTTCAGTAAAAATTTTACATATCCTTGCAAAAAAACCCACCCCAACCGAGGGAAACTGGGGTTTTCTCTAAAGGACTGTCATCCTAGAAAGCTCCTGCTAGAACTGTGGTTCAGCAGAGCATCTCTTGGAGATGCAACATCTACTGTTAGAAGGGGATTCTCTGCTATTTTAGGTGGGCTGTGTCTCCTGTGGTATAAACTGAACCAACAAAATCTACTCTTCCTCACAGCTATGTTAGCCCATGGGGCTGGACAGGAAGTCTCTGTGGGATGGAACTGTGATTATTTCATGCTTTTTCATACCAAACAAGTACCAGCAGATGCTCATAGTAGAGATAAAGCCTTGCTCTTTGTCCAAGGACCACAGCTAAAAGACAGTTATGTATATTGAAACCTATATACATACACACACACAAACACACATACAAAAAAAAAAAAAATTGAAAGGCCAGATTCCCAGATTCTTGTGTCTTCATGCTCCTCTTAGCTGACTCAGCACAGCAGCTTGCCTGAAAGATGAGTAATATGTCATGAAAGAAATTAACACCTAAAATTTAACATTTTAAACTTTATACTTTGATCTTTTGTCCTTAGCTCTACACAATCAGGCAGAACCCTTGGTATTGGGAGAGGAAAATGGCCATTAATTGTCAGGAATTCTATGTACATGGGGATTTTCCATTTTGATTTTTCCAAAGGGAAAAGTACCTCTATGCACATGTCTCTGGCTGACCCAGGGATCACACATGCACATCCAAGTGTGCAACTTACTGTGGACTGCACATAGCAGCCATTATTGCTTTGTTCAGAGAAATCCAAGCTGTGACAGAGCTTCACAGCCCTCTGGAAGAACTGCAGCCATGTTCTGCAGTGCTGTGTGCTGTGATATTTCAAATGTCCATATTTTATATCCTCCATGCTAAGAGGAAAAAACAGGAAGCAGGCACCAAACCTGTTTGCAGATGGGTGACTGGAGGGTGGTCTATCAAATTGTCTTCCTGGAGTTGCTGAGATGCAAGGTCTTGGAGCAGGCCAGATGCAGCACACTGAGATGGAGAAGGCTGAACAGATATATATGGGCATCATCACACTGTGTGCCCCAGATCGTATATATTGCATAGGGTGCTGAAAATAGGACATGTGTCTCTTCCTTCCCTCACCCCATAAATCCCTTAGTCCTTGATTTAATCCTAGGGCTGGCAGATCGTTGATTAATGAACTCCTTCAAATATTTCTCAACAAACCTGAAGGAAAGACAGAATGGATGGCTTCCCTTATGTCATGGTCTAGCCCCTGTCAGCAACTAAGCACCCCCCAGCTGCTCCCTCACTCCCCCTGCCCTGGTGGGATGGGGGAGAGAATTGAAGGAGTAAGAGTGAGAAAACTCCTGGGTTGAGATAAGAACAGTTTAATAATTGAAATAAAATAAAATAGTAATCATAACAATATAATAATAATAGTAATAATAATATACAAAACAAGTGATGCACAATGCAATTGCTCACCACCCCCTGACTGATGACCAGCCAGTTTCTGAGCAGCAATCGCTGACCCCTGACCAACCCCCCCCCCCCAGTTTCTATACTGAGCATGACGCCATATGGTATGGAATAGCCTTTTGGTCAGTTTGGATCAACTATTCTGGCTGTGCCCCCTCCCAGTTTCTTGTGCAGAGCATGGGAAGCTGAAAAGTCCTTGACTAGTGTAAGCACTGCTTAGCAACAACTAAAACATCAGTGTGTTATCAACATTCTTCTCCTACTAAATCCAAAACACAGCACTATACCACCTATTAGGAAGAAAATTAAGTCTATTCCAGCTGAAACCAGAACACCTTACCAGAATAACACTAGTGATTTTGACACAAATACTTGCCAAAAATAAATACAGTGTGGGAAAATGTTCCTCAAATGCATTGGGAAACTTGCCTTTCATCCTCTCCTCCTTTCATGATCCCATACCAAGTGAAGGCAGCCATTTATGTCCACTACCTTCACAGAGCAATGTGTATCTACCTACGCTTCATCAGCTGGGCTCAGCTCTGCCTGCAGAAGGGCAAGCAGTCACCCCACATGGAGCCCTACTGGGAAGCTCTACAGTCCAGATAGAAATGCAAGTCCTCAGAGGCCAACAATTGCCTACAGAGTGACAGAGAGGGTGATGTGTCCCTAACCAGGACCCTGGGACTGTTGCAGCTCTCTGGGACAGCCCAAGACCCAGCAGCTTGGTGGGAAGTGAGAGTACAATGGGAGGAAAGATGCGGAGGTTGCATTAAGGCTGTGAGGCAGAAGGAATTCCCTTTCCATGGGATATCCAGAGAGCTGAAGTCACTTCAGAAAACAGGGGTGATAAACTCTGAGAGGAGCACTGTGAGGAGAGTAGAGAGCAGAGAGCAGAACGTAAAAGGAATATTTGCTCACTGAACGTTTACAGAGTGATGACAAATTAGGGACAAGTAGCTGCCGTGTGTCACATTGCACAGAGAAATATTTTTCTTAGCCTTCCTATGCACATGCTGTTATTGGACCTTAGTTGTTCCTCCCCAAAATCACTCTCTAAAAACAAAAATTCTCTTCTTCTTAGTGGGAAATGTACCCATGGGAAGGGAATCAGGGATCAGGGAACGTGTGTGTGTGTGTGGGGGGGGTGTTGGCCATATATCATGGTGAGAACTTCAAGCAATGATCTATGAAGTTTACAGCGAACCCTTATTTATCTCAGTGTGGCCCTTTCTGTCACCAAGATCTCTATGTGTGTATGAAATATGCATATAAAACACATTTATTTGATTGGGATAATTTGAAAGAAATCGCTGCTCCACAGAGGTAGGTCATGCAGGATTTATCCACCTTGCGGTAGCTGCCTGTTTTTAGTGTTACTAGATAATTTTGAGTCTTTGGCAAGAGTTTCTCAGAATCTTTTGAATGCTGAAAATCATATTAATGTGTGAAGGGCTGAGCAGACAGATATACCTGTTGCTTTCACAGGAACATGTGAGAATGAGAGTCTCTCTGCACCTCTCTAATATGAAGGATTTTGAGAAGAAACTTCTCCAGGGAATCCGATGTAGTCACCTTCTAACTGATCATGCTGTAAATATTAGAGACATCTGTGAGTTTTTCTGTAGAACTGAGAAACAGTTAGGGGTGGGTTAATGGACTGAATTAAATGTTGTCATCACTTGTAAAGTCAGTTTACTTAGGCTGTAATTATAATCTGTCTGAAATGATAAGAACTGCAATGTGGCTTCATGCACCGTAGCTGGGAAAGCAGCTAGCACAGGAGAGAGTGGGAAGGAAGCTCGGATTCTGGCAATGCCCATCACCGTGGTGTGCTTTACACAACAGGGAAATTCTCCTTGAGCACAGCCAGAAGTGTATCTCTCTGAAGCATAAAGATTTGCAGCTCTTCAGATTTTAGTGCTGATGAACACTTAGAATAGAACCAGCAATTTGCTGACAAATACTGGAAAATTGAGGTTTTGGTGAGGGGGAGAGAAAATAATTCACAAATGCTCATTGAATTTAGTACTTTTTTTTTTTTTTTTTTTTTTAAAGCATGTGTTACATTGTAAAATGCAAAGTTTTATTTTCCATCCATACTTTCTCCAGTAATAATGATTTAAGGAGATAGGCAGTAAAATTTTATAAGGAATAAATCTTTTGTTATACCAACTAGTGCATCTGGAAAAAACATTTTGGAGCATATAAGAAGTGGTATATATTTTAAAAGTTTTAGATTAAAAGAAAATTATTTTAGATATCATTTTTGTTTTGCCAGGACTCAGATGATCACATTTCTTTTTCATTTTGACTCAAATTACTTTTTACAATTATTAAATTCAACGTCAAGCCAGAAATAAATGTACTTCATCTAGCTCCATACCTACTGTTTAAGCTCCATGTTATTAATTCATAAATCACTGAAAAAATGATTTTAAGAAGAATACTTATTTGTAAACTTGCAGTGTGTTTTGTTAACAGTTGTAGCCAAATAAAAAAGACAGAGAATTAAAAAAGCTAAATAGATACTTTATAACAGCATTAAAAAAACCCCAAAAAACCAAAAACACAACATTTTAAAAATTTTTGGCATATCAAGATAAGCTAAAATATTTATTTCATGTGCAGATTTCATTAAGTAAACTTAAAAAAAATTGTATTTCTTCCACAAGTGGCAATTCTTCCCTGCAGCCAATTTTTCCAAACCAGATGAGTAAGAAATTATGTTATTTACTACAGACTAATACCATTTTTGCTCATTAGTATTGGATCTAAAGTAATTTAGATCTGTACAGTTCCATGTTAAGCATGTTGTGTGGTTTTATGTCATGTTTTAGCAGGAATTTTCAGAATTATTGGATTTTTTTCTTAATTCCCTAAGGTAAAGTTTTCAAAAATGTCTTAAGCTACTTTTGCCACTGTAACATAGTAACCCTGGATGAACCCATTACCTTTGGAATTTTTCTTGAGCTTTTTTGTTACTCTTATGTTATTTTTGAGAGGAATCAAACCAGGAAGTTTTGTTCCAGCAGGACAAATTCACTGTTTCCTTACATACAGATAAGCTGAATTCTCTCTACTTCGTTTGTGAACTGAGAAAATTGTCTGATGCTAAGCCTAAGTCAAATAAGAAAACACTCATTCAACTGTATGTTGATTATACACTCTGGAATGGGTTTATTTAAAGTTACCAGCTTCATAATTCAGAAATGTATCAATGCTACTAAAATTAGGATGTCTGTGTTATGACAGTTCTTACTAACTGTAACACTTCCCTCTCCCTTCCTGCAGTTTTCTCTTTTGTTTGGAGCATTGTGCCCTGGGTAACACTGGAAAATGAGAGCTGGACCTGCTTCATAGTAAAAAGTGAAGTGACAACTGAAGTCATGAAGGGAAACAGGATAACAGGAAAGTAGGAGAATTTGGGGAAAGGGCTGAAAAAATGTGTAGATGAATCAATCAAGTAGAGATCATGGATTAAAAATATATTGGGAAGTTGCTCCCCTCCTTGACATTGACCTGAACATCTATTACATTGAGCCCAGCCTTGGAGAGGCAAAGAAATAGTTCTTGTGTCTTCAGTTTCCAAATAAAATCTATCTGCTATTAAAGAACCTGACATCTGGATTGCAGTACAGGGTACTTCTCTGCCTGGAGTCATTGGAAGTGGTTTAGTGAGGTAACAGGGTGCATCTGAACTGTTGCAACATCTAGGCTCGGTCTGCAAGTCCAAAGTTGCCCCAAACCTTAGTTGCTCTAGGGTTGGGTCAGCCGTTGACAAGCTGAGGGGATGACCCAAGGAAATGTGGGAGGCTGCTGAACTACAAGAAGTGAATCCTCTACAACTCTGTGAATCTGTGGCAGAATAGCACTCAGAGATGCAAAATGGAGAAGAGGGGGGAAGAATGGTTGGTACTACACATGGAGAGTCTGGACTTTAAATATAAATTTGGCCAATGATGTGTAATTTTTTAATTTTGTCCAGGATTACTACTCCTGTACAATTTGCATTTCCATGTGGATGAAACATTTATCACATGCCAAAGGCATTTTACAATAGAAATACCTACTGTCCTTAAAAAATAAAAGAGAGATTCAGGTAAGAAGTCACAGATCTCCAAGAGGTAATTTCTATACAACAGCTATTCCAGGCAGACATCTGCAGGCACCCATTCCCTCCATACTTATCAACATGTAAAATAGCAATCTCAGCCCAGTACCTGGAGGCAGAACCACTGGTAGACTATGATGTACAATACAAACTCTTCTTCTGGATGAAGGTGACTGCACCATGCCATTTTTGTTTACAGACACCTCAAGACTTCCATGAATGTTGTTTCTTGGGTGTTTACAGCTGAGGTTTAATATGTGGCTAAATATAGCCCAATAGCTCCTTCATGCCCACTCTGCATCATGACATGGCAAGGCTTTTGAAGAGTAAGTAGGCCATCCAAAACAAAAGCAGAAAGTTAAATTCAGCATCCTTAATGCGTGGTGTTTTCCGAAGCTTCTGTTACTTTCATGACATCTCACCAGAGCTATTTATGTCTATGGGTAGTTAGGAAAAAGATCACATACAGTACAGAGAGCACAGTGCTAAATTTATGCAAAGTAAAGGAAAGTGTTATCTCAAAAAATATTTACTTCCTGGTTTTTGCCTCGAGGATTGTGCTTTGTTGTATCTTTAAGGAGAGCAGTGCTGTATTAGCATCGGGTTTAAAATCCTTACAAATATTAAGAACAGGTTTAATCTGTATTTCTATCTGTACATTTCTAAAAGGAGTACATCAAGCTTACCATATTGTGTAGAAAGAACGGAAACACCTCTACTGCACCAGTGCCTATTCTTCAGCTAGACTTAAAAATTGGAAACAAAAGACAGCTAAAAGAAAAGGAAGATGTTGAAAGGAAGCAGAAAGATGCTGCACTAGCTTCTTCAGTATTTTCTTTGCTTTCAGATGAAATTTAATTCCTTTGTAAGGGGCTTGAATAGTTACAGCAAAATTGCGGTAGTTCAGAGTGCGAAGGAAAACTGTCTGTATCTGCAGCAACAATAGGTGGTTGGTGTGTGAGCAGCTACTGTCCTTGGATGGATCCCTCCACTTACATTTAAAATACTCCCTTGCAAAGGACCTTTTGCAGAAATGTTCAAGGACGTCAAAGGATTTTCATGTTAAAAAATTACATGTTAAAACCAATCTTGTCTCCAAGGATATCTAATTACAACGCATGTATCATTTTAACAGTGAAATAGTTTGGTCTTAAGTATAAACTCACTTTACTCTGCAGGAAAATGTTTTAAAGGGAGCTCACAGCGATAGGCTGGCCTGAAGTGCTCTTCCCCCAGTCCTCCCCGCAACCGTATGGATGCCAATATCTTGAACTGATTACTAACAGTGGGAGCGTTGGTAGGTGTCAGAGCAGAACAATTTTATTTTTATAGCCCAGATCATCTGCATGGAGGCATAATTTAACAAGAAGCAGCCAAAACAATTTCAAAATATTAGTTGTTTAAACCTTTTTGTTGTTGTTGTTGTAGAGGGTTTTTTTTGTTTTGTTTTGGGTTTTTTATTTTTATTTTCAGGAGTTACCATTCCCTTATATGTCCCTTTGTACAGCTTCCATTAATGTCAGGTGAATGCTTCATGCATGATTCCTCTGGTTTTCTAAATGGAAGCAGAATTCTATGTTGAGACCAGTTTTCCCAATGACTTTCTTATTACAAGTCACTGAAGGTTAGACACTGCCTCTTACAGGGTCGCTCATGTGTAGGCATCTTCACAGAAGAAGATGCCAAGATGTAACCTGTGCCCATAGAGGATGTGTCAGAATATTAAATACTAATGAACTTGGATTTCTGCTTGACCCAGGCCTACTCCAGTCCTTCCTCTAATATTCACTTTTCTCTCAAAAGAAATTACCATATTCTAGCAGAAGCAAGGTTCTTTCTCCTGCTTCTTACTCTTAATGGAATAAAAATATATATTTTGTTCTTCAAAACCAGGAGGGAGCTCCCACATCTTCCTTGGAAGGCTGTGCAGGTGGCTGGCTAAAAAATAACCACCAAAACAAACTCCAAGACTTTTCTTATGATTCAGTCTGCTCAGAAACTCCCCAGGATTTCAAGCCCGACCTCAAAACCAGTTGTCCCTCCAGCTTTATGCATGTACAAAGACTGTCAAATGCCCAGCTGTCACGCAATACTGCTAGGGTTCAGTTTATTGGACTGCTCTCTCTTCTTTCTTTGATTGGCAAAGTCTGAGACATGGAGGAGGGGGTGGGGGGAATCTTTGACTGTATTCAGTTTATGTTGTATACTATGAAAGAAGGATGTAAATAATTTTTTTCTCCTTGTCCCTAGGCTAAGGATGTAACATGGGAGCTGCCCTGGAGTACATTAGCTGGCAATCAGCTGAGGAATCATACCCTTTCTGGTTATTCTGCGGCCCTGTAACCTTCCTATCCTGACATTGCTCAGCCCTAGAGAGCAGAATAATGTTTCACTCTTTTACAGCTCATGATGTTTGCTGAGTTTAAGCGTGGAACTACATTTTCCTGAGAGTAAACAGAAGGCATTAGAAATTTTCCTCCAATCTAGTGTGTTTTGAGTGCTGTTCTTTCTGTTCACTGTGAGACCTAATCACCTCTTACACTTGAAACCATTTCAGCTCCTCACTGTTAATTTTTTAAAGTAATATACATTCCTTCTCTCAATTATTTTGGTTTTCTGTATATATGTTTAGAACTTATATATATTTTTTTTTTAATGTTTCCTCTCTCAGGAGAAGAAATAATCCCTTTTAGGCTTTGTTTTAAGAGTTTCAGAAACTCAGAACTTGGATAATGCCCTCTCTGTGTTTCACCTTGGTACCTTTTTAAATGTTAAACCTTTAAGGGGAGAGATCAGCAGCACTCCTAATGCAGATGCAGACCTTTAGGAAGCACATCATTGCAAGCTACTGTTCTCAGGGCTTGCAGACTTGAACCCTGTCAGAGTTTATCTGCTGCCAGCTTCAAACTGTGGTTTGACATTTCTGGTCAAGAGGAGTGCCCTTGTGAGTCCCAAGAGGGAATGAATCTGAAAAGACAGAGAGGAGCATATTGTCTCCCTACAGCAGTAACACTGCCAGCTTCCACTGCAGAGATACCTGTTACCAGCAAGACATTGCTTTGAGGAAGCTCATCACAGCATGATCTTACTTGTGCCTGCAGTAGCAAGTCGTCAAAGCACAGCAAGAAAGAGAGAGATGGCAGGAAACATCAAAGGGGAACTGCTAAAGACTGAATAGGAATGAAAATAAAAGCTGCAGCCAGTGTAAATCCCTTCCCAAAGGGAGGGAGCAGAAGTGCAATGTAAGAAGGAGTGGTCACAGAAGACCTCAGGGCCAATTCATTCCTCCTGTAATGCAGCTGTTACAATAGGCTGGGAACTCAAGTGAGAAAATCATGAGAAAATTTCTGTGTTGCACGAAAGGTGCTTGTAAAATACTGCAGTGCCACATCTCAAAGCTGATGGGGGGCTGAGATATTACATTGCATTTTTTCCTGCTTTAACAGATGAGCTGTGGAGCTCAAACTTTTGTACTGCAAAATCCACATCTGCTTTCATACCTCATAGGATGACAATTATGTATGAAGCCAAGCCTATCAGGCCAGGGACATGGATCTGAAAGGGGCAAGGAGACTGCTGGCAGCCATAATCCACATTTGTTGCCACCAAGCTAGGTTGCCTTCATTGTCTGGGAAGAGACTATGAGGACCATTTCTCACTGGTATAAGAATGCAACTGTTTAACTTCCTGTGGTTTAGGTATCAATGAGAAAGCCATTCCCAGGATTAAGTTCCTTACTATTTTAAATCCATCCTAGGTGCAAGCCTGAATGCTTAGATCTAACTCTTAATCCAGTCAATGACTCCCACCCCACTTACATCAGCCTTCAAGCCACACATCCCTGTGACAGGGATTGAACTTCACTGGGATCATGCAAATGATCAAGGCCCAAGACCAAGGCTTGGTACAGTGGAACTAAATATACTCAGCTTTAGAAATTGAGAGATAGTCGCTAGTCAGATGTACACAAAGAGTGAGTCTCAGAAAGTTTTTCACATTGTAGGTGCCACACCATAAATGACCACCCCTTTACATTTCTATGCCTACCAGGAATTTGAACACAGATCAGAAAATATGTCTCCTTCTGACACAGCTCTTCAGCTAGAGCTTTGATTCCAGAAGACTCCATAAAATCTCAAAGAGACTTTGCTATTGATATTGGTTATATGTGAGAAGCTGACAAAATTTGCGATGGCACTTCTGCTAGGCAGACTGAAGAGACTGCCTGCAGGGTTATAAACCATAATATATGTATAAATAACTCCCAGGAAAATAGAGTAAAGGAGACAGCTCAGTATGAGCACTTCAGAAGCAGAGGGAACCAAAGAATCATTGAGATGCAAAGGAAAAAATGAGGAGCAAATAGGAATGTTTGGAAAATTTAAGGAATAGCTGAGTCCATGGATTTGTCAGAAAATGGACCTAAATACACTCAGATAAGAAACTGGGGGTCTCCCACAGAGGGAGAAAGATAAGCACATAGCTATGCTACTTTCACTTTTCCAACTCTAATAAATAGATAAAAGGCATTTTGTGTTGCTGTCATAACAATGTGCTTGAGGTTTCCTGTTGAAAGCATTGTGCACATATTTATTGAATGTGTTGCAAAACTAAACTATGATATAGTGGCCGTCATGGAAATATGGTGGGATGACTCGCACAACTGGAGTGCTGCAATGGCTGACTATAAACTCTTCAGAAGGGATAGGCAAGGAAGAAGAAATGATGGGGGAGCCTTGTACATGAGTGAGTGTTTTGATTGTCTAGAGCTTAATGATGGTGATGATAGGGTTCAGTATTTATGGGTAAGAATCAGGGAGAAGGCCAACAAGGCTGATATCATGGTGGGAGTCCGTTATAGCCCACCCAACCAGGATGAAGACACAGATTAAATATTCTACAAGCAGCTGGGAGAAGTCTCATGATCGCTAACTCTTGTTCTCATGGGGGACTTCAACGTACCAGATGTCTGCTGGAAATACAGTGCAGAGGAGAGGAAAGAGTCTGGGAGGTTCCTGGAGTGTGGAAGACAACTTCCTGACAGAGCTGGTGAGTGAGCCAACTAGGGAAGGCACCCCACTGGACCTGTTTGTGAACAGAGAAGGACTTGTGGGTGATGTGATGGTTTGAGGTTGTCTTGGGCACAGTGATCATGAAATGAAAGAGTTTTCAATTCTTGGAGAAGTAAGGAGGGGCATCAGCAGAACTGCTACCTTGGACTTCCAGAGGGCAGACTTTGGCCTGTTCAGGACACTGGTTGGGGAAGTCCCTTGGGAGGCAGTCCTGAGGGGCAAAGGAGTCCAGGAAGGCTGCACATTCGTCAAGAAGGAAGTCTTAAAGGAGCAGGACCAGGCCGTCCCCATGTGCCAAAAGACAAGCTGGCAGGGAAGAAGACCAGGCTGGCTGAACAGAGAGCGTTGGCTGGAACTCAGGAAAAAAAGGAGAGTTTATGACCTTTGGAAGAGGGGGCAGGCAACTCAGGAGGGCTACAAGGATGTTGTGAGGTTATGCAGGGAGAAAATTAGAAGGGCCAAAGCCCAATTAGAACTTAATCTGGCTACTGCAGTAAAAGACAATAAAAAATGTTTCTATAAATACATTCACAACAAAAGGAGGGCTAAGGAGAATCTCCATCCTTTATTGGATGTGGGGGGAAACATAGTGACAAAGGCTGAGGAAAAGGTTGAGTTACTTAACGGCTCCTTTGCCTCAGTCTTTAATAGTCAGACCAGTTGTTCTCTGTGTATGCGGCCCCCTGAGCTGGAAGACAGGGACAGGGAGCACAGTGAAGCCCCCATAATCCAGGAGGAAATGGTCAGCGACCTGCTACACCACTTAGACACACACAAGTCTGTGGGGCCAGGTGTGATCCACCCAAGGGTACTGAGGGAGCTGGCAGAAGCACTCACCAAGCCACTTTCAATCCTTTATCAGCAGTTCTGGCTACCCGGGGAGGTTCCAGTTGACTGGAGCTTGGCAAATGTGATGCCCATCTCCAGGAAGGGCCGAAAGCAGGATCCAGGGAACTACAGGCTTGTCAGCCTGACCTCGGTGCCAGGGAAGGTCACGGAGCAGATCATCTTGAGTGCCATCACACAGCACGTACAGGACAGACAGGTGATCAGGTCCAGTCATCATGGGTTTATGAAAGGCAGGTGCTGCTTGACCAACCTGATCTCCTTCTATGACAAGATGACATGCTTAGTGGATGAGGAAAAGGCTGTGGATGTTGTCAACCTTGACTTTAGCAAAGCCTTTGACACTGTTTCCCACAGGATTCTCCTGGAGAAACTGACTGCTCATGGCTTGGACGGGCGTAGTCTTCACTGGGTAAAAACTGGTTGGGTGGTCGAGCCCAGAGAGTAGTGGTGAATGGAGTTAAGTCCAGTTGGCGGACGGTCACGAGCAGTGTTCCCCAGGGCTCTGTTTTGGGGCCAGCCTTGTTTAATATCTTTATCAGTGATCTGGATGAGGGGATTGAGTGCACCCTCAGTAAGTTTGCAGACGACACCAAACTGGGTGGGAGTGTCGATCTGCTGGAGGGTAGGATGGCCCTGCAGAGGGACCTGGACAGGCTGGATCGATGGGCTGAGGCCAATTATATGATGATGTTCAACAAGGCTCAGTGCCAGTTCCTGCACCTCGGTCACAACAACCCCATGCAACGCTACAGGCTTGGGGAAGAGTGGCTGGAAAGCTGCCTGGCTGAAAAGGACCTGGGGGTGTCGGTTGACAGCCGGCTGAACATGAGCCAGCAGTGTGCCCAGGTGGCCAAGAAGGCCAACAGCATCCTGGCTTGTATCAGGAACAGTGTGGCCAGCAGGAGCAGGGAGGTGATTGTCCCCCTGTACTCGGCGCTGGTGAGGCCGCACCTGGAATACTGTGTCCAGTTTTGGGCCCCTCAGTACAAGAAAGACATTGAAGTGCTGGAGCATGTCCAGAGAAGGGCAACGAAGCTGGTGAAGGGTCTGGAGAACAAGTCCTGCGAGAAGTGGCTGAGGAAACTGGGGTTGTTTAGTCTGGAGAAGAGGAGGTTGAGGGGAGACCTTAATGCTCTCTACAACTACTTGAAAGGAGGGTGTAGCGAGGTGAGTGTTGGTCTCTTCTCCCAAGTAGTTAGCAATAGGACAAGAGGAAATGGCCCTAAGGCCATTAGGCCCTAATGGCCCTAATCTAAACCAGGGGAAGTTTAGATTGGATATTAGGAAATATTTCTTCACGGAAAGGGTTTTCAAGCATTGGAACAGGCTGCCCAGAGAGGTGGTTGAGTGCCCATCCCTGGAGGTATTTAAAAGATGTGTAGACATGGTGCTTAGCGATGTAGTTTAGTGGTGAACTTGGCAGTGCTAACGGTTGGACTTGGTGATCTTAAAGGTCTTTTCCAACCTAAATTATTCTATGATTCTATGATTGTAATAAGTCACTTGGGCTAGTGATTGTGGTTTTTATGACTTTCCTTTGCCCTGAAGTTACCGAGTGTTAAACAGCACCTTGATGGATTTGACAGTTTACAAACATGACTGTGAGCATGGCTGTTGCATTAGTGTGGACCCACATAGACTTTGTTCCTAGACTGAACTAGCTGTTGCCACATGTTATGGTTTAACCTCTCTTTGCAAGATCTACTGCAACTTCGCCATCACAATGTAATTCATTGATCATGGGATCACTGAGGTCATATTCAAACTCAGAAGAACTTTCTAGTTAAGTAAAATCTTTAAGTGTTTGCCTGATTTGAAAAGGGTTGTGTTATCAGGACTGTATATAGAGGATATATTATAATAGATTTCATCCTGCTCTTCCCATATCAAGAGGTCTGGATTCCATAGCAGGAATAAGCTATTGGGATAGTTTATGAAGCATTTATAGCACACAAATTTGGTGCTTTTTATCAGTAAGAATAAAAAAATATTCTTGACTTCAATGATGCTGTATTCAGTATGAGCTGATTTAATTACCTTAAACTCTGATTCAAAACTGCATGCCTTCTGTGATGTCCCATACACATATGCTTATATTTAAATGTACTTTTAAAGTCTATTATAATCAATGGAGTTTAAGCACATGCTTAATGTAAACACATTTAGGTGCTTCCTTGAGTAAGGGCAAATTTCCCTCCTCTGTTTCAGGAGGGAATACAGCTTAACTTGGGACAGCAGTGATATTTCTTGTCCCAGTTGTCATTGTGACCCCTTTCTTAAAGCAAATCTGCAGAAATGGTTCATGTGCTCTTGCAGCAGCTGCTGAATCTCTGCAATTTATAAGCTAGTGTTTTAAAGCGAATCAGCACCAGTTTTAGCCTATGAACTCTGGCAGTTAAGCAGCTGGGGCAGCCTATTTAGCTGCACCCCAAGAAGGCAACTACCTCAGTAAGAAATGTGAGCATGGAAGGTGGTGGTGAGGCTGGCCCAGAGCCACCCCCAGCTGTACAATCCCTGTCTCAGACTCCTTACAGTATAATTTTCCTGGTCTCTGTCTTGAATCAGAACTGTGAGTTTTACACTTTTGCATCTAATAAGCCTGAATATTAAATCAAAATGCACAGTCACTTGTAAAAGAAAACTCTGGTCCTGTTAGCTCTCATCAATCTTTTCAAACTGTCTTTCTATTGAGATCTCACTGCTCTGATGTGCAAAAGTCAGACGTAGAAAAAGGTGCATGAAAAACTGCCTCCCAAGTGCTTTTATGGCTTTGAAATTACAGTTTATTTTTCCACCTTATTCTCCCACTTTGTGATAATCATTATTATCTCTTTTCCCTACATCTTTCTAACAGAATGACACCATTAATAGTTGAGCAAGTTTTCTGCTATCTATTATTCCTCTGCACTTTTTAAGGAACAACGTTCATTTAAAAATTCAAAGTGGCAACCTCCATCTGTGGCTCTGTGGGGCTCAGGGCTATAAACATGGAGGTTCCACTTTGCTTTTCATTTTAAAGCATGATAAAATACAGCTTATTTAGGTCATTGCACACTCTGGGTTTTTTAGTTTTCCTTTCTTGTGAGGGATACAGATTCAAAACAAAACTGTTTGCCACTGACTTCAATCTTTCATGCTGTATTGCACATGAATTACAGGCTATGTATCAAGGTTTTTCTAAGGTTAGCTATCACCCTCGTATTTGAACATCTTCTATATGATCCAGAAACCTGGTAAGGGTTAATCTAGGTCAATCTACCCAGCATGAGAAAACCTGTGGTCTTATCGCAGGTTAAAATAACAGTGAAAACCAAAAAGAAACAAACAGCAATATAGGCTTTTGTTTGGTTTGGCAGGATATTCTGTAAGGGATTTGTCATGAGCTGCAACTGGTAGTTAAAAAGCTAGTGTCTTGTCTATACAGCTTTTTTAACTGGAGTTAATATACTGTAATGTGAGGTTGATCTTTATTTATTGAGATAGGTATAACAGTGTAGATGCACTCCACCTATGCCCTCTTTGTCATCAGGAAAGAAGCTGAAGGTTATCGAGGAGAATTTCTTTATTTACTTTGTTTCACAAGCAAGCAAAAAGCACAAGTCAGCTTGCGCATTTGGGGCAGTTGCCACAAGAGAGAAAAGTCAAACACAGCAGTTTGCATTTTGCTTGGAAAGAGACTCAGATGATATTGGCCCACCTTGTAGCATCCCGCAGTCTCAGTGCAACTCTTGGAGCCTACGAACTTCCCTCCTGCTCAGTCAATAGACCGGCATGCTCAGGCTGCATTACAAAACCCCCAGGTGTAGACAATAAAAGCAGGAACAGACATTCAGTAGAGAACACATCCCAGCCTGTGGAGTCTCGTGCCAAATGAAGAAGACACAGGCAGAACCAACACTAAGTCAGGTAAGTATGGCCATTACGAGGCAAGGCCCTAGAGATCTGTACAATGATATATTTAAAGTGGGGGAGATTATATCATAGAATCATAGAATCGTTTAGGTTGGAAAAGACCTTTAAGATCATCTAGTCCAACCATTAACCTACACTACCAAGTCTACTCTAAACCAATCAAGGGTAGACTAGACTAAACCATGTCCCGAAGTGCCACCTCTACCCGTTTTTTGAACACAAATATATGGCCACCCTAGACTGTTCAGATGGCAAATCAGCTGTGTTAATCACCAGCCTTTGAGCCTGCAGGGCACAGAGCTTTATTCCAAGGCCTTCAAGTTCGAAGGCCTCATATAGCAAGACTGGTTTTCCTGTGTTTCCCTCCCCTTCTTGTCTTCACTGAGATATTATTTTTCATTAAAAAACTGCTGTATTTCTGCATTATCTTTATACTGCCAAGGATTTTTGCATTGGTATACGTTGGAGCCAGTCTTTAAAGTAATAATAGCAAGACTTGGCAACAGTCGGTGTTTCAGAAGCAACTGGATCTGCCTTGGCACACCTCTGGTTTAAAAGATACCTCACTGCAATTAATTAGCTGGAATCTGAGGGCTTCCAGAAGGAAAGTTTTATGAGTTACCTCTTTCCTCTGGGAAGGTATAAGTCAAGCCAAATGTCTGTTAACTAACACATTCACTCTTGAATTCTTTCAACTCAGCATCCACACAGACTGTTTTCTCTGTTCAGAGGAGAAATGCCTGTGGAAAGTTATGCACTTTTATTCACTTCTTTCTGATTCTTTTCATTTATTTATTTTTTTCTGAAAAAGAGAGAAAAAAGTACATTTAATGTTGATGTCACTGCTCTTGACACCAAAGTTTCCACTCTGCCTGGAGAACAGATGGAGAGTTATAATGCCAGCAGGGCAAACTTCCCTCACTGCACAGTGCATCTTCTTTCCTTCATTAAAGCCAGGGGAAAGAGTGTCCTGAATACCAGATGCATAAATGGATGTGCTGGCATTGAAAGCATTTCCCCACTGCCCCTCCTCGGTGGGAAAGTGTGCCCACTCTATTACCCACACACGAGAGTCCTCTCCTCAGTAATATCAGCAGTAGAGGAGTCTCCAGTCATCAGGACTGATTCTGACCTCTGCCAGGAAGGTTATCTCAGCCAGCACCTCTTCTGTAGTTCTCCTCCTTTGGATCTAATTTCTAGGAAACTTGGAGCAGGTCCTGAGAAGATGGGTTAGGCTCCAAGCCTATTAATTAACCTCCCTGCCCATCTGAAAAGAGGGGAGCTGCCTGGGAGCTCTATTCTGCCCTACCACAGCTCTGCCAGGACCCCGTCTGAACACAGGTGGAGAACACCACTCTTGGAAATGCTGCAGCCAGGTCTTTTTCTCTGGGAAAAGTCATTGTGCTGCCTTCTCCTCTGGACACTGATGTTTAGAGAGTTGGAGGGGAAGCTGAGAGAAAACTTTCTGCTTTCTTTTCCTGTTGCTCCTCCCCTGATTTACTGCAACAGGAGCAAGCCTAACCATTATGGCCTTAATGGTAGTTCCATATTTTTTCCTGAACCAGGAAAGCAAAGGCTCATGTGACTTATGTGAAAATTTAACGTTTCCTTTATCCTTCAAGGATCATTCAGGCCTCTTTAAGTTCAAGTCATGTAAGCCATAGTTGCTGAGAGATTCATCACTTGATACATAGCCATTCTCAACAGAATGATTAATAATAGGATTGATATTGTCAATGGTTTTGTTTCATGCTGTACACTGGCAATTGTGTTACCATTTTGCTTTGGGTATAAGATGCCACTTTATCAAACCACATTTTTTCCTCTAAACCTAGGGAGTATAAGATATCGTTGCATCATAAATTTTTAAATGTACCCTGTTTGAAAGCAGACTGATTTCCTGTCTGACTTGCTCATCTATTACCTAGAGAGGATGAAAGTGAAGTTCATTCTTGTTATGTAACCTTACCCTGATCTTATTATTATGCATGAAACCACATTGCAAGCACTTCAGTGTGAAAAAACTTGGAAAACTGTTATAGTAAACAAAGAGAAACTAAATGCATGAATTGGATTCCATCAGGAAATCTTAACTCTAAAAGCCACAACACGTGGTCTGAAATGTCACACAATTAATTATCGTTTAATTTATGCAGGAACTCATTATGGGTGTGAGCAGGGATGAGCAAACTGAACAGAATTAAGCAATTCCCTTGGTTATAGACTGTATTATCAAAGAACTTTGGACATGAACTACAGCTCCAGAATTAAGCTGGGTTTTAAATTTCCTGGTGCAGCAGAGAAATGACATTTTTTATTTTTGTGTTTACCCTTTTGCCTTGAGTAACTAGAAAATTAAGAAGGATCAGCAGGGAGAGAAAACATTTTCAAGCTGAAAAGTAATGATTTAATATGCTAAACATCAAGGGAGACCTCTTTTTTTCCATGCCCTAGTCAGCATCCAGCCATTTATTTACCCCAGGGCTAATGAGTAAAAGCATTACTAGATGAGAGCTGGTGCAGCTCATGCTCTCTTTGCACCATATCAGAGAGGGACAGAGAAGAATGGATAAGCATACCCTATATTCTGCAAAAGCAGGTGTTTGAGTCTTCTTAGGTTGGCTTTCGTTCCTCTGCATTGGTCCCTAGCAAAAAAAGGGCAGGAGAGGGACTAACTCACTTTTCTCATGGCAGTGTATGTATGTCCTGGCTGCCATTACTTTGCAGGAACAATGTCTCAAACTAGGACACAGTCCATATTTGATTTTAAAGCATGTAAATGGAAGTTCATATCACCCCAGTCTCCATGTTATAGATCTGTCAATGCACTCAGAAGATGTGTTCAAATAGAAGGGTCTGTGCATTGGTGTATAAACAGAACAGGAGACATGACTCAACTTTCTTTACAGTCAGGAGGAAACTTTTCACTCACTAAAATGAGGACTGCCTTAGGAGTACACATTGCTCAAACCAGGTTAAAATATCTTCCAGCTGGTTTCACACTGAAGTTATTGATTAGATTTTCATTTTTTGATGCCTGCAGCTTAGGCACCCACTGCAGATGACTACATGTAGATGCCTTAAATTTGAGTTAAGGCCTGCCTGTGAATTGATAACACTTGTTGTCCATGCCTAATGGGATAAACTAAAGCATTTTAGCCATAAACCAACTAACTGATAACAGGAGCACCTGCACCTGCAAAGAATAAGCAAAAGTAGTTAGGGCATGAAGCAATTATCAAACATTTCCAGCAAGGTGCCTATTCCTTCCCTGTGATCTACCTTTTTTTTTTTTTTTAAACTTTATTCTTTCAGGAGTATGATATTGTCTATTGGAGCATCAACTGACTGACTTCAGAGATGATATTTTATTATTCTTTAAATGGCGTGGAAAGCATATTTCCAATTTGAATTTTTATCTCCTGGTAAAAAATAATTAAATTGTGGATTTTGATTGTGGATTTTTAGACGGAAACCTCCCTCCACACATCAATGAACATGCTTCTGTCTTTAAAAGTATTTGTACCAGATTTCAACATATTATTATTATTGGGATTTTACAAACATCACCAGAACAAGTGTGCCAAATCTGGGCAATTTAAAAATAAGATAAAATTGAAAAGAAGACTAAGTGGGGTAAAAAAGAGGGATGAAAATGGCTGCATAGCTATAATAAGAGCATAATAGTATCTCTAGTTCTTGTTTGGATTAAATTGATTCCCAAAGACATACTTTATAGATTTCACTACTAGATAGACAGACAGTATAATAAGATTGATAAGATACATTAGTTATGGCTGTTCATATTTAAACATATTAGCTTATTTTAGAAGTTAAACAAAACTTGATTGTGAGCAACAACATGGTGGGTTGACCCTGGCTGGATGCCAGGTGCCCACCAAAACTGCTCTATCACTTCCCTCCTCAGATGGACAGGGGAGAAAAATACAGCAAAAAGCTCATGGGTCGAGATAAGGACAGGGAGAGATCATTCACCAGTTACCATCACGGGCAAAACAGACTTGACTCTGGGATATTAATTTAGTTTATTACCAATCAAAGCAGAGTAGGGTAATGTGAAATAAAACCAAATCATAAAATCCCACCCCTCCCTTCTTCCTGAGCTCATTTTCACTCCAGATTTTCTCTATCTCCTCCCTGCGAGCGACGCAGGGGCACGGGGAATGGGGGTTGTGGTCAGTTCATCACATGTTGTCTCTGACGCTCCTTCCTCCTCACTCTCTTTCCCTGCGTCAGTGTGGGGTCCCCATCAACTTTGCCAATGTGAGTCCTTCCCACAGGCTGCAGTTCTTCACAAACTGCTCCAGCGTGGGTCCCTCCACGGGGTGCAGTCCTTCAGGAGCAGCCTGCTCCAGCGTGGGTCCCCCGCGGGGTCCCCAGCCCTGCCAGCAAACCTGCTCCAGCCTGGGCTCCTCTCTCCACAGGTCCACAGCTCCTGCCAGGAGCCTGCTCCAGCGTGGGCTTCCCACAGGGTCACAGCCTCCTTGGGGCACATCCCCCTGCTCCGGCGTGGGCTCCTCCCCGGGCTGCAGTGGATCTCTGCTCCCCCAGGGGCCTCCATGGGTGCAGGGGCACAGCTGCCTCCCCATGGGCTGCACCAGGGCTGCAGGGGAATCTCTGCTCCGGTGCCTGGAGCACCTCCTGCCCTCCTCCTGCACTGACCTGGGTGTCTGCAGAGTCCTTCCTCTCACATATCCTCACTCCTCTCTCCAGCTGCAGTTGCAGGTTTTTTTTTTTTTTCACTCCTTCTTAAATATGTTATCCCAGAGGTGCTACCACCATCACTGATTGCCTCAGCCTTGGCCAGTGGTGGGTCTGTCTTGGAGCCGGCTGGCATTGGCTCTATCAGACATGGGGGGAGCTTTTAGCAGCTTCTCACAGAAGCCACCCCTGTAGCCCCCGCTACCAAAACCTTGCTACACAAACCCAATGTAAACATTAAGCAAATTTTCAGATAAATCAGCTTCCAATTTAGAAAGACCTACAGTTCAGGGATCATTGAAATCAAAAGTTTCTATTCCTTTTCCAATAGTTCTTCAACAAGAAAATTATTTTTTTATGAAGAAATGGGTATTTTACAAACTCTAGCCAAATCAGTTTGCTCTGCTTGCGTTGGCTTTGCCAACATGCATTCAGGAATCATCACTTAGCAACAAAGCAATATTGTTCCATCACACACTTTTTAAATGTGCTAATATCAACAAAACCAAAATGCAGATTAGCAACAACACTTGCTTTTCACACAAAGTTCATATGAAATCAGCAGGATGGAAAACTCTGAAAAAGGTCATCTGGTAGACTGTGTAGATTGCATCACAGTTATTAACAGTGACCTCTCAGGCAGTTTGGTTTACCACTGGAAGTTCAGCTTCCTATCCACACCTTCTGTATTGCTGTGAGCTGAATGTAAGGACAAATTAACAGTTGATTATGCTGTATAATTTACATTAAGATTTGCCAGTTGTGCTTTTTAGGGAAGAGAGAAGGTAGGAGACTGAGAACCAATTATTCTGCATTTTAGAAGAAGTTTGGAAGGGCTTAAGCCTGGATTTCTCTATGGGCAGAGCATGGTGGCTGCTGCTGAGCATTTGTCTGTGATTGAGGTCAGGTGAGCACAGAAGTGATCACAGCCAGCAGATAAGGATTCAGTAAGAGTTATTGACACCACAAAGCATAACTTAGCATTTATTTACTGGTTTATCTTCTCTAGTCTTTGAAGCTGCCCTCTAGATTATGTCTGTTGTCCCCTTTTGACAGTAAACCTGAAAATTAGGACTGGAAGGTGCCTCTGAGAGGAGAGCAGAAAACCCTGTGCAATGTAAGCAGGCTTTCAGACGGGAGCCTGCCCTCAGACAGACTGTTGACTTCACAGACAGTGAAGTGAAGATGAGGAGATCGTGTTATGCACATGACAGCCAAGTAGCTCACTTGCGAAGGGTTGTGTAGACATCATTGTGTGTAGCAGCACAGTCGCAGCAATACAACAAAGTCATCGGTGACTGAGGAATGTGCCAGCATGCCAGTGCTAATTTAGTTTAGGTCATGTGGGTAAAAGAGAGTGAAAACGTGTCTTTATTTCTTTTCTCTGATGTTTTCTGCTCTGTCTTCTTTAACTAGAGCTGGGTGAGACCTTCTCAGTGGAGCATAAACTGGCACAAAAGTGCCCCTAAGTCAGCTCTGCACTGCTCTGGGAACAAGGTGAAGGATTTGTCTATGAATGGAAGCTTTGAAGACCCTTTTTGGACTCTGAAAGAATAAGAAAATCTTGGTAAGCCTTAAGGGAAGCTGAGGAGTGTCCTGGGAAGAGCACTGATTTAATCTTTTAACTTGGTAGCCTCATATTTGGGAAGGTTCCCAATGTGAATTTTGGGGTTTTTTTGATGTGTCTGCATCGCTAGGTCGAGACTTGAGGGAAAAAGGTCCAACTCTCAGTCTGTCATAAAATTCCCGCATGATTTAGGACTAGCCATTCAGCCTCTGTGGCCCAGACCCTTAGCCATAAACCAGAAATACTACTATTTTTTGTCATTGTGCAATTTCACTGTCAGTGTCATGAGATTGGGACTAGCTCTTACTAACCTTTACACAGCTCATTGCAGACCGAATACACGACATGTTTGTTTCCACATAGCCTTGGTCTTTCCTATGATGTATATAAGTAGATGATAAACATAGAGAGGAAGGAGGTTTGGCACCTCTTGTAAACTGAAATTCAGGATTCAGATGTTGAGCTGAGCACCTGGAACAGAAGCCTTTAGCAAGCTTTCAGGTGTACTCTACACTTGCTGTCTTTTTCTTTTTAATTCAAACTCTTTAATCCAAGCACTGACTGATGGAAAGATATGTAGTATGTAAGGACATCTGGTTAACAGCTATCAGCATAAGAGGCAAAGATAACAGACGAAGATAGGAGGCAGGAAAAATAATAAATTAAACACCTAGATATACAAGCCCTAAGGAAAACAGGAGATAATAGACAACAGCAAAGCCTGAGCTCTCAGGTCACTGGCTGAGGGGCCACTGAACAAATGACTCGAAGCTTTTAGGGGTTTCAACCAGAATTTTGTAACTGATAAGAAGGATGGAAACAAGTTTCCCACATGTCCCACAAGAAAGAGAAAACTTTGAGCTATTTGAAGGGGCTTGTGGGGTTACATAAACCTGCTCATGGAATGCTTTGAGGGAATTTTTGGAATGAATGAAAATTATTATGGGACATTTAGGGGAAGGGACAAATGTGAGAAAGGGAGGGATCAAGGTAGATCAGGGTGGAACAACCATGGGAAAATGGAGAACTGCTGTCTTTTGATTAAATCCTATTCCCATTTTCTGTGTGACCTAGCTCTCTATATGATTCATGTATGAACTTCAAGCTGCAATAGCCAGCCAGCACCTGGAAAGACCCAAGCTTACAGCTGGTGGCTGAATACGGAGCCCAGGGTTTGTGCATAGTTCCATTAGTGAACCTCAATCCTGGTCATCTGGAAAGGAGCAACAGGATTAAGCTATCTGTGTTTTTCATGCCTATGTGAGAGCTGTTGATTTTTAAGTGGGTACTAGTGAAAATTCTGCTTTCTGTGTTGGTTGGCATGCCCGGCTCTGTGTCTGCTCTGTGTGGGCTTGCATCCCCTGTACTCGGCGCTGGTGAGGCCGCACCTGGAATACTGTGTCCAGTTTTGGGCCCCTCAGTACAAGAAAGACATTGAGGTGCTGGAGCGTGTCCAGAGAAGGGCAACAAGGCTGGTGAAGGGTCTGGAGCACAGGCCTTATGAGGAGCGGCTGAGGGAACTGGGGTTGTTTAGTCTGGAGAAGAGGAGGCTGAGGGGAGACCTTATCGCTCTCTACAGCTACCTGAAAGGAGGTTGTAGTGAGGTGGGTGTTGGTCTCTTCTCCCATGTAGTTAGCGATAGGACGAGAGGAAATGGGCTTAAGCTGCGCCAGGGGAGGTTTAGGTTGGAAATTAGGAAAAATTTCTTTATGGAAAGGGTGGTCAAGAATTGGAACAGGCTGCCCAGAGAGGTGGTGGAGTCCCCATCCCTGGAAGTGTTCAAAAAACGGGTAGATGTGGCACTTTGGGACATGGTTTAGTCTAGTCTACCCTTGATTGGTTTAGTGTGGACTTGGTAGTGTAGGTTAATGGTTGGACTGGATGATCTTAAAGGTCTTTTCCAACCTAAACGATTCTATGATTCTATGATCTTTGATACCTGATCATCCTTGCTACTTGCCGGACCTACAGATGGCAAGAGCGGCAGCCTCACCCTACGAACGGCCAAGTCAAAAATCCCTGGTTCCCACAGTCCAGTGGCTTTGGCATTCCCTTAACAAGTGAAAAACAGAACGCAAAAGTTGCTATTACCCTAATAAGAGGTTATGCCATCAGCCTTTATTTTAACTGTGGTTTTGGAGTAGGGAAGAACCTGTGTTTGGAAACCTGAATCTGGGCCCGAAACAGCAATAGCCGGCCCCTCAGGACTTCCTCGGTCAAAACACGGTGACTTGCTGACTGCACAAAGTGCAGCGTTGTTCCATATACAGTCTCATTTGAAATATATATATTTATAAATAGGCAAGCATTTTGGTTTAAGAGATATTATTAAAAAAATTTGACATAAATTGCTGTACAGGGTGCCCGTGCCCAGGTGCTGGCATAGGGGCTGGGGGCCCCTGTGAGGGGAGGCCGGGGCTGCCCCGGGCCGGACACAGCCGGTCCCAGCCGGTCCCAGCCGGCTCCAGCGGCCCCAGCGCAGGACACAGCTGAGCCCCTCAGCCAAGCTGGGGGCGCCGGCAGCGGGGAAAAGAGGTTTCCGAAAGGGCCCGAGGCGGCCCAGGCAGAGGAGGAGGAAGCCAAGGAGGGAGCAGCAGCAGAGGCAGCCCGAGGCCGCAGGAGGAGGAGGGCAGGAGGTGCTGCAGGCCCGGAGCAGGGATCCCCTGCAGCCCTGGAGAGACCCCGCTGGAGCAGAGAGCCAGCCTGCAGCCCGGGGAGGGCCCCAGGCCGCAGCAGGGGGATATTTCCTGCAGGAGCTGCGGCCCTGGAGAGCCCAGGCGGGAGCAGGTTGTCCCTGCAGGACTGCAGCCCGGGGAAGGGCCCGCGCTGGAGCAGGGAGCCGTGGCAGGAGGGAGGAGCGGCCCAGAGGGGCTGCCAGGGGCTGGCCCCAGCCCCCATGGCCGCCCTGCCCCGGGGGGAGAGGGGCCGGGGGTGAGGGGGAGGTGCTGATCATAGGGAAAAAAGCCGGGGGACAGGGTTTTTTGATGTTTACCTTTGTTTCTCACTATTGAAACTTACTTTCATTTGTGATAGAATAAATTAATTTTCCCCAGGTTGAGTCTGTTCTGCTCATGATGGTAATTGCTGAGTGATGTCCCTGTCTTCATCTTGTCCCACAACCTTTTCCATCCTATTTTCTCCATCTGTCCTGTTGAGGAGTGAGAGGGAGAGGGAGGCTGGGTGGGCACCTGGCAGCTGGGCAAAGGCAACCCACCACAATTTTTGTTATTGTTTACTGATTTAATACAGAGCTCTGGCTAGAGAGTAGTGGCTTGCACAAGAGTCTGTAACTGTGTGATCTTGGGCACATAATTTCCTGCTTGCAGACATGCATTTCTGCTTCTAAAAGAGGTCCTGGTAGATCCGAACTACTTTAGGTAGTGTTTGAAGACCTGCTGCTGAAAATGGCTATGTAAAAATAGGTTACTAATAATATTAGTAACTTAACCGCTCTGGTTTTGGTTCTGGCTCAGCTCAGAATGATACAGACACATGAATAAATGAGGAGGTGTTGTTTTGAACTTTCACATTTCTGAGTGCTGAATTCAGGCCGTCGGTTAGATCAGGGCCTGTTTTATATGAGTGTCACATGCCCTTGTCCAATGAAATGAGTTAAACCCAACAAAACTAATTGCGCGTGAGTAATTATGCCTCAGTAGGACTCAAGGTCATACATCCTGACGTGAGTGAAGTGGCTTTCATAGCCAGTGAAATGAGAGTCACCTTGAGGTCATCTTTCTGGTTTAGAGGAAGAGCATGATTAGTGGCAGTATTCGAGTATATATACTGTGTATTTCTTCATAAAGAGAGGGAATAAGAATGCAGAGCAGAAAAGATGGCATACTTTCAGGAGAAAGAGACATGCAATGTCTTCTTTTAATAAATGAGAAGAAATATAGAAAGCATATTTTCCTAACACCAGGTGTTATAGAAAGTTTGGCACAAAATCATCTTCCCTGGCACTATGTTTAACATTACAGAACTGGAATTACGAGTTTTGTTAATGGCCCAAACATCATACTGATCACTTCCAGGTTGTTATATTAATCAGCTGAAAGCAGTAAAAAAGTTGTTTGTGCCTTTTTATTTCTTTTTATCACTGTTTTTCCCCTGCAGCTAATTGCAGTCTCTTCCTTGTCTACACATACTTTCAAGCTCCAGCTCCTTGCTAACAATTCCGGTTTTTAGATCAGATGTAGCATTCTTTTCTGTGCACAGAAGATGAGTCTTTTTCAATTGAGATGACCTTGTTTCTGTGTCCATTAGTTTCATGCATCAAATTAGATGACGATACATGGAGTTGGACAAACTAATGGTCAGGTGCAATGCAATAAATCTCATAGACCTTTTACTAGTTATAGTTCACCTTTTGGAAGCACATACATCCTCACATAATAAATAGGAAATTCAAATGACTTACTCTGCTGCAAACATGTTTTGTCACCTTGAACTCATTGTTGCATTTCACTCTTCCTGACAGTAAATCGGTGACAGCAATTATAGGGTCTACCTTATAAAAAAGGCGTGAACAAAGATTCTTTGAGATAATTTCAACACAGTAGGATTATGCAGTCATTATTATAGAAATAGCCTGAACTCTTTCTGCACAGAAAAGTTGTTAAGCCTATCGGTGTTATCAAATGAGACCCTGGATCTAAGTGTAGACTGTAGACAGCACACATGTTAATGACAGGAAACAGTGAGTCTAAACATTTAGGTTTCATAGGTTTCATACTTTTTTTAATCCATCTTCCTTTCCACCTCCTGAAATTCCCATTACTAGAGCTCACAATTGTGTGTTTCCTCAACCATTTTTATTTTATCATAACGAGACCAGGTGCTGGAGGATGCTCCCCTCTCACAGCATCGGTTGCTTCAGAGCAGCAGTGGTCTGTGGCTTCTTCGTAGGGCACAGCTCCCCAGCCTCTCATTTACAGAGAAACCTTTTCCAGGTATGAAGCAGTAGACAAAAAAAGGAAAACAAAGGGAGGAAGTCTAGGTAAAGAACAATTAATGATGATCTGTTTCCTTTGTCTTTGTGTCTCTTAGGTAGATTATCCTATGTTTAATAACCCAGAAGCTGTGTTTAAAGCTTTCCCTGCAGCTTAATGAAGATGGCAAAGTTGGATTCTCAGAGCTTTCAGCTTTTTCCCGCAAGAGGGGCACTATCATTCTTTCTAATTTAAGTGAAAATAGCCAACAAGTTCAGTAGTGGAGCACAGAGGACTGACATCTCCAATAGCTAAACAAATTGAAAGTGTCTACATAGACCATAAGAAAAGAACCTCAGAAAGGAGCAGGAACATCTGCTCTGAGGTTCTTAGAGAAGTTCTCATGCAATGTCCTCTTTGCTGACTATCTTGTCTGCAGCCCAAGACATGGCTTTTTTAAAAAGCCGTCTTGAAGACAGGCAATCTTTCACCTTCATGTCAGCTTAGAACATTGAAAGTCACAGCCATTCCAGTGAAAGCCTCTTAACCAGGCCCTAATTTGGTCCATAAAAAAAGCAACTGAGCAACAAAGTCCAGGAATAAAAAAATCAACAAAGCTTAACTGTCTTGCAGGCCAGAAAACAACAGCCTAAAAGAAGGCCTTCTCCACTAAGGGATATTAGTCAGTATATTTTTTTCTTTTTTTCCTGAAGTAGCAGATGCTTTGTCTAGGCAACAGGAGGCATCGAAATACTCGCTTCTGTCAGTAGGCTGAATAAGTACCTAAGACTGCTTGAAGGTAGTCAGACTTTTACTTTCTTTTATTACAGAGGCACAGGCTTTGAGAGGTTTTTAAGGAAGCCATTACTTCTTCATATACCAGAAAAAAATGCTTTGTCCTGAGTTAGGGGTAAGAGAGATAACTTCCACAGAATGGCTGGGGTTGGAAGGGACCTGTGAAGATCATGTAGTCCAACCCCACCTTTCTCAAAACAAGGGCAGCACAAACAGGCTGCTCGGGCATGTGTCGAGTTGTGTTTCAAATATCTCCAAGCATGTAGACTACACAGCCTCTCTGGGCAAGCTGTTCCAGTGTTTGATCACCCTTGCAGTAAAAAAGGTGGGTTGTTTTTTTTTTTTATGTTTATGTTTTTTTCCCTTATGTTTAAATGGGATTTCCTGTATTTCATTTCAGTTTGTGCCCATTGCCTCTTGCCTTGTCACTGGGCACCATTGAACCTATTCTCCCTGCTGTCATGTGTTTAAACACATGGATAAGATCTGCCCTGAGCCTTCTCTCTTAGCCTCTCCTCATATGTCACATGCTCCAGTCCCTTAACCATCTTCATGACCGTTCACTGGACTTGCTCCAGTACTTCCATGTCTCTCCTGTACTGGGCAGCCCAGCACTGGACACAGCACCAGGGCTGAGCAGAGGGGAAGGATCACCTCCCTTGAGTTTCTGGCAATGCTCTGCCTAATGCAGCCTGCTGAATTACGCTGAATTGTGTGCAGCTTTGTGTCCAGCAGCATGCTTTGCTCTGCAAAGCCGCTTTCCAGATGGTCAGCTCCAGTGTGTACTGGTGCACAGTGGCTGCTTTCCAGATGGTCAGCCCCAGTGTGTACTGGTGCACAGTGTTAATTCCTCCCCAGGTGCACGACTTCACATTTCCCTTTGTTAAACTTTATGAGGTTCCTGGCTTCCCATTTTTCCAGCCTAACTGGCTCCATCTGATGGCAGCACAACCCTCTGGAGTATCAGTCACTCTTCCCAGTTTTTTATCATCTCCAAACTTGCTGAGGGTGCACTCTGTCCCATCATCCAGGTAATTAGTGATGATCTTAAACTGTACTGGCCCCAGTATCAGCCTCTGGGGTACTTCACTAGTGACTGGCTTGCAGCTTGACTTTGTGCCACTGGTCACAGTGCTTTGCACTCAGCAGTTCAGCCAGTTTTCAGTCCACCTTGCTGTCCATTTATCTAGTCCTTACTTCATCAGTTTGTCTATGAGGATATTACAAGAGACAGCATCAAAAGCTTTGCTAAAGTCAAGGTAAACAACCACCACTGCTCTCCCCTCAGCCACTGAACCTGTCACCTCATTGTAGAAGGCTATCAGATAGATTAAACATGATTTCTCCTTCAAAAGTCCATGCTGACTACTTACAATCACGTTGTCCTTCATGTGTTTGGATATGATTACCAGGAGGATTTGCTCTATCACCTTCCCAAGGATTCATTTAGTAAAGCAATAGGACAAGGGGTAATGGTTCTAAACTAAAAGGCAGTATATTCAGACTAGATATAAGGAAGAAATTTTTTTACAGTGAGTGTGGTGAAACACTGGAGCAGGTTGCCCAGAGAGGTGGTAGATACCCCATCCCTGGAAACATTCAAGGTCAGGTTTGACTGGACTCTGAGCAACCTGATCTAGTTGAAGCTGTCCCTGCTCACTGCAGGAGGGTTGGAACTAGGTGACCTTTAAAGGTCCCTTCAGCCCAAACCATTCGATGATTCTATGATTGAGGTGAGGCTTCCCAGCCTTTAGTTTCCTGGATCGTCCTTCTTGAAGGTAGGAGTGATATTTGCTTTCTTCCAGTCCTCAGAAACATCCACTGATCACCATGACCTTTCAGAGATGATTGAGAATGGACTCACAGTATAGTTGGCCAGCTCCCTCAGCACTCATGGGTGCATTCTATCAGGTCGCAGGAACTCATGTTGGTCCAGACACCCTAACCTGGTTCTCCTCTACTGAGGGTAGGTCTTCCTTTCTCTAGCCATTCCCTCTGGTCTCAGAGGCTTGGGATTCTTCAAGGGCTGTCTTACCAGCATAAACCTAGATGAAGAAGGTAATGAATACCTCAGCCTTTTCTGTGTCCTTTTTCACTGGGTCTCTCTCCCATGCAGCAGCAGTTCCACATTTGCATATGATTGCTGCTGATACACCTGTAGAAGCCCTTCTTGCTGCCTTCTACATTCCTTAAAAATATTCAGCTCCAGATGGGCTTTGGCTTTCCTAACAAGTCTAGAGCTAGAGCATTCATTTTTTGCAGGTGCTTGGATGACCCATCCACCTTTTAAAAATAGTGTGCCAAATGATGTTTTTCCTTTCCCAGACAAAAGGTTAAACATGATCAGTGAGACTCAGCAGAAGCTGGGAGATACTGTCTCAAAGAGGCAAGATGCAGCCAGTATTTTTATCAATAGTGTCTGGCCTTAATGTGAGTCAGCACTGCCTGCCAAAATAAAAATGCAGGGAGACTGGAGATTGGAGCCATGGTGTTCCAGAGAGCTCTCTCTCAACATGCTTCAGCTCTCAGCCTGGATTTCCAAATCTCCCTGCACACTGTCTTCACTACTTGTGGTCCATACTGCTGATCTAACTGTGCTTCACAACTTCTGGCAAAGGAGTTGCCACACCATGACAACTGCTCTGAGTCCGCTTCTCTGACCTTGCTCATTACACCATGATGTACAACCCTTAGACTGTTCATTTAGGTATTTTCAGTTTCGAGTGAAGACTTCTGCTTGCAAATGTTAAGTACGTGTCATGAACAGTATTTGAAACAACTCAAACAGCTAAGGAAATAGTGCTTTAATAGCACTCCTTCAGAGAGATCATTAAGCAGAAAAAAGAAGCAATAAAAAGTCTCACTGTACAGGAAACAGAATAAAAACCATCAGCAATGAAGCTTCTCAGAGCTTTGTCCACTCCTCCATTCCCCCATTCCTCTATCCAAATGCCACCATTTAAGATGTTTGCCCACAGACAATAACTTCTCTTAGGTTTCAGTCTGTCACAATACGCTTAGGTCCTGGTACCTCAACACTGACTTGTAGTTTTGATTATTGCAAATATAGGGAAAGGGTGTCTGCTGCCTTGTAGCATGAAATACTGGTCATAATTAAATAATAATTTCACTTCCATTCACAGAAAGGCCATGCAGGAGCAAGCTGGGAAATGTTCAGTCAATCAGCCATAGTTATGAGTCACTCAGCAGCCTAGCAGTCTTGCCATTACCACCCAGCAGGTCCAAATCAACACATTAAGTGATACAAAGAAAAAAACAGAAAGGAAAGAAAAGAATAGTGGCAGGACAACTGTGGTACGGGATGTAGCAGCTGATGAAGGATGATGATGATGATGAAGCAAGAGGAAATGGATACTGGATGTTGTGGGTTTCATCACATTATGATCAAATAGAAGCACACAGAGCTGGGCCTATTAAGGAATGAGAACTGGTAAAATTGTGAATAAAACATAGTAGGAAGGAGGAGGTAGGAAGGAATGAATCTGTTAGATCTCTGTCAGCTGGAAAGGGAAAAATGGATAAATTTTCTTTTCTTATTGCAGTGGGCTTTGCATTAATTAAAAAGGGGAGGAAAAAAAGAAAAGAAACCCCAGCTGCCTAACAAAGCAAATGGTCTGAACAAAGAAAGGTGCCAAAGGTACTTCTATCAAAAAGCTCCTATTAGACTCAACAGAAATCACAGTCCAGCTCCACAGGACAAAGGAAAATTAAATTCACCTAGAAAATAAGAGAAAGAGCATGAAATTCCACTCCTCTTATTGCACAAGATCCTGTTGGCATTTTACAACCTTCTAAAGAATTAACTAGTCTACATATTTTTGTATGGTGATTTCCTTTGATCTCATTGTGAAAAAGTAGATCTGATACCAAGTAGTTTCCAAATACTGTTAGAGAGGAAATACATGGCCTAGCTCATGTGAAGAAGCCAGAGAATATGTCGTAGACACAGCTCCTGTGCATGAGTATTTGGATGATTCGATTTTTTTTTTTTTTAAATTGTCTCTAATGCAATTCCTTGTAATTCTTTCTTTATGCCTCATGCATGGAGCTTCACTCTTTGTACACAGCTGTCTTAATTTTCAAAGCTGCCTTTATTCTGTATGCTTGGGCCAGCTGAAACTTCATGGCAATGTGGATGGATTCTGTGAGCTAAGAGCTGTCCTGCCTACAAAGGCTACAGCAGCACCATATAGTTCCAGAGAGGAACTCAGATGTTAGAGAACAGCTGGAGATAGCTGTTCTCTTAAATATCTCTGCTCCAAAAGCAGATGGTCCTTAACATCTTAGTTAGAAGCAAATCCATTGGACTAACATCTCCTGGCTGAATGTTTGCTTTCAGCTCTTGCATCCAAATGGCATAGTCCAAACATCTGTCTGTCACAACAGCATCCTGAACTGGAAGATGAAAGCAGGGCAATGACCAGCAGCCCTTATGTTATGTATGACCGAAGCAAGAAAACTGGGTAAGCAAGAAGGCTGGGGTTCATCCCACTGAAGTCTGATCATCTGCAGTGTGGATATCTACACTGGAGCTGACTGTTCACCTTTTGAAGTATCTATATATAAAGTAGGTATGTACTTTAGTAGGAAATTAATCATACCGATTATAAATGTAGTTGCATGCTACTAATTCAGACAAACATATCTATCTTTTATTTAATGAATACTACTGAAAATAACTAGACGGTATAAAATGTTCCCATAAAAGTATCAATACTTTCCTAGAAAGTACCTAAGAAATACCATGGCATTTTTAAGGAGACAACTGATTAGTCTTTTCTGGAAAATAGCTGCACATAACTGTACTGCAAACATTCAAAATACATCTGTGGCATCCCCAGACAGTTCTCTTCTGCTGTAGGATGAAAAATATCTCCACACTGAATCCATGCTATTGTTTCATAAGTTTATGAAAGTTTCATATCCAAGGATTGGCCAGGCAAGATCAAGAATGCTTAGCTCAAATCGTGTAACAGCAGGTGTGTGAGAATCTTATTAGGATGTAAGAAATGAGGATGAAGAAAGGACAGGGGAGGGGAAATACAATGAGCAAGACAAATGGTGGAGTCATTACTCATTCTGAGCCAACTAGGGTGATAATCAATTCTGTCTCTGTCCCTGATGAGATACTTAAGCAGGATGTTAACTTTGGGCTCACAAAGCTTTAGCTTCTGTCAGGGAAGCCCATCTGACTGCACAGCTGGACCATGTTACAACCACCTGAAGATTCCTGCCCCTGTTTGCACTGATTTTAGTTCATTGCTAGTCTGGCTTTTGCTTTAGTCCTTTGATTCAGTCAGACTGTGCTCAGTTGGAAGCAGGAGGATATCTAGATTAATGGTGGTCAAAGACTGATTTCAAGCTCGCTGATTGGTGGTAGCACTGGGAAAGTTATACTTTTTAGTCTTAGTTGGTTTTGTCCATAGCGTGGCTAATGACACTGACCATAAACAAATAAAATGGAAAACTTTATATGAGGCCTAGGTAGTGTAATATCTGTCTTGCTCCCCAAACCAGCTGGGATTGATTTGGTTCTGAGCATAATTTGGAGTAAAAATTATGCAAGAAATTTTGAAGAACCTCAACTTCTGGTTGTGATAGAATTGTCCCAAAAAATGCTTGCTGTGAATTTTACAACAAAACATTTTTTCTTTCTTCTGGAGATTTCTTCTTTTTAATTTTGGTCAGAAATGTCTTAGTACATCAACTTGAAGGGGTATGCAAGGCCTTCCCTTGATGCTAGAAATCTGCCAAAGATGGAGTAAAATGTAAACTGTGGCTGCAGAGTAGCTAGTATATAAAATGGAAACTACCTGAAGCTTTATGGTGCTTGGCTGAAACTAACAGAAAAAAAATGAATAGTTTGCCTGAGGTTGATGACAAATGGATAACATCACAGCAAGATGAACATGCAAATACCTGGCTGGTGATCCATGTGACACCAAGACAGGAGATCACTGATATAAGCATGAACCATGATAGATCAGGTTTTCTGGATAAAAAAAATACAGGACAAATCCCCAAGGAGACCTATCAAGACACCTGACTGCCAGTCAGAGAGAAGAGGACCCTGTCTTTGCTGCATGTCCGGGGCAGAGGAACACATATGCTCTCATATCCAGTCAGAGTACCCCATGTCGTTGGCAATTGCCCACCACCATGAGAACAGATAACCTCCCTCGTTACTGGGAATATGACTTCCCTGACATTGCCACACCGAGTGGCTGATGGACAGTGGTGGTTCTGTTGTCACAGGGCAGCTGGCATGCAAACTTGCTGGCAGGGCTTGTGTTTGAATGATTGCGCGTGTTCTTCTATATATACACATTAGGTGGGATACTGTTTGTGTATAACAAGCACTGGTAATAAGATTATCAATAATAGTTGGAACATTGTTTTATGTAATAAAGGATGGTCTAACTCAATAAATATTCCCTGTGTTTGTTGTCATCTGATTCAACCATCAGTCTCTCTGTGGAAATTGAACCTTCAGTCCCAGAGCTGTAATAGTCTGTAACAATCAGGAAGCATGAACAGATATAGGATGCAATTCCTGGTCCATGTTAGAGAGTGACCCAGGCCAACAAAGATAGATAGTGAAAAAAATCCCTTAAAGTAGGCTTGAGCTTATTTCAAATCACTGCCATCTATCTGGAGGAAGATGTTACATTCTTCAGAAAACATAATTAGCCCCTTTGTGGTCCTGCTTTAACGTTTCATATTTATGTGATATGAGACAACTCTAGCCAGGAGACTGACTGCCTGCCTGACAGACACTGCAGCTTGGAGATGAGCTGTCATCTGGGAGATCAAATCCAAGTCATGCAGAGAAGGCATTTAAACCATTATTCTTGCTGTGTATTCTTAAAACCACCTGTCAGGGCCATTTAATCCTGTTAGTGCCCTCCAGGCCTGGACACCAACTAGGGTAATTCTCTTGGTGTATATTTTTACCCATGAAGTCTAAAAAGCCTTCTTTAGAGAAGAAAGAGAAATGTCAAAAGTTGATCATTTTCACAAAGTTTAGTTCTTGCTTTCCAGCTAGCCTTAGCTATGAGGCTACCAACTGACCAATTTAACACAGCATCTCAGCTGATTTGGACTTCCCTGCTGGTATGAACAGCCCCCCAAAAAGCAAGGGTGTTCATTCTCATCAGCAACTTCTGGCCAAAAGAGCAACCTTAAATTTTTCTCCTGCAATTCATCCCTAGCAAAACTGTCAAAATGCTTCTTTGCAAGTGCTGCTTCATCTTCTGGGAGTTTTCACTGTGATAATTTTCCTTTGTGGGTGGCATTTCCACTTCCATTTCCTTGTCTTAGGCAATTACAGACACCGGTTTGACAAATGCATTGGCTGTTTATCACAGTACCTCCTGCAATTGTTTTGCTTGTTGACTGTGGGTTTTAGTTTTTCTGCTACCACCTTAGCATAGGGATAAATAGGAGGGTTAGGGACTATGCAGGAGGCAAGCAGCACACACTTCACCACTCATGCTATATTCACATTGAAGTAAAGTGCTCATAAACACAATTTCTATTTTTGTACTGTGTATAACTTGTCGATGATGCATTTTAATGTAATGAGGTATTACATTGTCAATATGGGAGTGAAGACAAGGTCAACATTTCCTCCATTCTATTTTGTTATTTAGGTTAAGTGCAGTCCACTTGGGGAATGTATGAACAAGGATGCCCAAGCATTTAAAATTACAAGAAAAAATCTTCTAAGATTTAGGTTCTCATGTGTCTTGCATGTTGTCAGGAATAAATATCCTAGGAGGTGTCAGGCAAGTGTATTTCCCTTTGATTATGGATTTTTTTTTCCTTTACTAGGTATTTGGAATATTTAAGATTTTCTGAATCTGGCCCTGAAAAATCCCTCATTGTGTTTACATGACAAATAGAGTCCAAAGTTAAATATATTGACTACTTTAAAATTAGACACTGCTCCAGGGGTTCTGCAACTGCTTGGGACATTTCACATTATTGACATTTTGCCTCTAGAGTTGGACCAAAAAAGCTCCGACCCACTGGAGAGAGTGGGAAATTCCACAAAGGTTAAAGATGTCTCACTCAAGACTCCATTGCTGACTTTCACCACCTACTGCAAAAGGTGGAGGGAGAGGTGACCAGGGCATCTGTTTGGGAAGGGGAGGAATTTGGGAAGAGTTGATTGGACAGTGAGGAAGTCCCATTGCTTAATAGATCATGTTGCAGCCTGCTTGTCTTAGGAGGTGTAGAAATCTCTGAAGCAAGGATGGGGCACAAAGCTGAATAGTGATGTTGTCTTAGGCCATTTGATTTTATTTTTCTGTCAGAGCCCTCAGACTCATTGCCTCAGGCTCCTTCCCTGGGTAATGGATATAATCTTCAGCTATGATGTAAAGGGCTTGTGAGGATTGACACATTAAATTTTCAAGTTTACAGTGGTTGACGAACTGATGTTGTGTTGAATATCAAGTCACCAGTGACTAGGCTAATAGGCCTCTGAGCATGCCCATGGTGAACTGGTTGTTTCCAAAACTTGCAGTCTCACAGGCGACGATGTATTCTGTGCTCTCTCTCCTGACTACTGGATGTATGATACATGCAACACTGAGCAGTCTTAGATTATTTACACTCTGATTTCAGAAAATACACACTAAATGGATGTTTTGCTTATTTTTTTTCAGAAAGCAGCGGCATCACCTCCTTTTCTAAGTAGCTTTTCTCAACACAAGGAAACAGCAGTCTGGGGTATTGATGCGGACAGACTTGGCAGCCTTATCATGTTTACATGGGCTTTAAGATATCGTTCCAACTTGAGGGTCCATTCCTTACTAGATGAAAATTAAGCTGTTATCTGAAGAGGTGTAGATATGTTGAAATGAGTGTTACTGGAGTTTGCTATGGCTTGGTATAGTCATGGTGTAAACACTGGAATTGCTGATGATACTCTCCAATGTTTATGACAGCAGTACGCAGCTTGCACTCTCCATGTTCTAGTGACAAACTGGTCAGGGTAATTCACTTTTCAGCTGGACAATGTGACAGGAAGGCTGTGAAACTTGAGAAACCCTAGGCGATACAGCCCGCTGCAGACACCTCCTGGGTGCTGCATCCACACCCTTCCCTGCCTGCCATACCTAACCAGCTAACAACAAACAAAGTGCAATGTCCTCCTGATTGCTTTGAAGTGTGCAATGGATAAAGTGTGAAACACCAAATAAGGCTCTGGCATGATGGCAGGGGTTGACAGGATTTACTTTTGCAAGGAATTCAGGAATGGTAAAAATCTTTTGTTTGAGAATCAGAAGTCTTTCTTGGCAATTAGTCCCTAATGGCAAATGGATTCCCAGAGCAAATAAGGATCATGAAGAACATCAACTGTCTTCCATTTTAAGTGCAAACCATTTGCCTAATCTAGCTGGGATGGGTTCAGACAAAGTCCCAAACCCCAAACTCCTTAGCACACACACTGAGATGACCAGGTGCTCAGTAGTTTCAGAAGCCAGTCAGCCGCTCCAGTGTGGCACTATGACCAAATATCGAGGCCTGCTGAGAGGCTTTGTCTTCACAAAGCAGAAGCATATTGTCTTAGGCAGACTGCAAAACTGCTGCTGTCTTGTGTCTGGCTCACTTGAGGGCAAAAGGATAGGATAGGATAGGATAGGATAGGATAGGATAGGATAGGATAGGATAGGATAGGATAGGATAGGATAGGGTAGGATAGGATAGGATAGGATAGGGTAGGGTAGGGTAGGGTAGGGTAGGGTAGGGTAGGGTAGGGTAGGGTAGGAAAGGGTAGGAAAGGGTAGGAAAGGGTAGGAAAGGGTAGGAAAGGGTAGGAGAAAGGAGTAGAGCTCATATGCATACTGTCCTCTTTCATAGGGTATTTTAGCTTGCATCTTAATGATCGGTGCAAAGTAGCCTGATTTTGGTGCAGCTGCAAGTCAGAAGTAAACCCATAAATGGCAAAGGGCCCAGATCTCTGCTGCTTTATGCCTTTCAGACAATCATCTGTCTCTCTGCAAGGTGCATGAACAATTGTCCCAAAGCAGGGCTGTAACATCTAGCACTCACTTTTTTCAGGTATAAATCACTGTGCAAAATGCAATGCAATGGAGAAACAAGCCCAGTGGAGTTGCTGAGGTGTAAAACTGGTCCAAGCAAGATCTGGTTCAAGCCATACAGATTTAAATTAGAAGGAAAGGGTTATCAACATTAAATTACTTTGAAAATGAATGGTTCAGAGACTCACGTTCCACAAGGTTTACTCATCCTTTATCCTTAGGGAATAGATTTTATTATTCCTGATAATAATCCCTCCATTGAGGGGAATTGGGAGGTAGACAGGGAAAAGAGAATTTGAAAAGGGAAGAAAGAAATAATTGTTTTCATGTTCTCTTGCCTGAAGAAAACTCTTTCATTTTGTTTTTTTTACTACAGACAATGGAAATGCTGGAGAAATAAGAAGTTGATTTTGGTGTTGTGTTTTTTTTGTCTACACCAAACTTTACACTGTAATTGGAGAAAAGCTAAATTAGCAGCTTTTCATTAATGAGATCTATAGTTGCATTTTAATAAGTTGACTAAATTATGTTTCATGAAAGGAATACTAAATTTACTGACAAGAAAACAAAAAAACTTTGTTCTCAGAGACTTGTGTGTTCAAAGGTCATTGATCTTTTAAACTATATTTCCTTTGTACTGTGTCTTCAGATACAGATAACACAAGGGGTGGGGCAGGAGCCAATCATTCTTGTCAACTTTATAAAACTTGGGTACAATATTTACTTTACTGAAGGTGACTTCTTTCTTCTTGAACTAAGAGATTTACTTCTCTGAAAACCCCTCAGATGGTTGTGGATCTTAGTAGAAACCACAGCCAATGACTGCTCTTGTATTTTTTAAATCAATGCAAAAAGAGAAAAAAAAAACCCTGGGTTTGGACATTAACCGCTCTCAAAAGTTTATTCACTTCACTTTTGTTGCTGCTCAAGATAAGAAGCTTTCTGAAAACAAAAACCTGATAATTGATTAACAGAAAAGTAGTCTTAGGTTCTTGATCAAGCCACAGAGGGTCACAGGTGAAGTAACATGTTACCTTAAATTTCTCTAACCTTGCATTTACTGGGAGGTTCTAACATCTTCTAAGGTGTCCACCCTTGGTTACTTTACAATGTGTAAGACTAGAGCATCGTGTCTCTGTGTCCTGATTTACCCCTTCCACACTTCAAAGTAGATAAATTCACGTCTGTGAAATTTATCAATTCTGTGGATGAGATAGTAGAGCCTTGCCTGTTCTCCATGAACAGTAGTAAAGTTCTTCAGGCATAACAGTTTTTCCAGTGTGCCAAAAATATCACTCTTCTTACTCTTCCATAGAGAGCCTAATATATTTGGGGGATACTCTTCAGACAGTGGCTACATTTCTGTGGTGCTCTATATAGCCACTAGGCATTTAGGAAACCTTTTGAAAGTACCAGTCCTCTCTTTGCAGATTACCATTATCACTGTTTTTTTGAAGAAGAGACTTCCTTGCTCGTGCATGATATTTTTAATATTGGTAATTTTCTCTCTTTTTCCCTTGGTGCCTATATCCCCTTCAGACCATGCAGAGGCAGCCCTTTGTGATGCCTAAGATTATTCAAATGGTGAATAGGTTTTGCACACGTGACCAAGTTCTTTCTCTTTGATTCACTTTTTAGTTCAAATTTTCAAAATGCTAGCAGTACTTCATGGTTTTTTTGCCAGAATATGCCAAGCAGCCCACTTATTCTGAGTGAGAGCTCAATTATTCTGAGACGATACTGGGATTCTTCTAAAAAATGTGGCTTTTTCAGACTTGTAAAAATAGGAATGAAGTAAAGAAATAAGAAAAGGTAGAGGGAGGGTCATGTCTGGGTTAGTCTTCTTCCTCTTTTCAGCACTGGTATTAGGGTTGTACCCAACAGCCAGTGTCCCATGCAGCTGGATTCACACAAACACATGGACAATGTTTGCTTTCCCAGATTGCTGGCAGCCCTGATGTAATGACAACCCTAAAGAAAGAGGTAGGGGACCCAGAGGGCAGTGTTTGTTCATGCTTCCAGTAGATGTGCCTCACTCACAAGTGTAAATACATGCAGTAAATATTCCATCAGTCTATATTTTATATTTAGACGTCTGTTTCTTTCTTGAGACTATCAAAACCAGATCCTTGTCCCTGCCAGCCCTGTCTATATTTTTTATATGGCTGTTAAATATTCTTTGTTTTCCTTCTTTTGCTTACTTTTACTGTGACTGTCTGCCTGCTATTATGAATCCTCTTGGCCAGCTCTCCCAGAAGAACACAAGCTCTTTTTCTTCTGTCCTCCCATCACTCAGCCTCATATTCCAAATTGATCTTATTCACTAAATTTTCCTCTTCTATAAGCTCTTTTCCCCACCACAGATAGGAATGACACTGGTGACTTTATACAGACTGCTAAAACATCCTTGAGGCAGGGACTGGCTAGTTCATTCTGCTACTTCAACAACCCCAAGTGTCTAGGCAAGTCTGCACAATTAGCAGCAACAGTTTTGGCATGGGGAGAAGTCAAAAAGCAGAATATGGTGCATGCTATAGCTTCATTCACCCTGCGTCTGCCTTCTCACCCAGGAATGGTGGGACAGTGTGTGGCTTTAATTCTGCTAGCTGTGAAGAGACTCTTTCTTTACCTTTCGGGTGCTCAGAAGGAACTGAGGATGGACTAAGAGGAGCTCACCAAGCCACTTTCCATCATCTACCAGCAGTCCTCGTTAACAGGGAGGTCCCTGATGACTGGAGGCTTGTCAATGTGACGCCCATCTACAAGAAGGGCCAGAAGGAGGACCCGGGGAACTACAGGCCTGTCAGCCTGACCTTGGTGCTGGGAAAGATTATGGAGCAGTTCATATTGACTGAACTCAACAGGCAAGTGCAGGTCAACCAGGGGATCAGGCCCAGCCAGCATGGGTTCATGAAAGGCAGGTCCTGCTTGACCAACCTGATCTCCTTTCATGACCTGGTGACCCACCTGGTAGATGATGGAAAGGCTGTGGATGTCATTTACCTGGACTTTAGCAAAGCCTTTGACACAGTCTCCCATAATATTCTCCTTGGGAAGATGGCAGCTCATGGCTTGGATGGGTGTAGTCTTTGCTGGGTAAAAAACTGGTTGGGTGGCCGAGCCCAGAGAGTAGTGGTGAATGGAGTTAAGTCCAGTTGGCAGCCGGTCATGAGCGGTGCTCCCCAGGGCTCTGTTTTGGGGCCAGCCTTGTTTAATATCTTTATCAATGATCTGGATGAGGGGATTGAGTGCACCCTCAGTAAGTTTGCAGATGACACCAAGTTGGGCGGGAGTGTCGATCTGCTGGAGGGTAGAAAGGCTCTACAGAGGGATCTGGACAGGCTGGACTGATGGGCCGAGGCCAACTGTATGAGGTTTAACAAGGCCAAGTGCCGGGTCCTGCACTTCGGTCACAACAACCCCATGCAACACTACAGGCTTGGGGAAGAGTGGCTGGAAAGCTCCCTGGCAGAAAAGGACCTGGGGGTGTTGGTCGACAGCCGGCTGAACATGAGCCAGCAGTGTGCCCAGGTGGCCAAGAAGGCCAACAGCATCCTGGCCTGTATCAGGAATAGTGTGGCCAGCAGGAGCAGGGAGGTGATTGTCCCCCTGTACTCGGCGCTGGTGAGGCCGCACCTGGAATACTGTGTCCAGTTTTGGGCCCCTCAGTACAAGAAAGACATTGAGGTGCTGGAGCATGTCCAGAGAAGGGCAACGAAGCTGGTGAAGGGTCTGGAGCACAGGCCTTATGAGGAGCGGCTGAGGGAGCTGGGTTGTTTAGCCTGGAGAAGAGGAGGCTGAGGGGAGACCTTATCGCTCTCTACAACTACCTGAAAGGAGGTTGTAGTAAGGTGGGTGTTGGTCTCTTCTCCCACGTAGTTAGCGATAGGACTAGAGGAAATGGGCTCAAGCTGCACCAGGGAAGGTTTAGGTTGGATATTAGGAAAAAATTCTTCACGGAAAGGGTGGTCAAGCATTGGAACAGGCTGCCCAGAGAGGTGGTGGAGTCACCATCCCTGGAAGCATTCAAAAAACGGGTAGAGGTGGCACTTTGGGACATGGTTTAGTCTAGTCTACCCTTGATTGGTTTAGTGTGGACTTGGTAGTGTAGGTTAATGGTTGGACTGGATGATCTTAAAGGTCTTTTCCAACCTAAATGATTCTATGATTCTATGATTCTAATCTATTCTTTCACCATCTGTCATTGTAGCCATCTCTTGTCATTACTCAGTTAATCCTCTTTGCTTTCAAAAACTGAACATAGATTCAGTTCTTCACACGACCATACATAATATCAAAAAGCTCTGAAGGATGATGCACATCTGTTCCAACAGAAACATCTACAAGGTAATCATCTACACCTGAACAAGTAATCTAGACTTCCCAGGTAGTCAAAGACAAGAAGGCAAGATGTGATTCATCTCATAAAGCAGAGAGCTAAAATAGATCAGATGATTCACATCTTGAGTGTGCTTATTTCTCTTCACTGACTGTACTTGGAGCTAGTTCAGACAAAGGTATCTACATTGCAAACGCTTAAAGCTGGGTGAAAGAGTCCTTCCCAAAGGGATTTTAAGTAGAGGTGGACTTGGCCCTCATCACTGACTAATCAGCTACATTTTACATAAATTTCCTAAGTTTGGGGATGGGGTGATATCATTTGGGTCATCTAGCTTTCCGATAAAAATAAAGAAGATCTTTGCTAATTACGAGAATGAACTTATATCACTCTAAGGAAATCACATGTTGGTGTCTAGGGTCTGCCTCTTCTGATAATCATAAACAGCAACAGTTCCAGTTTCCTGTTACTCAGAGATTGCAGTCAATGGGACAGAACTGCATGTTTTTGACTAATTAGCTTTCCACGGGATTGAAGCATCCAGTAGCCAAAAGTCTGCACAAAATTAGTTCTTGTCTCCTTTTTGGCAGCAGTAGATACTCCCTTGTAACAGAGATGTAGTTTTGCACACTTAATGTACTCTTATTATGCATGTACATGTGCTCACACTTGTGCCCATCCTTTTTCAAGTCTATACCAGCCAAACTCCAAGATTTCTGTTTTGGCTAGCTGGTTCCTCCAGTTAGTCGTGTCTCAGTATTATACATGTCAAAATTGTCACTATTTTCCTTTACGAATAACAAGAATACAATCGGCTGTGTAATTTCCCTGCTCCATTTCGAGGATTCTCATCACCTGTTAATGAGTTAACTAGAGTGTGCTTCTTGCACCAGACAGCTTAGAGGCTTTTCTGGACACACCCATTAAAAGAATGGACTAGTAAAGCAGAAATCAGGATCTGTTGCCTGTCCTGTAATTCATTCTCATTTCCTAAAATAACTGATCTTCTTGAAGGACGCAATTGAACTTCTCCTACAGTTAGATGCCATATTTGGTGAGATGGCTGGTGATTTAGGCCCTGCTAGAGTACTTTGAAGTGCAAATGCGGTGATAAGACACCATATCTCAAGGAGACTTCAGTAGGAAAAGTGTAAGGATCCCTCCAAGGGCAGTTCAACAATAAGACCATTAAATCTAAAGTATTACAACTAGGTCATGGGGAATAAGGTCAGAGATGCAAGGCTTTTGTATTGTACAATGAATGTGAATGAGAGCTGAGCTGCTGAAGACAGTAGTAATAAAAAGCATGTTATCAGAACTAGTTTGTTACACAAACTAGCTGACACATCTCAAGGGTCAGCATGGGGTATTTCAAGCATGAAAACTTGCTGAATGGACAGTACACTGATGACAAAGTACAAGATTGCAAATGATGCTTAATGATGGTTGAATAGAGTGTGCTCTCTTTATATATGGTTTGAGTTCTCAGTATGGAAGATCTACAAAGATACATACTCACATCATAGTCACGCAAGGGGAAAAAAAAAAAGAATACAGAGGGAAAAAAAATAAAACAAACCCTCCTGCTATCATTATAAGCCATAAAATGCACTTGTAGCAATGTATTTTCTCTGCAAGCCAGGGGTCTTCCTTCAAAGCAGCACAGAGACAGATGAGAAGACGTAAGGGGGTAGAGAAGCAGATCATGTTCTTGTTAGTTTAATGATTTATGTCTAGCTTTGTTTGTCCTTGGTGTGATTAATTGCTTCCAATTATCTACCATGAAGTCTGCTCTATATAGAAAAGAAGCATCCTTGTGGGTAGGATCTCTTATCTTTGGATGAATCAACCCTGAAAATGACCCAGCGATCTTGTGGCTGATACATTTTTGCTTGTATGGGACAGACTATTAGAAATTAAATCACAGGAAGCAATCTGGGAGGGAGAGAGAAAAAGGCACCCAGCCAGATTTTTTTTCCTTTTTTCAGAATCTTCTAATTTTGACTGTGCTCCTAATTCTTGTGCACCTTTTCACACTCCCCACTCCTTGTTTTAATTATTGCACATGTCAATTATTGCATGTAATTATTGCACAACTGTCCTTTATTCAGCCACCAGATTACAAACGTGGGGAAGGGAAGAGGCAGCTGACTGTATGGAGTCAACTGGAGCCTGGTCTTGAAGCAGAGCACACACAAGTTGTGCTATCCCCCTCCTTACATGGGAGGGCCTGTTATTGCTTAACTCTGGAGTCTAGGAGACAATAGCCAAGAATGGGAAGTCAGGTGAGAAATATGCCATCCTTCTATGAGTGGTGTACATGGCATTTCTACTTGCACAGTGAGATCAGATCAATGTCTTGCTTGGTTTTGTTCTTAGGTGGACAGGAAAGAATTAATGGTGATATTCCCAAGTGGGGGTTTGTTTCAAAAATTTGTGACCTAGTAGAAAGAGGTGTGTTTGCAAAACTGCTGCTTTATCTCTCATACACTGCTGAAGGAGAGGAAGAGGACTGCTGTAGCTGCACTGATTTCTGTTTTTTACATCTGCTTTGACTGCATTCTGAGATGTGATGAGGAATAAGTCCTGTTGCAGGTCACTTTGTCTTGTTTCTTCTAGAATTTTATCAGTATTTTACTGTTGCTCCTGGCTTTTCCGCTGACCTACATTTATCTTTGCTTTTGCCCTTCTGCTAGGCATGTAGCAATGTTTCCCTGGATGTCTTGTCTCCCTCACCAATCCAACCTTCCCTCAAGGTTCTGTTCATTCACTTGTATTTTATCAGATAATATTAACCATATAAATTCACCATGAATTGGGGATTTTTGACTTGCTTTATGTCAGGGAGGTTCATCTGTAATGTAACGGGATTGTATGTCAGGTCTGATAAGGAGACCAGAACTTCTCTGTTTCACTCCCAAATGCATTATAGGCCACATTCTGACTCTGGTAGAAAGACGTTTGAATTTAACTCAGGGTAAAATTTAGCCTGTAGTATAACCTTCCTGTCAGAGCCAACAATGTACTATCTATCTAGTTTGTGGATAGCATGAAATTAAGCAGAACCACTATCCTAAACTGTAATAAAATCTATTGACATCCAAACTATGTATTATGCATACGTAGTCTATTATCCTGAGGCAAAAATGCACAGAGGTTTGACAGCAACCTAATGAAGGAATGCAAAAGAAATAGGATTTAAATAAAAACCTGCAAAAGGACAGAAAAGGTACCTGATAGCCAAAGGGCTGGTTCTCTTTAAGATCTGTTTCAAGAAAGTGCAATTCTTGGAGCAGGAAGAGGAGTTATGGGAGCACGATGAGGAAGATTAAGGGGAAATGAATGTGGGTGATTGCAAAGTATGAAGATTTTTGTTAGGAAATAGGTGTCAGGGCTGCAGGAGATGATGATGCAGGAGCCATCAGAGCACAAAACGAATCTGTGTGATGACACACTAGGGTGAGGAGAAAGAAGAAACCAATGATCTTCCACAGTGGGGTTCGAGATGAAGTGCCTGAAGGGCATCAGTGCTGCTGATGAATAGGACAGGGCTACTCCATTGGTTTAAGGAAATCCTGTTTGGTAATTTTACCAGTTCTGACCAGCAGGAACCAGTGCAGCAGTTTCTTCTTTGACAGCCAGATGGATTCATGGCTGGACATTGAGTTGATACAAAGACTACCTTAGAGAGTACAAACAATAGCAGGCCAGACAGTGAGAGACTAACTAGCTTCCACAAGAATGGGGGGCAGTGACAAATATCCAGATCTTGTGGATCTCTAGGGAAATGTATTTGCAGTCTCTCTCCAGACTGCGGCCTGCCATTTTAAGAAGCTTTTTTGTTTTTTTAAATACTCTTAGCAGTAGTGCAAAGGAAAAAGTGTTGAGATCCCATCCTGGAGAGAAAAGGCTAACTGTCTCAAGGAAATTTTTTTTCTGTGGTTTTTTTTTTTTAACACAGCTCCTGCTAATCACTTTTTTCTTTCTAACTTACTTATTTAAAAGTTAGCAGTCATCAGCATTACCATCCTTAATCTAAAATGTGTCAACATGCTGAATCCTACTGGGATTTTACAATTTATTTTTAATGTGTAAATTGTCTTCGAGAATTAAGGGTGCTATGATGTTCATAAAAAGCATATTCTTGCTATCACTGGTGAAATAGAGCTAAATAATAAATTAAAGCCCTTCTACAAAAACATTCTTTGCATACATTTGTTTTTAAAGCTCCCTTGTTTGTGAGCAGTGATAAAAAAATATTCTGCACACTTTTTTTTGATAGTGAGATGAGAAAAGTATAATAGGAAAGTAAAATTAAATTATATTTCATTACTGATGACAACCTGAATAAAACATGGAGAGAGCATTATCAGGCTTCAAGAACTTCTGGCACCTTGACAACAAACAGAACAAATCTATATCCACTTAAAAGCTCCCACACATTAAAGTACCCCAAAATAATCATCTCTCTTTTCTCCAGCTGCAAACTAGATGAACTGGCAGTGAACAAAAGGAAAGCATTTCCTCTTGAATTTTTCATAAGAGCTGTGTTTCAAAAGAAGCTTATTACATAGTCTTCATTACTCCATTTCATACCAGGGTACACCCCAGTGCTGCACTTAAAAATCTTAGAAACCTCTCTGGGAAAAAGATTCCCTGGACACCCAATTTCAATCATATGCAGACTTCATCAAAACTGATCTAGATCAGGAGTAAACAACATACGAGGACATGACGTTCTTACTGATACATGATCTTTTGTTTGTTCTGAAAGCAACCACATGATGCAATGCAGCATAGTGCCAAAAGTTAGATAGTACTCCTTTAACTATCCAGGCAGCTCAAAACTTCTATGTGGCCTTCACTGTGCTCCCAATGAAGAATGAAGTTTTCCTCTTTTTTTTTTTTTTTTTTTTTTTTTTGGCAAAGCACAGACATGTAACCCCTACACAGATTTCGGGAATGGCTGTAGGCTCCTTCCACTCCGCTCAGTGCTGATGCTACACATTGGGAGTGCTGTGTCCAGTGCTGAGCTTCCCACGACAAGAGAGGCTTGGATGTACTGAAGTCCAGTGAAGGGTCACAAAGATGGTTGAGGGACTGGAGCATCTGACATACAAGAAGAGGTTGTAAGAGAAGGGACTGTTCAGCCAGAGAAGAGAAGGCTCAGAGGGGATCTTATGCATGTGTATAAATACCTGACTGGGGAGTGTGGGGATTGTAAAGAAGAGGGAGCCAGACTCTTCTTAGAGGTACCCATTGAAAAGACAAAAGGCAATGAGCACAAATTGAGACACAGGAAATTCTGTTTAAACATAAGAAAAAACATTTTCACTATGAGGATGACTAAGAACTGGAACATTGTGCCCAGAGACATTGAATATCATTGGTGATGTTCAAAACCCAGCCCTGAGCAACCTGTTGTAGCTGACCCTGCTTTGAGCAGGGTGGGTGGGCTAGATGAGGTCCCTGCCAACCTCAGCAATTGTGTGACATGAGCGTGGCAAACACTACAGCAGCTGCTTTCCTGTAGAGTGTGTCTCATTAGCCAGATAAGCTGTTCTGGGAGTGCAGCAACTCTAGAAAATATGCGTTACCCAAAGAGAGCTGATGGGCTCAGTGCAGTGATAGTGGTGAGATCTCTGCTGTTTTCCATAATTTTCCAAGGTAGTTCACTAAGATTGTAAAATCCTCTGAGCAGAGATCCTGCTTTGTTTTGTAGGCACTACCTATTGTTCAGGGTCATCTAGGTACACACTGTGCTGCAATAAATAATGGATGGCCAGTTGAGAGCCACGGAATGAGCACGAATCACAGAGTAAATCTCGGACCTGCAATGTCCTTGCCAGGGTCCCTTTTAGGACAAAACCAAAACAGCTCCAGCAGAGGTCAGTTAAGGAAAATACTTGTTTTGTAGAAAGATTTGCTTTGGCATAGACTGTATCTTTGAAAAAAAATATCAGTTTTTTTGTTGTGTTTAGGATATTCAAATATATGCATTTCTTAAAAAGAAATAAAGACACATATCCTTAAAATATTAGCTACTATTTTTGCAAGTCCTTAAAAAGTTCCTAACACTGTAAAGGTGAACAGAAAATATTATTATTCCATATTAGTTTTCCTAATCTGGGTTTATATGAAAGTCAGAGAGGTTCCAATTTAGTTTAAACAGTCCTAGAGGGTTGTTTCAGATGATGAGATCTGTCCCCTTCCCTTCCACCCTTCTACTTCCTTGGAAGATCATGACGATGTAACTCCTCCCTGAAGTGCCTCTCTTAGCCCCATTCTCCGTGTTAGGGTCTTGTAGGATCTTACAGTTGTTGCACATGCTGTGTTTTTGATCACATCAGAGGGCCCTCAATGAGGCAACACAAAAAAGATTTCATCTCCTAAGAATTAAGTATTCCTGTCTAAAACAGTGCACAGCTAACCTTACAATCATAACTGATCAACCTTTAAGTCTTTAAACAGTAAACTGGAAAAAGTCTCAGCTGCATCTTCAATTCCAACTGCGGATGTGAAATCAGGAATTCCTCTAAATAACAGAATATATGACCCACACTCATCTGTCTTCACTGCTAAATTCTCTTCCCCTGTTTAAGTATTTATCTTTCTGATTTTTTTTTTGTTATGAACCTACAATACATCTCCTTTAAGGTAAGGCCTTTCTTTCCTTTATGTTTACAAAACTTAGCACAACGGTAGCCTGACAAAGCAGTAAATGAGCTGTGAACATCAGAGAAAATAGGAAAATGGATCAAAATTACCTGAATTAAGAGATTTGGAAAACATGGGTGGGAAAATAGAACAAAACAGGAAATGCAAATTAGCAAAATCAGTAACATAAGTATTCCATACCACATAAAAGAGCAACTTAGTACAATTCTGAGAAAGATGACAAGAAACTGTACAGGAGCTTGCAATGAGATACGGCAGAAAAATAGGCCAGTGCTTAGATAAACATATTTAAGTGTGAAAGAAATATCATCAGAAGAGCTACCCATAAGCATATGTTAGAAACTTTGAGAAATAAATGAACAATAAGAAAGATGAATAAAACTAAGAATTTATATCTTGGCTAAATATGCAATATAGAGGGGAATAAGCAACAAGAAGATGAGAACGATTTTGAATATCACTTGACTATAAGTACTAGGATGAAATTAAGCTCAAGGTAGTATAAAATGAGGGTAATTCAAACAAATCCTGATGAATTGGTGTTTTGAAGAACCATCTTCCCAGAGGAATGGTGAAACCATGTGAAAATTTACAGAACATAAATAAATGTACAACAGGGAACCTCTGTACTGTTGGAGAGACGTGTATCTATTCATCCATACCATGTACTTATTAAAGTGCTTTGGCTGAAGAAACATGAGGCAAATCTTCCTTTCCTCATGTGGCAAAAGCAGGTACTACTGTAATCAGCATGAGCCTGCCACCAGCAGATTAGCACTTGAGACATGTAGCCCAAAAGCGGGTCAGAAGTGATGGATCTACGAAGCGATTGATTTTTGAACCAATGTGTGCTGGAGAACCTGCTAGGAATAATATAAGCAGATATGTGGTCATGACCAGGGACAGGAGAAGGATCTGTAAATAACAAATTGAGCTCCTAGTGTCAAGCAATAAAGGTGTTAAACAGTCTGGCAGGCTTTCCCAGGGCAATACATCGCAATGAGAGTTTAGGAAGAGTTTTGGGCATTGACAATTTTCTATTTTATTTCTTTTTTCTTTTACTTGCAAATGTAACATACAATCCAAGATATTTATTCCAGAGAAATCTCTGGGTACATTTCAAAACATAAATTTAGCATTTTCTCTGACCAAAAAAGCATAAAGAACTGAAAGGCAGAGTGACTGTCAAGTACCTGTTCCCATACCACCGTTTGTAATCTGACCACATTTACAATGTCGTAATCAGAAGGAACATTTAACACTGCCCACAGAGCCCCCTCAGCATTCTGACCCTCCCCTTCCATCACCCATACCTCCATACAGGTGGCTATCAAGAGATTGTCACTGATATAATCTATTTTGTAGTAAAACCTGTGTGAAGAAATCAGTATTGTACTGAGACAACTAGCTCTGATTTTTGGCATTTGATTGCTTTGTGGGCTGGACCCCTTCCAGGAATGCTCCTGTTCCCCAGGCTCCAGAAGTTAAGAGTCACTGGCACAGGGTAAAGAACAGTAACCACAGGACAGGGAAGGCAGATTTCATCTGGCCTTTCACAACTGCTTGAATTTCAATATAGCCATTGACCTCCAGGCCCCATGAAACAGGGGAATCGCATCCTTAGCTCTGAGCGTCACTATGTCCAAAGGTCCCTTTCAGTGCCAAGTTGGGTGCATCTAAGTTTCTTCATAGGTCAGCACACACTTGATGGATGAGGCAGAGATTACAAATGAATGAATATCATGGTCCCATTTTACAAGTAATAACTAGAGAATTAAAAAGATCACCACTATCCTCATTCCTGCTTCTTTCCCGAGTCTAACCAATGTCTAGTCTCAGCCTCTTGTCTTCACAGGCTGCTATGTCTTCATATCTTTGTGGGACAAGTGAAGATTTAAATTAGGGTATAGGTACTCATAAAGATAAAAGCCCAATAAAACTTAACTGAAAGTTGGGACTTAATTTTCTTAGGGGACTGACAATCCCCATTTCAGTAAAACAGGAGGAAGTATTTTAACTAATCCAGCATAGGCTAGTCAGGAAATCATTTGATAGCACTCACACCGTTAAGGTTCCCTGTCTTGCCTAGTCCACTGGCTATATTAGATGGTACAGTGTTTTATGGAAGGTCATTCTTGCAATAAAGACACTTCACTCTTTGGAAGCTTTTGAGAACATCTTGGAGAAATAACTATCAGGAACAGACTAGATAGAATTGATACTTCCACGGAGCAGAGGTACGAACCAGATGAGTTCTGGAGGTTTTCTCGTATCTTATTTTCTATTATAAACTGAACAAACTACACCTGAAAACTAGAAAATTCAGCTACCCCACAGAAAGGCAAACCAGCAGGAGTTTAGCAGACAGCTTTCATGGAATTTGTGCACTGGAAGCCAGTATTTTGAGAAGAAGCAAATACAAAATGATCATTAGGGGATGGGAAAAAAAAGCTACATGGACTATGGTATACTGTAATATATTTGGGCCTACAATAAGTTTGTTTCATTCAGTTTTTCCTGTAAGATGCTTCCTTAAGAGGCATTTAAGACCCTTAGGAACTTAATTACTTCCTAGTAAATGATGGTGGCACATGGTTGGTGTTAAAGATGGGGTCACTAATCAACAAGAAGATAAGGGCAATCAAATGTTACTACTCTTTAGGGCTTGTTAGTGACCCAAGATAAATGTGTTGCTCCAAATTCATTTCCAAAGTCAAAGTAGAAACCACAAAAGTTTCAGTAAAAGTTCTGTTGCTACCAGGCAAACTACAGAGAGTAAAGATGAATTTTAACTATTTTTTCATCCTTGCCTGGCCAAGGTGGAGACTTATTGACAGGCATGTGTGAAAAAGCTTCTGTTGCTGCTGCTTGCTACACCTGATTTTGTAAGAGGGAACTTCAATCTTAAGGGCTGTCAGTTTGGCACCTATAATGAGCATGATATTCATTTCAAAAGGAAATCTACCAAAAAAAAAAATGATAGGCTAAACTTCCCAACTCTACGAGCAGAACTGTTGATGTCCCAAGATAGTGTTCCCAGCCCACACACACCTCACACTACCATGTGCTGTTGCTTCTTTTCTTTTTTTCCCCAATCTTCCTTATTACATTTCCTTGGCAGAAATTCCACTGTGGATGCTAGCAATAGACTTGCCTTGATGCTGCTCATCACAATCCCTTGTGACAGCTTAATATCTCATTATCAACATTAATAATAAACATGTGTTTCTCTGAATATGCAATGTGAGAATTGAATATATATATGGGACCTCACACTGCATTTCTTTGAATGCATAATGGCTGGTATAAATGCAGACTCAAAGTGCTATGAGTGAAGGACACAATTGGCATGCAGAACCAGGCTCTATTGCGAGCTGTGACATAGACTTCTTGTGTGCCTGAGGGTAAGTTATTTGACCCACTGCACACCCTTTTCCTTGTTCTTTAAATCCCTCTTGCACTTTTAGGGAATTATTTAAGTTTGCTGTGTTACATACTGCAATGTTTAAATACACAGTCCAACTGATACTGGCATCTTAGTCTTTATATGAATATTGGATAGTTACAACTACAAACTGATAAATATAGAAATAAAAAATCTGATATTTGCATTTCTGAGGATTTGTATTTACGAATAGTTAATGGCTTATTTTTCCCTTGAACATTGTCTAATGATAAATACAACTTTCCGAAGAAAGTGAACAATTTTTTTTATTTAAAAGTTCCTACTTTTGAATGAATGAAATTATTTTAGTATAACTTCAAGTACCAAAAGCTGACACACTATCAAAACCAGTTTCATAAATGAAATAAAAAAGGCAGAACATTCTTGTCATAAAATAAAAACTGGGCATGAAAGTAGGTCTTAAAAAAACTAATTTCTGTGTTTTATTTCTGAGAATATTTTTGTTGATATTTCAATTTCTAGTAGCCAGAGTTGTAAAGGTTTTAGAACTGCCTATAAAAAATAGTGGTCAAAAAGATCACTCCTTTAATGGCTATTGGAGACTACAGCTCATTTGGCCTTACTGTGGTGGAAGACGTGTTGGTGGACATAAATGCATATTCATAGTAGGGGATTCTGGAGCTCCTCAAACATTCTTAGTGAGGAAAATTCCTTCATCCATGCCAAAGGTATATTCCAGCCCAAGGTCAGGAGACAGTGTTAGCAAAACCATATGTACTTGGGTGAGTAGCCAGCAATGTGCTTACACTTCAAGCTAAATTTCACAAGAAAGAACAAAATTAACAAAACCTGAAGAAGGTCAGAATATCTGAAAATCATTCCATTTATTTTCTAATACAGACTGATAGTAAATGCATTAATCTTAGCGACTGTATTCTGACCTCAGTCTCTTCTGGCTGTCAAATTTTATGCAGAGAACATGAGTGCAGAAAAGATGTCTAAACTCATGGAGAATTATCTAGAAAACAATAGAATTAAAATGAGAAAATGTCACTTTGACAGCTGTGTGTGTCCCTAAGCATTTCCCAAAACAACTTCTCGTATGAAGCAGCTCTTGTGTAAAGTTCAAAAAATGAGGCTGGCATCTACTGTCTAGAAAGGAGTCCAGTCTAGAAAGAAAGATCTATGTGTGCTTAAAGTGTTCAGAAGCATCGAAATGGAATGGCAAGCTTTCAAAACAGAGGGGAGGATACACACATAGAATGCCAGCACCAAGTATTTTATCTGCTCTCCTATGGGAAAATAAAAAGCAACAAGTGGTTGAAAATACAGTAGAAACTCTTTTTCAAGCATAAATGCAGTGTTGTTTAGTCCTTCACTGACATATAAACTCAACAGCTCCAGTTGCATTTGAAAGATGACAAAAACAATAGAAGTTTTTCAATTTACTGAGTTAAAAAGTCAGGAAGGCAGAACTCTTCTCCTCAGTCCAGATCTCTTCCCCACCACTGCACCACCATTTTGAATTCACTCTAAACATAAAGCTATCATTGTTCCTTGAAATTGAGTCTACAAGAAATAAAAGTTAAACAAGCACAAGTAAATCTCATCAAGAAAGGACTGCATATAAACAAAACATTGTTTTGAAATTGTTGGTTTTCTTACCGAAGAACATTTCTCCCCTAAACTGTAACTCAAATCTAAAAGTGTTTTCAGAACAGAAATGTCTTCAGAAATATGCCAGAAAGAAGAATATGCCACTTCTAAGATTTACACATAAATTTGTCAAGAGGCATCAATATGGTCAAGCAGCTGCAATTCAGGTGTCTAGTGCAGAAGTACCTTAAAAATCCACACTCTAGGGGCTGTGACTTTGATGGGCTTGGAAGAGGTCTTCAATGATTGGGATCAGAGAAAAAGGAACAAAGATTGTTGGCTTGGACTTGCTTTTCAATGACATGCACAAGCTTCAGTTTCCCTTTATTTTAAGTTCCTAAATAATAAACCAACTCAAATTATACTCCTTACATACCCAGTTTGTGTGGAATTTTCACTTTTATGAGATATTTAAAGCAGTTTTAGCTGTTAAGACTAACTTGGCATCCCAGACGTAGGTACATCCAGGGCTGAGATGCAGCTACCCACAGCAGACACTTTATGTCCTACAGAACAGAACTACTCTCCTCTGGCACATAACCAACTCTCACAATGTGTCACCTCTCTCTTCTCTTGCTTTAGAGAACTGGAGAATTCCCAAAAATATTTCTTACATATTCGTCTCCTTCTGCTCCCTTCTATGCTCCTTGGAAGACTGGCTTCAAACTTACTGTCAGTGGCCTCCCACCAATGTCAAAATCATGTTAATTCATGTGATGATTTGCCTGTGTCCTCACACCTGGAAAGCCTCAAACTGAAACTGAAACTGAAAGCTGTGTACTTGATTTAATCTTCATTTCTTGCCTTAAACTTTCTTTAAATCACAGACTTTTCAGACCCTTGTTTAGACAGTAGGATCAGGACTGCAGAGCTTAAACTTGTTGAAAAAGGACTAAGCTGAAAAACTACTGCAGTACAAACTTGGTTAGAGTCTCTGAGTATCACTCTATTATGAATATTAAATAACAGACATAATAACCCTGTTTTTGCCAATTTCTGTTCTGCTTCATTCAGCCCATGCAGAGTGTATTGAGATCTCCATCCATCCATGAAACCCTGGAATGACTTGCTGGCTGGTATTATTATTAACAAATGAAAAACATCAGGAAGTGCAATTCTTGCTGAGGAAATTTTCATAAAAAATAAAACCAATATAAAATTTTGACTTGGTTGCCCAAGGGTCGCAGTTTCTCCATCTGCCTCTCTGTCCAGCTGTCTGTCTAATGGTTCCTTCTCCTCTACTAGCAAAAACTTCTGATCTAGTCGCCAGTTCCAACCTTTCTTGCCAAAGGAGTCCAGTTACAGAGATATTCCAATTTTTGCATGAACAGCCATTCTTCTTGAGTCCATAAGAGAGAGAAGGTTCAGATAGCACCACACTGAGGGAGAAGATTCAGGGCAAGCTAATAGTTCTCTTTCCTGTTTGGTCTGTCTTGACTAACCAGTTTTTGTGTGTAAGGTAGCCAATCTGCATATGTATTATTGGGAATCAAATTCAGCATGTTAACTCTTGCCCAGAGAGCAGTAGGTGAGTGCTGAAAGGACCTGATAGGCTTTGAAGAGGGAACGAGGACATTAAAGATATGTTAAGGCATGGGAACCCAATGTGTTGTGTACAAGTCCATAGAGACCAGGCTGAGTGAACTCCAGCTTAATACCAAATTAAACTAAGGTTAAAATACCACAGCTTATTTAATGGTGAAGTTTTAATGTGTGTGTCTTGCATCTTGTTGTGCTATTGATAGGAATCATTTTACTAGAATGCCAGTACATTGGGTCGAAGAACATATATTAAAGAGCCAGGGAAAGTTAAAATACATCCCACACTTTTACCTTACAGAAATTAGTAGGCAGAGCACTATGGGGTTTTGGTCTACACTACTCACTTAGTCCTAACCATCTTTATGAATTAAACCAAACCTTCCTCTGGCATTTTGAGGAAGTTTTTCATGCATAAAAGATGCTAAGTCATATAGTTGTAGTAAATCACATGAAATGCAGATAAATATGGAGAGAATTAAAAAGTCTCTTTGAGATTGACACTGGCTGACCAAAACTTTAGAAGACCCTCAGACAACTTCTTAACATGGAACCTTAAGTTCCTTTTAAAATACACAGGAGTTTTCTGTGGACTTGCAGTAGGGTCAGGATCATAGTACATGCTTACTCTTTGGGCTGTGATAGCACTAGAAAGAGGTACCTGTTCCTTTTATCCTATTCCCACGCAGAAGGATGCTCTGCTCCTGTTTTCCTGTGCAGATTCTGTGCCTATGGCACATCTAGCCCGATGCTGACAAGCCAGATATTCTGTGTCATGGGAGACTATTGTATGCAGGCTATAGCACGACTTGTATCAGACAGGGCACTGATCCTACCAGTCAATATGGCACGGATACCAAGCCCTGCAGCGGACAAAGGCAGAAAAGTAGGAAATACTAATAGTGCCTTTTTGGCACATTATTGGAACAGGAAACAAGAAAAAGATGAAAAATTAGGCTAGAGTGGAATCAAGATAGACATGTTTTCCAGGAAGAACATAAAAACCTGAAAATCAGGACCCATCAAAAACATTTCATTAGAAGACAAACTTCAGTTCATCTTAAAAGCATCATCTAAACTGTTAGAAGAAGCTATTTCTGCTTTGGATTGGCACCTCATGCAGCTGTATTTTCTTAATGGTGGTTACAGAGCAAACGCACTCAGCAGGTCTTTCTCTGCCGACTTAGCACTTCTTGTATCCCCCTGGATCCATAAGTGCAGTTCTTATTCATCAGTCTTGCACAGAAACAGTTGTGTGCAGCAGAGCTCAGCCTTCACAGAAAACAATAAATGCTTTTGAAATTGTGTTGCTTTGGTCTGAATGCTCATTAGATAAGTCTGCTCTGGAGCCAAGGGACACTTAATGATAGCCTCACATAGGTCTGATGTGCTCTTTTACCTGTATAAAGTAATTTTGAGGTTTTGTGCAAGGCCCCAGATTAACTGCTGTGGAAACTGATGTCTTCATTCTCTTCACAGAGGTCTGTTGAAACAGCAGAGCAAATTTTCTTACAGTACTTTCTTCTGCAGTGAAAAGTTTCTGTCTGTTTCTCCTACTTTGTGGCCCAGTCAATCCATGCATTGCACTTCTGTGGCAGAGGACATACCTATTCTGACTTATGATCTGTTGAAACTTGTTTATTTAAAACCAAGCTGAACTTATGCACTTTGCATGAAAAACGCAGTATCATTAGAAAATAACCAGTTCTGATCATTGAAGACCTCAGTGTCCTAGACTACAATGTCCTAGACAGGAAGTTCTGGAAGTGACATAAGATCATCTGGTCTAGGCTCAACACAGATCCTAATTCATATATAATATGCCTTAAGAGAAGTTAACCTACTCACAAACACCAGGTTAAGGTTTATTACTTGTTTTGAATTGATCTGCTGCTTATGGAACATGGAAATGGTTTGTTGTTTATCAACCCCTGTGTGACACAGCTCTAGCTGGAATATCACTGCTACCAATCTCACCCATTCTGAGTGGGGTACTATTAATTGATCCCTCTGGACTTTGTGAGTCTACTTCAGGCACTGATTTGTTCATTGCCCTCATTATTATTATTTCAACACTGAGTTTTTTCTTCCAGATAATAAGGTGGTTACAGGTTTTAAACTCAATAATAGCCGTACATATGGAATAGTTAATATCAACAACAAAAAAACACCCCAGATAATTTAAAGGGTAGCTCTGAACATAATTTACAACATACCTTATATATTTAGATTGACTGCATCTTGGGATGCTTAAATTTGAAACAGATGGTCAGGTGATTTGAAAATCAGTCAAGGAAATCTGGAAATTAGCTCACAGCAACATGAAGGAATATCAGCTAGATCGAAAAGGGAAAAAAGTTGGGGCTGTTGATTGGGCTGGAGACTAAATGAGACTACAATAGATGTTTGGCTCCATAGACTGGAAAGAATAATTTTCTGGGTTATGAATATGATATTCACCATGATACCTACTTAGGAAAAGAGAGATGCATTCTGACAGGCAATGCTTAGTTGCAGGCTGTTTAAAATCAGTGCCAATATAGAAACAGGAAATGTGTCTTATAAATAAACATGACTAAATGTATGAAGACTCCAGGAATTTGAAGTGACAGTTAAAGTGGCACCTTGTGGTTCATCATATTTGATCCCACTGTGTCAATGTCACAGTGGCAGCTGGTATCAAGACTTGCTGGTGGGGAAGAGGATAATAAGCTGCTCTCCTCATCCTTGCCGTCTTTTCTAACCAAGTTATTCATATTATGGGGGGTGGAAACTGGGACGGTGGTTTTGAAAAGTAGAAAAAAGAAGGGATGTGTAGGTTCACTCTACTCAGATCATGCCCTCAAGTAAAAAAATTTAAGATGTTTCAGCAGCGGGTAGGGAGAAAGACAATAACATTTGTCCCTCCATAGGAATGCCATTCTTCTCTAAAGTTCTGATCTATGATCCAGCCCTGTCCTAAAGTCACCCTGGTTTGAGTTGTACATACAATTTAATTGACCTGTGCGGCTGACTACCTTGCATAATGGACAATGTGGCTCCAAACCCCTTCAGGCAGAGTCAAATCTCCCTTTAGCTAGATGACTGCCCTGGCTATTGGGTTACTGGATAAGGAAAGTGGACAGCAATGTCTTCTCCTTCTCCCATTAGGGGTCTGAGTCTTCTCAGGCAACGTGTGGTGTTCCTAATATATTTCACCTGGATGCTGAATTCTCCTGTAGCTGGCCAGACCCCTGAAAGTAGGTGCTGCAATACTTTGCATCAAAAGACTCGACCCTCCTGCTCCTTTCACAGTCCTGCACTCAAGAGCTGAAATTCAGAATTCACTAGCTCTGGGATTTCATACAAGGAGCCCGCTAGCTGAGGGTAGTTGAGTTTTGTGCAGTGTATTACAGCTGGAGAAGATAGTTGGCAGCTATAGCACTACTAACAAGAAAATACCCACCAATATGGACAACGCCTTTTGGCCTTTTGGGCAACTCCACTAGATGAGTCAGAATTGCTTTCTTTACTGCCAGACTTTATTTTGCTCAAGGAGAGCCCCATGTCTTACTCATTCAGCCTATGCACTAGACCATACTTTTCTCCATACCCCACAGTGAAACACCTATGCAGGAATGTTGTGAACACAGCTTAATGTTCATCATAGCTTGTCAAAGCCTTAGATGGTGCACATGACTTTCAGGAGACAAGGAATACTGATGACCCAGGATACTACAGAGCTTTCTAAAAACTTTCCATGGATCAGCAATAGCCATGTAAAATGGAGACAGGTTGAAAGGACATTGCTTTACAGTGACATCTGGAGACTGGCACTTCTAACTGTATGTTATCTCCAGCACTTATGCAGAAATGTCAGCACAGGGCATAAATCTGGGTCTGGGTGAGAGACACTTCTCTCCTTAAAGATGGTACCTCTAACATTTGCACCTTGACACCTTCAACACTGACATCCTCAGCACTGACAACTCTCTAATGTCTTTTCTCATTAGTGCTGTATTTATAGTAAAAGTTGGACCGCAACTGTTGGAAATGTGTAAGTTAACTTTTCATTCTCTCTGAAGTGCATTCATTTCATTTTAATATATACATGGCATTTGCACATTCATCAGTATTTGAAATCTGGTCTTTAAATTGTCCTATATATGCACATATATTTATAAGTTAATAAAAATATACCCTTTCCACAATTTTTTCTACAATGGAATAGGCTGTGAGCAAATTACATTTTCTTTTTACTGTTTACTCAGCACAGAGAAAGAATACATTGACTGCTAACTTTCTATGACTTTATCCTCTACAGCTTAAGAAAATGGACTCCCACTCCTATTAATTTCAAGTATTTTCCTTGTTGTCCCATAAATTGTCACTGCAGCTCTGACCTCTTTGCAAATTTACAGGTATAAGGAATTAAGACACCTATTTATTTATCGTCATTTCCAAAAGAGCTGTGCATCCACATGCTCCTTACAAGAGTTTTCTGCACTGTGGGTGTTTCAATCATGAAAGCATGTGGCTGGCATACAAAACCAAATCCATTTCAAGAGCTGAATTTCTTAACTGGATGACAGGAACCATTATAATGGCCTGTGATCTAGATCTTGCTTCAATTAATCTTTTCCTTACTCTTCTTTAGTCACATGAGTTGTGCCATCAACTTTGACCTCAATCAAAACTGTACGTTTGGAAAAGGATACTATGTCACGTTTGTTCCCATTTCATTTCTTCAATTAGCTGCTGCTGGCTTGTGAAAGATCCTACATAATCTGTCACTTTGTTAATGAGGGAATGGTGTAGAACTGGAAGCAGCCTGGTTCACCCTGCACTGTGAAATCTCAGGTTCTGACTTGAGTCCTTGGACATCAAGATTGATCAGATGCAGCTCACTGGAGGAATGCAGCTAGTCAATCCTGTCAAGCAAGACTGAGGGCTGGATCCTCCAAAGCTTACGCTGCTACACAGATCATGTGCCGAATCACACAAGAACCCACTGGGCAAAATTCTTTAACTGCACAGGTATTTGCAACAAGCAGCCACTGCTATCTAAGCAGAGGAAATCATTATCATCACTATGAACTTCACACCTTTTTTCCTGTAGGAATTGACTTCATAAACTCTTGCATTTTGTTTTTCTGTGACACAAACTGTTCGTAGTCCCACATAAAGGTCTGAATTCAGCCCTGATGTAACTACAATGATTAAGTAGGAGTCACGGAAAGATCTTGGTTAAGGCAAGCTGTCACAAAGTTTTCAAATTGTTCCCACCTTCCATAGCTCAACCTCATCAGAATACTTTAGTCCCTGAAACAGGAGAAAGCAGAACCTCTGTCTAGAATTTGTTTTCTAGTAATTTCTTAGGTCAGTTATGGTCTAATTAGTGCCATTAAACATAAAGATGTCATTTATAAAAATTAGCAAGACAGAATAGAAGAAAAATATTTTAAATAACCTAATTATTGGAACAAAGGTAAAAAGCAACAACAAAAAAAGTAACAAATAAAAATCAAGCAAGAGCATTACTCTCATACAGCATGGCAGAGAACTATGTGTTGCTATTAAAAATTAAAATAGAAAATAAATAGCCTAGGGATAATTCAGGTCCCACACAACAGGCACTTAACACTTGCATGATAGCCAGAGCCACCACCTAGGCATAGGATAGAAACAGATGGCCCCAACCAACATGAGATGAAATTGATGCTGATCGATATGAGAAGGGCGGGCAACAAATCATCCACAGCCTTGCAAATGGCAAAGTGCTCAAGATGGCCTGTGCCACTGAGGCCCAGATGGTTGATACTACAAGAACTTTATCAGTTTAACCCTTTCGCCGCTGACAATATCAAGGCTTCTCTCCTCTCTCTACACTAACACTTTACCAAACCAAACCACACTTGCGTTTTGAGCACTGATTTCAGAGGATTTAATCTGTATTGTAATGCTGACACAGGGCTCAGGCTCACGCCCAGACCCACTGTTATTGACATTTGCCAGCATGTTGGCTTGTCAGGATGGACACACGACTCGGGGCACTCGGTCAAGCACATATATTGAAATCAGTGAAGAAGGGCTTCTCAAATGAAGCATTTCACTCACTGCTGGAGAGAGCATGGAAGAGCAAACTGTGAATGTCAGGAGCTGGTCAGATCACTTAACATGCTACTGGAGCCACTTGTGGTAAGGAATCACCATCAGCTGAAGTAGAAGGGCTGAGGACATGGTGTGCTACTGTAGTGTGCACTGTGCTGCTCTCAAGTGCATCAATTACACAGCAGAGTTTTTCAAAATATCAGGAAAACTAGCAAATGCATTGTTGGTTAACACAATAAATTATTTCAACATAATAAAAAGGTGATAAAAAATTAGGGTAAGGACAATACTTGATTTATAAAATGCCTAAATGATTTCAGATGAGAAGATACAAACCCATAATTTTAATCCAGCATAGAAAACAGTAAAGAAACATCTTTTTTTTAATGACCTTATTCTTGAATGTATTCTGCCACTAATCCAAAGTTATGTTTGGGTAAATTGCTCATTGTAGAGATTTCTGGTTTCCTGGCAATTAAACGAGAAAATAATAATTATTGTTACAGTTAACAGGTACTGCTACTGTTAATAATTATCATAATGCTCTATCAGAGAAAATTATTCTGATTTAGGCAGAAGCATGGAATTGTCAACAGGGCAAAGTTTCTGGAAACAAAATGAGTTTTAGAAAAAATTATATTTGCCTGTGATCCAATGAAATGGAAGGAGTGTATATGCCAAACTGATGATTAGGCTATAAAAAGACTCAACAATAACTAATTCATATGTAATAACATGCATTTATTTATAAGGTTACAAAGCCTGAAAAGTTCTTAGTGTTACAGACTAGATACTTGAGAGTGAACATAAGGCTGTCTGGATCACAGCGCCCTTTTAGTAATTTATGATTAAATCATGCTACAGATAGCAAATAAAGCTTTTATTACTGGAAAATTATTTCATCTAGCACATAAACTTGCTGGAAGAATCCTTTCTTAATTACAAATTTTACTCAGTTCTTTGGTACTATCATGCAAATGTTTCCTTAGAAGAACAAGCACTGCCAAACTAAAATAGAAAAAAAGTCACGGGTTCATGAGCTTTAAAAAATGGTTAAAGCAGTTTTCAGAAATGTATTCTAGGTGTAAGCTAGGGAAAAGAAGCGAAAGATCACAGACTCAGATATGTCCAATGGCTACCATTTGCTTTAGTGTAAAATGACTGAAAATGGAACTGGGCCATATCAGGGACACATTCTCTAAAACTTCATCTATGGGTCTTGGGGTAAATCACAAAAAATCAGCCTGCATCAGTAGAAATGCTACCCTCCTTTAAAGGAAAGTTATGAGATACTTTCCTGCTTTGGTTAAATACAAATATTAAATAAATTTAGAGTAGGTCAGAATGGGATAATACATATATATTAAAGGACTCATGTTTTTCACAGCAGAGATGAAGTTAGGCAGGTTTCAGCTTCTCTGTTACACAGCTGAAGTTAGTCTCTTAAATAGGATTAATCTGTTCTCAGCTGGTAGAATTGAGTTAAAGAAATAATAACAAAAAACCACCCTCTCTAACGAAATAACCCCTCCCCTCCTCTTTCTTAACGTCCTGTAATATTTTGGGGAACAAATAAGAAGTGTAACAGAGGTAGTTTCCACAAGGTCCTGATACACTGGAGTGACTTTACAAAGGATGAAGATGCCCATTTCATTACCCCTTGATTTGTTGTGGTTGCCATCTAGCGTTTCGCAGAGGGCTGCTGGGAACAATGCTGACTTCTGCCCAGTTTTGTCATCTCCCTTTTAATCTAGTTCCATCACACTTTTAGTTTCTCAGATCTGTAGAAATGATCCTTCTGTCCACACCTTTTTTGTCAACACTTTCCCTGAGCTTCCCTATGAATAAAAATAAGCCCAGTTGACATCAAGCCATAATTTGCATGAGCTAGTTTTGCCAAATTCTGGAGAATTTGCTTGGGATGTGTTCCAACACTTGAGGAGCTGAGAGAAAGCATCTCAAGGTCAGCACAGAGAAGGAGGGTATAAGCAAGAGAGGTGTAACCAGACTTATCATAAGCATGTCTCATGCTGTAACAAAGAGCAAAAGCCCTGCCCCTCACACAGCTCTGTTGTATAACTCACAACCTGCGTGGCCAGTTCAGCAACACACACTTGTTGGCATGACTGACTCATGTCCTTGCACCTGCTGCTGCTGACATGGTCTCTGCCTTTGCAGCCCTAGCTGTTCGCAGCTGCAGGTTGCAGGTTTGGGTATTTCTTACAGTCAGCGCCTGTCATCGTGAGAGGCATCCTGGAAAGTTTCCCTGCATGGTATATTATAGCTGATGGGATGGTCATGGATGTGCTGCCACTTCTGCTGCTCAGGAGCTCCTTACAGGATTGTTCCTATCCTGTGCTCTTGTCAAGAAGGTTTTTGCAAGTGTCCTGTGCTGTGCCGAGTAGTTAAATGAAATGTTTCTACTGCATTTGAAGACCGCTATGACAACAGGATCTCACTGACCATAGTATGTCTGGGAGCATGAAACCAACATAGTTCTCTCTTCTCTAAAAGTTACTCCATGCAGTAACCTTCCAAGAAAGGAATTAGTGTTATGGTAAATGTACTTTATTTCTTGTCTTCTTTCATCTGTGTGTAGGGTCCTGCATCCTTGCATGGTGGTAACTTGAAATCGCAACTATATTCCCTCATTGCATTTCAGAGAAATGGGTCACATCTTGTCCAAAGTAGAAGCATACAGACAATTACCTTTAATTACATCTCACCAACAGTACTTCCGTTACCTCACCTTGGAAGTGCAAGTACTACTGCTGGCACAGCCATGATGCAGCCAGGTACTCAACATGGCCTCATCTCCCATTCTCTGCCTCCTAGCTGTGAGTTAAGTCTACTTACATGTTTTGTTGCACCTGTAAGTAAAACCCACCAAAAATCATTACAAGAAAATTACTACCTTACTTTTGGTAACATAGGAACAGATTGGCTTGTCCTTGTTTGGTTTTGGGTTGTCTTCCTTTAGCTTACTATTCGGGATACAGGGCTGGTGAAATGTTTTCAATCACACCTGCTTTAGTGTGTAAGGAGCACTTCTGACTGTTACTTTGCCCTGGTAAACCCTAGGGCCAGGACTCCCAAGTAAATTGTCTCATTACCAAAACTAGAGCTCCAGAGACAGAGCTGCCCCTCATGAAGGAAATTGTGTCCAGTTATGATCCAAACAGTAAATCTGGTCAAAAAGGAATGAGTGGAGACATAAAAAACAGCTTCATTTTCCATAAAGCACTACAGATCCCACTTAATACCAGGCTCTAGTGTTTTCAGAAACATTGCTTTGGCTTTAAAGTTTTTGGGTTTTTTTAATCTGGTATTTTTCAGATTAGCAACATGCATAATAATTTGATTCTTTGATTTACTTCATACTGGAGGTAGCAGCAAAAAGGCAGCAATGCAGTAGTGTGGTAATGGGACTCCTCAATCAAAGAATAGTATGATTTTAAGAAACAGATGAGGTTTCTAACCCCTAACTTCACTTTTACTAATTATTTCCATACCATCCTCATTCAGACAACTTACAGGGACTGTAGCCTTTATCATGATATTTTGAATAGCAAAATGGACTTCAGAAGTAGTTTGCAGGAGCACAAGTGAGTCAAAAGAATGTGGCAGCTATGGAATTTTCTGAGATAAGGCAGGAAAGCACATCATTAAGTGACTTGATGATGGTGAGAAAAGTTAAAAGAGGAATACCCCTCCTTGAGATTTCTTTCTTTGTCCAAGTAATTAATATATTATTGGCTACAAAAAAGGATTAGACAACCTTGTCTCTTATTCAGAGCAACCTTGCAAATAGTTATCTTGCCTTGGAAAAAGCTAACACTATATATCTCTAACTCTTTTCACCACAAAATTACATAGTTAGCAGTCTTTATTGCAACCAATAGGAAGAGCAAAATCCTCATGCACCTTTGAAGGACAAATATTTTGGCTGGAACATAGCGGTTAATTAATATTTTTCTTCTTCACAGTACTGCAGTGTCCCAAACCAAGGTCAGGGCTGCATTGTGCTAGGCACTATATAGATTCATGGAAGGAACAAGTTGCTGCTCAAAGCTCAATGGAAAGTAATGACAAAAGTTAGAGGGCAGAAAGGGAGCGCATTCAAACAAAATGCAACAGATAGCACTCATCACACGAATTTTAACCTAGGGTTCTGCCCAACTTGCCACTCTGCCTCATAGCACAAAATACACCATGTAACACAAAATTCAATAATTTTAGGTTATCATCTAAAGAGGAGAGTTGCAATGGCAACTTAATTATCCTCCTGAAAGAGCAGTGGATAGTTGTAGTCAGAAATCAGTTGGAGTTTACAAGTGGACAAAGGGAACATTATGGCCTTTGCTAAGCTGAATGCAGCATTTTTTATTCACCACAGAACAATCTAAGTTGCATGTGTAGGAATTGCATGGTTTCCTCAGACTGAACACTCTTGTGCTGAAACATTGGCCTGAATCAAAATGAGTTTTGCAAGCAATATTGAAATGGAGATTCTTATATAATGTATATTTCTGGGAATCTGGGAATACATGGGTAATGAATGTAATACAATTTTAATGAGAATTTCATTTTATGACTCAGGATACAAGAAGACATAACTTCTCCTAATATAATTATCTTTGATTAATCTGTGGGAGTTATTAATTTCAGACAAAAGTTTTGCTTTTTCAAATGTCCAGACTAATGAAATTACTCTTATTAGTTTGAGGGTAGATGATGACACAGATATAATAGGCACTGAAACAGAGATGTATTGGACAGCTTACTGGAAATTGAAATTACAGCAAATGAATATTGCACATTGACCCATGAGCACAGTGGCCACTTTTTCAACAAGAATTCTTTTATCTCCCCTCTGCTAGCACTCTTAACGTACGTTAAACAATCTGGTTTAAATTATTACTAAGCACCTCTCTGAAACACAAAGCAGGAATGAGAAGGAAGGGCTACTAAAGGAACAAAAGTATTCCGCCCAGGCATATTAACATTATAATTTATATTCTGTATTCTGATAGTGGCCAAGGGGGTGAAAGAAAATTGGGCTCCATTATGTGAGTTGTTCAGACTCTCAAGAAAATAGTCTGAGCTCAGAAGAATTCAAAATCTTATTTCCAGCAAACCAAACAAATGAATATAAGGAACAATAGCAGGGAATTCAAAGAGGTCTGATGAGGGAGACAGTATTCAGGAAGGATACGGTGATGGATTGTACAACTGTTTATCTCTTTGCTTGCAGTCTGCTCTGTTTTACTACATGTTCTGTTCTGTTGAAAAGGGGTGCAGGAAGGAAAGCTGCTTGCCTACCTTAACCGACAGATATTCCTTGCACGACGTGGTACACTCTGGATTCAGGGGAATTTGTGCCTTTCCTGAGAGCAACCTGAGTGACGTAGCAGGAGCAGGGCAGCAGCAAACCTGTAGCAGAGCAAACTCTGTACCAGACAGAGACTGGTAAACTTCTATAGAACAAGTAAAAAGAGTCTTTTCCATGAACCAAATGCATCCTACTTACATAGTGTTTGTTATAACCCGGAAGGCTACTGAAAATAAATCACTGGACTGAACCCAACACTGTAAGAAAGAACCAGACCTGGAAATACCCTTTGCAGAAGGGGGGAATCTGACTGCAAACCTTTTTATTTCTATTGTATTTTACCCAACAGATCTTTGATTTGAAAGTTCATTTCAAAATTTAAAATTCAAAGGTGCTTCTTTCTTGTGTTTTCATAAGCGGATCTGTGATGATAGAGAGCCTGTTGGTGTTTGTGGTGTGCTCTCAGTCCATCTCAGAGCTGTGACTTAGTTCAGGCCCTGTCATAGCCATGCATATACCTAAATCAGCACTAAAGCAAAAGTTAGGGGTGACAAATAATGAGATACAGAATTTCAGAATGTTTGTACCATGCCCCCACACAATGCATGGAAAAATCCAATTAATTTGATATATTTCACATGTAGAGGAGAAAAGTATCTGGTTAGAAGATGAAAACCCAAATGAACATGTTACTAAATGAATTTGTCTCTGAAATAAGCTAAATTTGGAAGTCCTCACTTACACAAAGCATGTACTAAATTTTAACAAGTTTGCCTGTAAAGGGCAGGGAGAAAACCGAGTATTATTTTATTGGATTTAGCAGTGGATGAATATTTCTCATTCTGTCACAATAAGATTATTAACTTGGAAAGAGGTACTAAAATAAAATATTATGAAAGATAAATGCTTATATCTAAATGGCACATACTTTCCCTATATATTCTTACTTTGGGGCACAAACATTACAAATGTGTCTTCTCTTTTAAGCATTATTTTTCTCCAACATTTTTACCATTATCTTCCCGTATTTATCATTGCATATGTATTCCTGGATATCCTACTTGCAATATATTAGGTGAAGGCAATATATGAGAGTAATGTACTTGCTTTTTTTTCTGTGTTTCATACTGGAAGCCTTCTTTTGGGGTCTACTACCAAAACCACCAAGAGATATTTTTTGTTAGTTTCTCCTTGTACTTGTACATTACTTATTTTTAAGTTACCTAACTTTCAAGTACTTATGTAGGTGTTTATAAGTCAACTAACTTATAAGTGATTTTCTCCTTACAGTTGCTGGGAAGGGAGCCAAAACATATTTTTATGGAGTTGATGAGTGCTATGCGTTGCCCACCTGACATGAGCTGAGCTTTGGAAGAAGCCATCTCATTTTCAGCCCAAGAGTACCTGGAGACTGGAATACAGTAGAGACAGAACAACAACTACACTAGAGCTCCTCTGACCTTGGTTTAATTCCCAGATGCTTTCCCAAACTTCTTGGGTTTTTTTTTTTTTTTTTTTTATATTATTTAATGAGTGCGGGCTTCAGTTCCCCTCTACAAAATGGAAACTATTCCACAACTTCTGTGCCAGTCCTTCAAGTTCATTTTGTCTCAGCAGACAATATGCTCTTCAGAGCAGGAACATCCACTCCCTGAATGAGAGCATCTACCTTAGTGGGGTTCTGCCCATGACTCTAAATGTTGTTATAACACAAATAATTAACACAAGTAAAAGCCAAATAAAAGCAGGGACTATCAGTTGGATTTGTACTGTTATGAGCTTCTTACAGATATCTACAATAAAAGTTGAAAATCATCCTACTTGAAAAAATGCAAAGATCTTTCACTTCTACCTTTTTCCTAATAAACATCTCACTGGCACTCTCCCTCCTGACTTATAATTAGGGGCCTTGTTAAGTTCATGAGCATTAAACAAATAAAATTTCCTTACTTATGCAATCCTATTACAAGTGATTCACATGTACCTCACAACTTTGTGATAAAAGCAATTGTGCATTTTCCTTGTCAGCCTAGAAATAAGCATTGTATAGAACAATCCTACTCTGTTTTCCAAATTACAGTGCAATAATTGGCTCGTAGTTCCTAGTCACGACTAAGTTTCTGTATCTCCTACATTGTTTTCTTCTCTCTTTCATTTCCATATCTACATCTTCATTTTAAGTTAAGAGCTGAAGAATTATTCAGCAGCACAAACCAACAATTTCTCTTCCCTGTATAACTTTCTTTGCCATTTTAACACACTATTAAAGATGCTGGAAAGTGTGTGCATTTAAAGACTGTATGTACAGAAAGCCAAATCTTAAATCTACTTCACGGAGTTTGTGTCTGCTCTTCTACAACAGAATGGCAACATTTGATTCCTGAAAATAGATGGTGGAAATCTGACAAGTGGACTTAGCTGCAAACCATGTAGATATTAGATACACTGCCTTTAAGATATCACATTGATAAGGGTGGCCCAAAGGCTAACTAAAGATGATCCCCAGTTATAAAAAAACAATGCTCTGCATAAGTAATCTTAATGAGCAATGAAATGAGACAGTGAAGCTCAGAAGAAAATTATGATATATGTGCAGAAATCTGATTACTCAAGTGGTATGGAACATTCAACATGGAAACAGATCTGAAAGAGAATAATAATTTATTTTTAAGTTTTCTCTTCAAATTAAAACTTTGTCACATACCGATTTTTTGAAGACATCCTGAAATGCATAATTGGCACCATACCACCAAATGTGTAATGCCACTTGTGATAAAAGGTATATAATTTTGTGTCCCACAGTGTCTCTCTGCATCATAAAATTAGCCAAGGATTATATATTTCAAAGCAAAGGACTGAGCTCCAGTATATCGAAGCCATCTGCTGAACAAATCAGACAGAAACAGCCACAATCACCAAACCACAAGATACTGCCAGCTTTACCTAAAAGGAAACACAACATGTCATACTAGTCTGACATTCCCTGTTGTCAAAGAATATGACTTGCATACTGATCCAGCAAGCATCTGAGCAGCTTTAAGCACAGAAATAGTTTAGACTGATTTTGTCAACTGGATTGAAATAGAAGAAAAGGCAAAGGATCTAGGATCAAAGTGTTCCAGCTCCAGATTGTGGAGCTACTATTCTCAGCAAAGGCCATTCATTTTGTATGCCCTGGTTCAGACAAAGGTCTCAAAGATGAGAATCTAAAATAAGTGACAAATTTATCACCTTCAAAAAAAATTAATACTATTCTGTCAAGGCACATTCACCAAAGACGATCTGAAATAAAAACACTACACTGAAAAGAGATTGCCTGGCTTCATTATGACAAGTTTACAGTACTGGTTCTTTCAGTTTTGTCTATACTATACATTATACATGGCCAAGACATGGAAACAAAGCTGGTCCATTCTCATCTGCACTTTTTAATGTTGTAGTATTCCTGTGCCAGCCGGCATGTTCTCCCAACTTGTTTTGGTAATAGCATTGGTCAGGGACTCTTCCTGTTACTCAGTATAGATAAAGTCACCCTGTTTGAGAGGAGGAGGGGAAGAGACTTTATCCAGAGAGATGTGAGTTGTGCCATGCTATCTGTCCTCTCAGACAAAAAACAGGCCCTTGCTTTATGAGTAGATACGCAGCCTTTCTGTCCATAATGACAGGAATTACACAACATGGTTCTATATAATAGTTAAGTGGTACCCACATCCCTGAGCCCCTGTAGATGAACGTTCCAGGCATTGATGGAAGTTGTAATCATAGAATCATAGAATAGTTTGGGTTGGAAGGGACCTTTAAAGATCATCTAGTCCACCCCCCCTGAAATGAGCAGGGACAGCTTCAACTAGATCAGGTTGCTCAGAGCCCCGTCCAACCTGACCTTGAAGGTTTCCAGGCATGGGGCACCTACCACCTCTCTGGGCAACCTGTTCCAATGTTTCACCACCCTCATCATAAAAAAATGTCTTCCTTATATCCAGTCTAAATCTACCCTCTTTTAGTTTAAAACCATTACCCCTTGTCCTGTCACTGCAGACCCTACTAAAAACTCTGTCCCCATCTTTCTTATAAGCCCCCTTTAACTACTGAAAGGCCTCAATAAGGTCTCTCGACAGCCTTCTCTTCTCCAGGCTGAACAACCCCAACTCTCTCAGCTTTTCTTCATAGGAGAGGTGTTCCAGCCCTCGGATCATTTTTGTGGCCCTCCTCTGGACCCGCTCCAGCAGGTCCATGTCCTTCTTGTGCTGAGGGCCCCAGAGCTGGACGCAGTACTCCAGATGGGGTCTCACCAGAGCAGAGCAGAGGGGCAGAATCACCTCCCTCGACCTGCTGCCCACGCTCCTTTTGATGCAGCCCAGGATGCGGTTGGCTTTCTGGGCTGCAGGCGCACATTGCTGGCTCATGTCCAGCTTTTCATCCACCAGTACCCCCAAGTCCTTCTGCGCAGGGCTGCTCTCAATCTCTTCATCCCCCATACTGTACTGATACTAGGGGTTGCCCGGACCCTGGTGCAGGATCTTGCATTTGGCTTTGTTGAACTTCTTGAGGTTCACATGGGCCCACTTCTTGAGCTTGTCCAGGTCCCTCTGGATGCCATCCTGTCCCTCAGGCGGTGTCATCTGCACCACTCAGCTTGGTGTCATCTGCAAACTTGCTGAGGGTGCACTCGATCCCACTGCATATGTCATTGATGAAGATATTAAACAGTGCTGGCCCCGGTACAGACCCCTGAGAGACACCACTTGTCACCGATCTCCATGTGGACATCGAGCCATTGACCACTACCCTCTGGTTGCAACCATCCAACCAATTCCTCATCCAACAAACACTCCACCCACCAAATCCGTATGTCTCCAATTTAGAGAAAAGGATGTTGTGGGGGAGTGTGTCAAAGGCCTTACATTTGTAAGAGGACAGTATCTCTGACTTAAGGAGACAGTTTGAGCCCAGAGTTTTCAAGTTAGAGAAAACACAAATTCCTTACATTTCAGGAAGAAAATATTCCTTGCCTGCAAATCAGTAAAGAACTAGACAATTTTCCATTCTTTATGCATTTCTCTGGTGATATTGCTATATATGCACTCTAAAACAGTGGCAAAGTGACTGAGCACTGAAAAATGGCTTTGCCAGAACATTGGCTTTCATCTGCAGCACAGAAGTTGGCCATCTTGTGCCTAATGTAGTGCTGTACTGCGTCTTCTATCCTGCAAGAACCTAGTGGTGAGCTTCCCATACCTTAATTTACCAAGTAATAGTGTCTTTTGCTCCTTTTTGTGCTGCCATGCACCCCAGGGGAAAAAAAAGAAAAGAAAAAAATCTGTAAAGAAGCACCATTAAGGGACATTAAGCAATGGGATGCAGAACCCTCCAAGCCAGGAGACTATTGAATTTCAAAGACACATCTGTAGCTCTCAATGGGCCTGTCTTGTACTCTTAGAGTTCCTTGACATCACATTACACATCTTGTGTTTTTTCTTTCCATACATGAAGATTTCTTTTCTGCAGTTATTCCTCTCATCGTGTCAGTGAAATAAAAACACAGAGCTATTGCCATATGCTGTATGCTGCCAGCACTCTCATCACTCTACCTGCATTAAACTCCTAGCCTCACCTGTGTCTCTGTTTGGACTATAAGTTCTTTGGGGCAAGGACCTTCTACCACTATGTGTTTGGAGAGTTCTTTAATGTAAGAAAACCATTCCATTCGTTGGCTGTTAGGCATGACTATAATAAACATAATAAATAATAATAACCTTTTTAGCAGTCCACCAATTACCAGAGATCAGAGTAAAACCTTGCAGGAAATGGGAGAGATGCCTGCCCTGGGATACTTTCTGTGCCATTCTTAGCACAAATTAGGACCGAAAAAAAATTGTTCATAATGAGCTCTAGATGAAAGTCTTAGCAGTGAGGGAAGAACTATACCAGAAACTGGGTGGAGGGTTCCTCCTCGCCTCATCTTTGCTACAGGCAAATGGTCTTGGCCTAATTGCAATTTTGTCTTTTAGAAATTGACAGTAATTGTGGCACAAGACCAGTGGAAATGCACTATTGTTAGTAGTGCACTCTTTCCCCCTTTGCCCAATTTGTTTGAAAGAGGGTTGTCTTTTTTCTCCCCTCTGTGTTTTCTCATTCTCTCCATCTCCCCAAACAGCTCTTGCAGTGTTCTTTTCCTCCTTCCTACACACTCTACTTCTTCCTCACTTCAGTCTCTCACTCTGCACCCCAAAATCATCACTCACACCCCCACATGACACGCAGCCGTCCTCCCCTCCGCTTTTTCTCACAAAAGCTCACGTACGCCTGCTCTGTGTATGGTGTTCCCAGGTGGTGATTAATGAGAGCTCTAGCTGGAGCTAAAAGCTGTGATGAGTGTCTATATAATAACAAACATTAGTGCAGGCGAGGGAGGCAGAAGCATGCGCATCTCTTCCCCAGGCTGCCAACACACTTACTATTTCATAACAACTGATTTAAAATACGGGGTTCCTGGGCCTCATTTCATCCAGAACTACCTAAAGGTCCTGTTGACTTCTGAGGTGCAGAAAAAACTGCGGAAGATCCAGGCCCATATCACATTACTAGGAGAGGATCTGCATCTCCCCAGCTTGGTTATCGTGTTAACTCTGTGACATCAAAGGGATTTTCTTATAGTTCAAAAGCCACAAAAGAAAAGCAGGAAAGGTTTCTACCCCTGATGGTGTCGTGGTTTAACCCCAGCCAGCAACTAAGCACCACACAGCTGCTCGCTCACTCCCCCCTGATGGGATGGAGGAGAGAATCAGAAGGGTAAAAGTGAGAAAACTTGTAGGTTGAGATAAGAACAGTTTGATAGGTAAACCAAAAGCCCTGCACTCAAGCAAAGCAAAACAAGGAATTCATTCACTACTTCCCATCGGCAGGCAGGTGTTCAGCCATCTCCAGGAAAGCCAGGCTCCATCACACCTAACGGTTACTTGGGAAGACAAATGCCATCACTCCAAATGTCCCCGCCTTCTTTTTTCTTCCCCCAGCTTTATATGCTGAGCATGATGCCATATGGCATGGAATTTTCCTTTGGTCAGCTGGGGTCAGCTGTCCCAGCTGTGCCCCCTCCCAACTTCTTGTGCCCCCCCAGCCTGCTCGCTGGTGGGGTGGGGTGAGAAGCAGAAAAGTCCTTGGCTCTGTGTAAGCCCTGCTCAGCAGTAATGAAAACACCCCCGTACTATCAACACTGTTTTCAGCACAAATCCAAAACATAGCCCCACACTAGCTACTGTGAAGAAAATTGACTCTGTCCCAGCCAAAACCAGCAGAGATGGTAACAGTGTAAGCGGGACGTCCCTCTTTGCAATCAGGGGCTGCACGGGGCTGTGTCCCGGGGTGTACAGAGGTCTCTGCTGCAGCAGGAGCTACGAGCTAGCTCGACCTGCCACTAACACACTCCTGCCAGCCTCCCTTAGTGATCTCACACATATATTTGTACCTGCCATCAGAACCAGGACCAGGATACACTGAAGCCGTTCCAGTGTATACTGTGGAGCACTTAATGAATGGCCAGATTCTGCCCCGCCTGACACCCCATCCAACTCGCACACAAATGAAGACAGGATGTGACTTAAAGCACCAGCCATTGTTCTGGATTGCCTTAATTTGACTACATTAGATCCTGTCACATAATTTTTAATCTTGTTTTCCTCTGTCTGAATTTGTCATACGTGTTATTGGCCTCTGTTATCTTTGCGGTTTAGTCTCTTTTAGCTAACCCTTATGCCTCCTCCTTTTCTTCCCCCACTTGCACTCACCACTGACTTTGGAACATGGATTTGAGACAAATGAGGAGCGAGCAGAGATCAGAATCTATTGTGCTCATTAAAGAAACCTTCTGGCTGCTTTGCTCTTCAAGTAAACAGTGTATAACAAGTAGTCTGCTAAAAGATGAAAATCTGGGAGAATAGAAGACCTTGTGCTGTTGTGAGAACAGTCAGCAAGATGATAAGTCATTGTTTTAGCCTCATACCAAGGGACATGTAGTTTAATCTTAGTCCTTGTGTCACAAACCACATATACTCACGGCTCTACCCAGGCTGATCCATAGGACAAAGACAGAGCCAAATTACATCCTTCTTGAGGACAGGTGTGATGGGGTCACTGGAACATGGCCTTATTATCCTAAGTGCCATATCATTTATTGTCTCTCATGGACGTATCAGGGTCCATTCTGCTTGCATTTTGGTTTTCCGCTCCTAACAATCCCATTAGGAGATTACTGTAGAAGAAAACTTCCTGGGCGTTTGGGGTTCAGACTCTCTCTTCTGCACATATACTGGATGCTTTAGCTGTGAGGGTCTGGGATGGCTGCAAGATTTCTCTGCTTTCTGCTCTTGAGCTACCTGAGTGTCAAGCTGCTCCTTAAAAACAGTCCCTTGCTATGTCCCATGCTTCAGCCTTCCAGCAGAGACATACTGAGGGAGGAGAAGCCAGGAAGAGAGGGAAATAGGCTAAGCATTACCAGAGAAAAAAATTGCTGTAGTGTCTCTGAGGAAGACATGACCTGGCTTGAGTCTGAAGGGAGGAGAATAAAGGGAAATTTGGGAACATCAGGGCGTACCTGGAGAACTGTGCAGGATCTTCTTTTCTAATACCACCTGTGTTTTGTCACCCATTAAAGGCCCAAATGTATTGAGAACTGAGTCATCACCTCAATTAAAATGCTTTATTCCCAGTTATTTCACTGTGGAATTGTTCATCCAGTTCAGGAGAAAAATTTCTATCCAAGTTTGAGAAGTATGGCCTATATGGAGTAATTCCCATGCCAAGAGCTATGCTGGACAAATATCCTGCCTCAGAATGCTTTTCTCTTGATAGCATTTGGCAGATATTTTAGTGCCTAAAAACATATTTCTACAACTTTTATTTAGACACATCTCAATTTAAAATCTGAATCTGATGGAGACATTCTTTTCTAGGCAGATACATCCAAAGCTGAACTTCAGCCCAGCTGGAACATTTAGTTTTTCCCCACTGAGTTATATGATCTTTTTAATGGAGATGTCACCTCCACCTTAATTATTGCAGTACAAGGAGAAGATGTTATAATATTCATGACAGCAAGTAAAAAATAACTAGATGTAATATATGGGAATATCTGTTTTCTAAGATTATTGATCTCTGTGGTAGAGGCTTTTGACAACATCCAGTTCTGGAATTTTTAACAGTGAATTTCAAAGAAAAATAAACAGAGAGGCAAAGCTTATTTAAGCATCTGGTTTGGGAGAACTCAATCAAAGATGACATTGTGTCATTTTTTTTCTCAGAATTGGGCACTAAAACTCTGGAATTCTTTTCCCTGTGGCTTGAACCCTATTTTTAAAAGTTCCTCCCTTCACTCCATTCTATCTCCATAAAGAATAAAGATCTACTTTTACCCATTTCAGAGCCTATATTCTCTCTTTTTGTTTATTATGCCCTGCTTCCCTTAAAGACAATGGCAGATAATGTTACTGAACGTGTGTCGAATTGGAATAGCATCTTAATATTTATGGACTTTTCTTTATACTCATAGGGTAAATATTTATTTTATAGAAATTCTGTATCCTTCGAACATTGCTGATTTTTTTCCTTAAGTCTGACATAATTTGTTTTTCTTCCAGCACTTCAAGCCCGGTATTTCTAACCCCATCCTTTCTCTTTACAGATTTTAACATTATCATTATGCTTCCCCTCAGTCCTATATATAGACAAAACAGTACTGGTTCATTTAGTCACTCCTCATGGACCATTCTTTCCAGATCTCTGTTTAGTACGATTTCAAAATAGTTTTAGTCTCCCACCTCCTGAAAAATCAGCCGAAAGCAGCTAATAAAATTGCCTCTTAATGAAGTTGCCCTGTGAAATTGCTCTAGAATAAGCTCCATAGCTGTAGAAGGATTCAAGCTTTATGGGTTAAATTTATTTTTAATTTGAGCATTTTAAATAAATCATTAAAGAGAGAGTAGTGTATGGAAAGGGAAGTGGAAGCTGCATAAAAGTTCTACACTAATAGAGTCATCCTACGACAGTAAAAGAAAATCTGTTCCTACTTTTTTGTGCGGCTTTATTAATCAGTTATTTGAATAAGCTATATCGGGAGCAGCATATTGAATCTTTTATTAAAAAGGTACCATAGAGAAGCACATTACATTAAATGACATAGTAGATTCTCATAGATAAACAAATATTAAAATCCAATGGAGATGAAATACTATTTTTCATATATGTATAGTCCATGCTTATTTATCTTCACTTCCGTATACAGGCACTCCAAACAGAGTTCAATATGTAAGTTTTGCCTGGACATGGTCTACAAGATTAGTTTCCAGATTACCCTTTCAGTTTTCTAATTGGTAATTTTTCATTTATTTTCCTTTTCAGGAAAGAGCTATGCTTTCGACTGGAGAAAACATAGATCTTTAAGAGTGAGTTTAAACTTGTAAACTATAGGTTGACTTCTCTTAGTCATCTTTCATGAACGCTATTTAAGAGTAGTCCATCAAACTATCAGGTTTCTCAGATCACCGGTTTAAAACTTCCTGCAGACACAGTCTAATGAAAAAGCTCATCAAACCTCTGGATAGTAGTTCATAAGTAGTTGAAACTAAGACATCAGCACTTATGAAAAAGTTAAAATGTCTTTTTTTAGTTTTTTTTCAACCTGCTCTTCTTACATGCATCACCTAATATCTGACCTTACACAAGGAGACAAGAAAGTAAAATATCCTTCCTGTTATCATGTTTGCTTTGTGCTTTTAGCAACACTTCACCATGTGTTTGCACTGTGAGGGCATCTTGGGTCACCAGTTTATCACATAGCGTACTGAACAAAAAAGGAAAAAAATTAAACGCTACCCCAGATTTAGCATGGGTACAACACAAAGTGCAGCAGGTACATGGTCTGGAAAGACAAAGAAGGCAACAGGAGAGATGGCAGAATTGAACAATGGTGAATAGTCAGTACCCTGTACTGTCTGCTGGTAATTTGACTTCCCCTCTTGTCTGTGCAGACCTTCCAGCATTTCTAAAGAATCACACAAACCTGCAGAAGCTGACTGCAGATTTTATTAAAGACCTCTTCAAGCCTAAAATACACACACAAACAGAGCATAGGTCATATACATAAATATGAATGTGAAAGAGCGTGTGTACCTTTACACATGATTCACAGAGCAACCTACACCCATGTGCACAGCATTGCCATACCAAAGCGTATATTTCGCAGAGGGAATAACACAACAGGTAGAGAAAACTCTCACAGAAAGGAGATGCTTCAGTAGCCTCTGTCTCTGCAACCCCAATTTATCATGAAATACAGTTAAACTTGTACAGCTAGCTTTGTGTTATCATGTACTTTTTCTGCATTTTACTGGTGAGTAACATACAGACATGGTTGTGCTTATACCCCCTGGACTGGAATATTAGACCTGCATGTTTCTGCTTGAAATGCTGATAAATTAAATCTGAGTCTTGACAACTGCCGATGACATTCAAGCATTGACTGTAACAAGAGGTGCTCAAATGGTTTTAAATCTCTAGCTCTCCCTCCTTCTCACTTGAAATATAAATGGTCAGCTGAACTTTAGTGCAGAGATAATCAATAGGAATCAAGCAGAAGGGAGGAGGTCATGGCAGAGTGGATGGATACTTCAAAAGAGGCAGTGTCAATACGCTTATCTTTTCCTTCGCACCGCAAAAAGACCAGTCTGCCTCATAGATACCAGAGTGTTCTCCATCATGAATTAGTGTCTTTCATAGTGTGGCTCTTCACCTTTTTGATTGCCAGATAGGGTTTACAGTCATGTTTGTTTAGCCTTGGAAAGTAAGGAGACCTGTATGTGTTTTGTAACACTGAGCATTTCCTGAAAATATTCAGACGAAGTTTCAGGCATTCTCACTGCAAACAGAAATCTCCAAAACTGTGGACAGTTTTGAAGAGTGTGGACTGCATAAAAACTCCAGATGAACCGGTCTTGCTCTTTAGTTCTCAAAGTGGCGTATTTCTTGGGTGTAAAATTTCTCCTTTTATGTCTGGATATTTACTTCTACCCTTCAACATCACTTTCCTACTGTATGAAGAAATTAATCTGTGAGAATTATTAAGATGAAGCCTTTCTTCCATGTTCAGGTATGACTTTCATTGGAAATGAGGTATGTTTGCCATATGTACAGAGGCAAGAAAGAGTACCCTTCAGTGGTTTCCCCAGGCCAAAGGTATTTCTGCACTGAAGGTATTGGACAAAGCAGCTCACCTGTACATCAGGATGTACAAAAAATATGTAGACCAGAATAGAAAATGCAGAGATTTGCCATGCCCGAGATGACAGATCCTCTCTTCTCATCTGCTACCTGTCCAGGCAGAATATTTTTATTGACAAATAAATTCCTACTGCTGTGGGAGCAGACTACAAGTACTCTTAGTCTCCCAAAAGCTGCTGAAATATGAGTCATCCTTACACTTCTCCTTTCCATGGGCCCCCAGAACTTTAAAGGTTAAATTCCAGCAGACAGAGATGAAATACAGTTAAATAGGACCCAAATTCCAACCTGAATATATCTACATATTAGTTAGGGGTTTGCTTTCCTAGTACCGCAGTGGTATGGAGACAAGAAGCCTTCCTTAACTTATGTTACGTAAGTTACGTCTGGATGTATTTAGACTAAATGTGCCTGACTCTACTATTCTGTTTTTTCTTGGAGTTCAGATATGCACTATCAGCCATTTATTCATGGGGATGGAAAATATAGGACAGAGGAAAGTCAGAGGAATGACCTACAAAATAAAGGTCATATAGCCCCCAAAACCATGTCCTTAGTGCTAGTTGATAGAATAGAAAGTGTTGGAGGGGCAGGGGGAAAAATGGTGTCAACATGGCTTCAAGTTTTTCTCCAGCATGGTTATCTAGCACTTTTTAATCATGCTGTAGATGTCCTACCATAACTGGCAGGGCAAGTAGTGAAGTTCATAAAATTGCCATTGTAAATGTAGAATCCGTTTCTTCCTACCCTCATAAGGCCTCACTGTTCTTGCTCTTCAATGAACTCCTCCTCCAGAAATCTTCTCTTCCGTACTAATCTCTGCTGTCTACTCCTTTTACCCTGCCAGTAAATTCCTTAAAGTATCCAAATTACTGTCCCTCTTTTTATTCTCTTTGTGCAGGGAGAAAGTTATCATTTATTTCTATTATTTCTCCTGAATCAAGGGGTCTTTAGAAAAATACCCAACCCCTCCTACTTAGTCATGTTGGCACACTTTTCCCCTGTGATATGTAGGTAAGCAGATTCGGAAATGAACAAATAATGTCTCTCTGGGAACCCTGCACTGCACCCAGAGCTCAGTCTGTGCACTTGGGAGGTACGGACCTTCCACCAGCGAGAGATGAGGCACTGGCAGTATCTCTGCAAGGGGCAGAACATGTGCCTTGAACACTGGGACATCTGAGGTTGATTTTGCCATTTCATGCTGTCCTGGTTTCGGCTGGGATAGAGTTAATTTTCTTCCTAGCAGCAGGCATAGTGCTGTGTTTTAGATTTAGTAGGAGAAGAATGCTGATAACACGCTGATGTTTTTAGTTGTTGCTGAGTACTGCTTATGCTAGTCAAGGACTTTTCAGCTTCCCATGCTCTGCCAGGTGCACAAGAAACTGGGAGAGGGCACAGCCAGAATAGTTGATCCAAACTGCCCAAAGGGTTATTCCATACCATATGATGTCATGCTCAGTATAGAAACTGGGGGGGTTGGCCAGGGAGCAGCGATCGCTGCTCGGGAACTGTCTGGGTATCGGTCGGCGGGTGGTGAGCAATTGCATTGTGCATCACTTGCTTTGTATATTATTACTATTATTATCATTATTATATTGTTATTATTATTATTTTACTTTTTTTAATTTCAATTATTAAACTGTTCTTATCTCAACCCAGGAGTGTTTCTCACTCTTACTCCTCCGATTCTCTCCCCCATCCCATCGGGGTAGGGGGAGTGAGCGAGTGGCTGCGTGGTGCTTAGTGCTGGCTGGGGCTAAACCACGACACATGCTTTTAAGAGTAAGGATAACATGAAATTGTAGGAACAGCTATATCGAGTCAGACCAAAGGTCTGTCTGGTCCAATATTCTCTACCCAACAGTGGCTAAGAGATGCAGGGACATGCAGGGACAGCATATCACGATGTTCCCCCGGACACCCTTACAATCTCTGGCTCTTTGCAGTCCCAGGCTGCCTGAGCCAGCATCCTTACATTTCCCAGTGCTTGATATTTTTTTCTCCCGTTAATTTGTACAGCTGTTTGCTGAAGCAATGTTAATTTCTAGCATCCACACTACAGCGAGGAGCTCCCATGCTATGGGAATAAGCAGCTTGCTTTGGTTTCTTTCATCTGCTGGTTTCATTTGATGCCTCCTACAGCACGCACGGGAAGAAACAGTGAACAGTCATTCCCTGTTCATCTTCCTCTGTCGCTAATGATTTTATAGACCTTTATCATACTTTCTTTAACTCCCCTGCCTTCCAGCCTGAAGAGCTGCCACAAGATCCTTCCTGTAAGCGACGCCGGCGTTATCACCAGATGGGCCCACGCCAAGGGGCTTTGCAGAGAAACGCGGTGCCGTGCTAAATGGGGAGGCACGCTTTGCACCGGGGCGGTCGTGTGCCCAGAAAGCAGGCTGAGGCTGCAGTAGCAGGTAGTGCAACCCAACAGCGTTAAATTCAGGCTGGGATTTTGTTTTTTTTCCTTTTTTGTTGGGTACATTAGGGGATAGACCCAAGATGGCCTTCCTGTGCATTTCTGGGGTGGGAGTGCATCTTTAGACAAACCCCGTTGTAATCCCGCGGATGTTGTGGCTCACTAGTGGCTGGAAGCTGCTGGGTTCATTCTTGGAGCCCGTTGCCACAGGGATGCACGGGGTAATGGCACTTCTGGGGGCCGGGGGGGCTTCCCGCGGCTGGCGCGGCAGGGTCTGTCCCAGCACACCCAGCCAAGAGCAGGGCAGCCCGGGACCGCCCCAGGGCACAGGCACCTCCCCGGGGACGGGAAGGGGCTGAGGCTGGGATGGGACCCTCAGCACACGGGTGGGTGTGCGGGGTGCCCCTGCCCGGGGCTGGCGGCGGGGCTGGGGGCCCCTGTGAGGGGAGGCCGGGGCTGCCCCGGGCCGGACACAGCCGGTCCCAGCCGGTCCCAGCCGGCTCCAGCGGCCCCAGCGCAGGACACAGCTGAGCCCCTCAGCCAAGCTGGGGGCGCCGGCAGCGGGGAAAAGAGGTTTCCGAAAGGGCCCGAGGCGGCCCAGGCAGAGGAAGAGGAAGCCAAGGAGGGAGCAGCAGCAGAGGCAGCCCGAGGCCGCAGGAGGAGGAGGGCAGGAGGTGCTGCAGGCCCGGAGCAGGGATCCCCTGCAGCCCTGGAGAGACCCCGCTGGAGCAGAGAGCCAGCCTGCAGCCCGGGGAGGGCCCCAGGCCGCAGCAGGGGGATATTTCCTGCAGGAGCTGCGGCCCTGGAGAGCCCAGGCGGGAGCAGGTTGTCCCTGCAGGACTGCAGCCCGGGGAAGGGCCCGCGCTGGAGCAGGGAGCCGTGGGAGGAGGGAGGAGCGGCCCAGAGGGGCTGCCAGGGGCTGGCCCCAGCCCCCATGGCCGCCCTGCCCCGGGGGAGAGGGGGGAAGGGGGGAACGGGGAAAGGAAGAGGAAAGGTGTTGTTTTATTTCATCTTTCTGTCGAGTTTGTTTCACCCATGGCAGTACTGGGTGAGTGATCTCTTTGTCTGTATCTTGAACCATGAGCTTTCTTATCCTATTTTCTCCCCCTGTCCTGATGAGGAAGGGCACTGAGGAAGCCCTTAGCCCTTAGCCAAGGTTAACTACCACAAGGGATCAGGATCAGGCTTGGTGAGGGGAAATCAGGTCAGACACACCTCGGGATGGCTGGGCACGACCATGGGGCACAGACTGACAGCCTCAGGCTGGACTGAAATGGAGCCTCTGCACCCATGGGCAGGGATGTGAGAGGCACGGGGTGAGGCAGGTCAGGGCCAGCATGTCCAGTGAGTGCCCTCAGAGCCAGGACACACATCTTCCAATTTAGTTTCATTTGGAAGGAACCCAGCTCATGCCCTCTGAGACCTCTGCACAGTGCAAACCAAAGGGCTCTAAGTGGAAAGAATGAGGAGGTTCGCTTTTAGAGCATGCTCTCGATGTAAACATGCTAATGATTGCACTCCAAGCTGTTTGGATAGTACCTCATCCATCCATCCATGTGGCCACAGCATCTCCCAGCTGGTCTGATCAGAGCCGTGCAGTTTTGCACTACCTTTTTAGTCAAGCCTAGGTCTGTCGAGCATCACCATGCTCCAGAAATGTTCAAATCTATTTAAAACACTAAATATGTTCCCTTAGTCTTACCTTCCATAACAAAAGTGCAACAACATATTTGTTCCAAATAAAACAAGACAGCAACAACAACAAAATAATCAAGTAATCAGAACTAAATGAAAAAAAAAAAACAAAACAAAACCAAACAAGAATATACCACAAAACAAAGCATTCCACCAAATACCACCCAGAGAAGGAGGGTAAGAAAATAAAGAGCATATGAAAGATATTATTTAGGTTTCTTAGTGCACTTTTGGGAGACACTCATGCAACAGGGGGAATGGTCTGGATGCTGTGGCTAACACGCCTGCTCTCAACAGAAGAAAAGTGAGATGATAATAACCCCTGCTGATGTATAGTCAAGGGACGTGAGCTGACAAACAGGAGTACAATTCATGATCCATGTGTTAGAGGGGAATGACAAATGATTGATAATCACGTTGCTTCTGACAGGTGGCTTGTGGAAGGAGAGATCAATCCCAGCTTGTGAAATGTGGAAAGATCTCAGCACAAGGTAAGAAGGCAGCAGCTTACACGTGAATTATAGTCTACAGTGCTTGAGATCCTCTAAGCAGCAGCTATGAGTCCCTTTGGGCATTTTATACAGTAAACGCTCTATTTTCCAAGGTATTCAACATCCTCTGCTTTTCCCTGATGCTCCTGTGTGTCCAGGGTATTGAATATGGTGCTGGACTGGACCTTCAGTAGGCCATACATTTTTTAGCAGGGATTTTCAATAATTCATAGGATCAGGTCCTAAATATGCACAATATTAAATGAGGAATTTTCCAGTCTCTTTACCATGCAATTTCAAATGCAAAAAGCCTCTGGTTTCCATGTAGTAACAGTATTTCAATCTCCCAGCCATATAAAATGCCTGGCTAATTGGACTGGTAGAGGAAAGGGGGATTTTTGTGTTTGATAAATTAATCAGTGAGCACTGCTGTACATTTCCCACTAAAATCCTTAATTAGACATAAAATGCCAGAGAATAGGATTCTTTCTTTATTTTTAGCCAGGAGTTTAGTTTTTAATTGAAGGGATGACTTTTGATCCTCCATTAGCCAGGAGTGAAGAAAGCCTTTCAAACAGAAGCAGCACCCCAGCTGTTACTTACTGTCTGAGAGGTTCAGCACTGCACTTGCACTAATCCCAGGAGCCTATTGATACTTAGCATAAACACACTAAAAGGATCAAATTGACATTCACACAAACCAGAGTCCACGAAGTCGCAAAAGCTTTTAATCCGAGCCTCTGTGTAAAAGGATAGCTTCTAATTAGCAGTCTAGACTAATCATCAATGTTTAGCTTATAAAAATGAAGCTATCAATAAAGAAAGCAAAATCTGAAATGTTGGTAGAGGCCAGGCATAAGCTGGAAGATCATTTAGTCATTCACTGTCCATTTTTTTCTTGCTCAGGTTTTCAGTGTTTCCAGAGCTTTTGTAACTAATGAAGACAAAATCTCTGAGGCTTCATTGGTTGCAGATTTCACACACAAAAAAGAAGGCAACCAGGGCAACTACCAGGGCAAACGAGGATATCCTGTAAGAATTCTCTATAGGTCTTTACTCCTGCCTTGTACTTCTCAGATGGAGCTAACACTTAGTTGGACCCTTAGGCAATGTTATAGGGTAGCTGCAAGTCAAGGTGAAATGCCACTTATATTCTTTCATTAACCCTCCCGGGCCTGTCATTAAATATGGCAGGCTTAGCATTTTTCACTTCAGATGAAAAAACACCGGTAATCCCAGGAGGCAGAATTTTTTCGATGCCTAAATTGATGAACAAGACAAGGTCAGCAATTTTCAGTTTATTGACAGAACTCTATTTACCTTTAGAAGTATTGAAATGGTATTTCAGATGCCCTGGAGCAGAACTGTGACCAAAACGAAAAGGGAGAGGTTTATGAGAACCATTGCCTTTATGCTACCTGAAATATTGTGAGTGGCTTTTGTTTAACTTGCTAAAGCAGGAGACATTTTGTTATTAGAAAATATTTTCATAAGAAAAGAACTTTAATAAATGTGACAGCACACGGTAGATGGAGACAAACACAGAGAAGCAGAACAATAGAGAAAGAGTAGAAACTGCAGCCAACCACCCATTTAGAGTTAAATATAGGTTTTGATGCTAAAAATGTGTGCGGGCTTTCTGCTTTGTTTGAGGTTTGTTTGTTTGCTTAGGAATGATTATCAGTAACAAGCTGACTAACTGATCTAGGTTTCAGTGACAGATACAGAGCTGACCATTTGAAATCTGTTTGTCATCGTAGCAATTCACTAATGACAGTTACTGAAAGCCACAGCTGAGCTCCGCTTTTGTTTATAAAGTTAAATAACCTATTCATAATGAGTAGTAATAATAATAAATAGCCCCATATTGCTGCAGGAGCCGGGACACAGTTAGTAAGAACTGGATTTTCTCCTTTAACCATTGCTGGAATGGGTTTGCCCTGAAAGGCCCTGCCTTCAGCCAGAAAAATAACGTGGGGTTTTTTAAAAACAAATGCAGATTGTCTAAACGTTGGCCAAAAAAGAAATTAAGAGAAGGCAGTAAATGTTGCTAATAAAGACTAGCAAGTCTAATTAAAATCTGGAGCCTACTGAATTTAGCTCAACCCACTAAATCAGAGGCAGACAACTCTGACCTGAGTGGGGGACTTGCAGCCATACAATTGTGACTGCATCTCTACCACTTAGGCTTCTTGGTAAAATGACACTCAACCTTTGTTAAAATTGAAAAAAAACCTTACTCTGCCTTGGTTTTACTGCAGGTGAACTAATTTCTGCTAGCTAATATGAGTGAGGAACACACCTTCATCTTCAAAGAAGATGGAGTTTAAGGACATATACCACCTTTTCCTTCATGCAATGTATATAGTTTGTTTTGGGGAAAGGTGAGCTGGGATCCTACAGTATCGGTCAGCTAACTCCCTGAGGTGAGGTTTTATTTTTGGTGGGTGTTGTCATGCAGGCACCCCATCTTTTCTAACAGAAATAATCTGGTTACTAAGCTCTTGAAGTAAGCAACATCTCTGTATTCTTACTAAGTCCTGATATTAGGATGTCTGGAAAAGAACACTCTCCTGGGTGCCAGCAAAGAAAGTAACACCAAAACTTTGGGGGAAGGTGGCTGGTGTTGAATCTGTCAAGGTTGAAGTATGCTTCCAGGGCTGCTCTCCCACTTCTCACAATGGATCAACTACCTTAACTGGGTTTTGAAATGAGTATGGCTGCAGTCTTTATTCCTGCATCTTTGACAAGTGTCCTCAAAGCCACTGAGGACATTTAGAGAGAGGGATATCTACCTTGATGGGTCTGATGAAGCTCTGGAAAAGCCAAGCTGCTAAGAGCCAGCAGTTTAGATATGTACAGAAGCATGACTTTCTTCTTAAAAATATAGACACTAACAAGCATTAGGCAGCCAGGGAGCCAGACAACCTGGGAGGGCTTGCACTTTTCCCCAATTTGCCCTTCAAAGACCCCATCTGGTGCTGAGTAGATGTGTATGCATGGAAAGTGCCAGTTCGCAAGTAATCTCAGAGAGATTTCTGAGTAGGAAAACATTGCTTTTGTCCTCGACATGAATGACACAACCTGAATTTCTGGGTGATCTTTCCAGGTAAAATTCTTGTAGTTCATCAAGACTAGATTTGCGATTTTGAAAAAGTGGTCAGCTCTTGTAAGGGATCAGTACCTGATTTGTGTGCTGTGAGCAGGGAGCAGCTAGGATTTTGTTGATGATCCCAGAGTTACCTAATGAGAGCTTTCTTTATGTCAATGATTCATGTCAATGATTCATGTCAATCTTAACTAAATTCTCATTCCATTTACCCTAGAGTACATCTGTGGGCTTAGCAAGTCCATGTTTTTTTCATGATATCTTTCACACATGTATTTACCAGCCTGCTCTCATCTGGCTGCAAATTTAACTTGGCACTGCAACTGTTAGCCACTAAATGATGTTCTCATAGACACCAGAAAATGTGGCCAGCGTCCCTCCTGCTTCCTTAGTCCTCTCTCCCTACCGTGTCAACCTACATTCCCCATTCCCACTAGCAGTGCCCTGGATAGGGAATGCAGGACATTGCTACAGTGGCACCTTTAGGCACAACGTCTATGCACAGGGACAGCAGGTGACAGACACAGTACCTCTCGGGTGTGTTGACGTATTCAAACCATCAGCACCCAAATCAGCCACAGACCTTCATCTCCCACCTGCACACAGTCACTAACACCTTCACCCCAACTTCCAGATATCTTACCTACCTCACCTCTTTGGGCATGTTGGTGTGGCTCCATGCTGTTCTATGCAAATTTTGGTTCTATGCAAATTGCTTATCATATGCAAATCAGCACATTAAATAACTAGCATAAAATGACACATACGGAGATGTGCATAACTTGGCAGCTATAGATCTGGAATCATTCCACTGACGTCAGTGGTTTCACTTCAGATAGGCTCCAGTAAGGAAGGTGTTGAAATCTGGCCCTGTGATATTTTCAGTCAGCTTCTAAACACAAACTCAGGAATGAATGGTGTCAAAGGTGTAATTTTTATTAATGCCTTGTGGTTGTTGTTATTTCTTTAGGTTTGTACAACTAAACATACAACCAAAGGTGGATTGCAGAACATAATTTCAACTAAGCTGACATTGGTCATAAACAGAGAACCTGTGGTTTATCAGATATCCAGGCAGTATGGATCTGATCCACTTCGGCCCTAATCGCGTAATAGTTTCTTTTTTAAAATAGCCAGGGCAAATAATGCAGGAATTATGCCAGAAAGTCTTCAGAGGCAAATGTACACCCTAAAGTGCTTTAAATCAATTTGGAACGGGGAATGAGTATAGATCAGTTCAGTGTTACATTTTTGATCTGGGACTGGGTGCCTAGAAGCATATGTACCGTCTTGTGTAACCACCCCCTGACAAGGATCTGCTGTTATTGTATGCAAGAAAAGCAGAACATGGTAAAGGTTAATTCTGCACATGGCAGAATCACAATACCGAGCAGGGGCCCCTGTTGCTGACTGCTTCAAGTGCTGTGCAGTCATTTACACATTTGCAAACGTCGTTTTCACATGGCAGAATTTCCACCCACTTTCGCCTGAATGTAAATGACTTCAGGAGATGCCAGGCATTAAGTGTTCTCACAACTGCCCCCAACATCCCACCGCTCAAAAATGATTCTTCAAAACAGTCCTAGAAAACTCTGCAAGACTTTCAAAATATATCCATTTGTGTTTCTGAACATTCTTGGTCACTAGTGGGGCTAAGCTCAGATTTACCAGGATACTGAACTACAAGACACGTGAATCGATGACAAGGAGATTCAGAAAAGCCTGATAATGAGAGACTTTGGAAGAGTCAGGCTCTGCTCCTGCTGCCTATTTGATCTATTCAACTCACCTTAAATTCTGTTGCATTTTGCATGAGTAAAAAGCTACAGGAGGTTTGTATGGTATGAAGAAGCTTCCAGATTTCTTATTAGTTAAATGAACTAGCATCAGTGATTACGTATATAAATACAGAAGCAATCTAAACTGTGGAAATCTCAGTGTCTATCTCTACATGCAATTTAACATTTATCAAGTGTGTTTAACATTTGTGTCAGTATTTCCTTTTGGATTCTTTTTGTTGGGGTTGGGGGGAGTGGCATTATAATCATGATATCTTTACATTGTGTTCCTATAACTAACTTCTACTTCAACTGACAAAATTAGACCCTCTTATTATAGCTATCACTTTGGGAATGTTTTTGAGTTTGTTTAGGTTTTTCTTTTTTAATCATAACAGTCTCCCTGCAGACCTGAACTGACATCAATTTACCACTGTCTTGACATCTTAAAGTTGTTTCTTATAAAATTTGCATTGGTGTCATTTTGTTTCAAGCTGATATTCTGACAATGTCTCCCTGGATTTATACTGACAATTTATTTCCATTTTGACATAATGTCATCCGTATAGCCTGTCACTAGCATCTCTCATAAGTCCGTGGATTGAAATGAAAAGTGGTTTCATTCTGTAAACTACAGTAACTAACTGAGCTTTCTCAGTAGCTACTTTTCTGACCTCAATATCTAACTATTGATTGCACTTGGGTTTTTACAGGAATGTCAAAAGTTCCTGCCCAGTGCTTTAGGCAGCTCTTCCACATGTACCCAGTAAGGAAATTAAACAAAGGTTTCCCTAGAAAATAAAAAATAATTGCCAATAAGAAAGGGGTGAATGCGTGTTTGTAACAGCAGCACCAAGCAAACAACTAGGCAGTGTCGGTGACATCGCCTTGAACTGCTAAGAGCTGCTGATCCTCTTTCGCTGAAGTGGTAGGGACATCTTTTTGGGACTGAACATTCAGGCTGTTTCCAGGCATTTCCTTGGCAAACACAAAGTCCTCAATATGTATATATTTGATATGCTGTTGCTACGTTATTTAAATACCAAAAATGACAATAGGCAAGCTCCGGTGGGAGTCAGGGTGAGGGGAGATTTCAGGAAAGTTCCTGTGTGGCAGGTGTATCTTTGAACCTGGGTTATTTTTTCAGCTCTTTCATTTTAAAATTCCAAGAGACAAGTAGGACAGTGTGCAGTATCAGAAATGCTTTGTGACCCTTCTTGAATTAGAGTCATTGTGTGGCATGGCTAGAATCCCCAAGGGCACATTTGCAAATTATAAAGCAAATTCCTGCCTGCGGTTATTGAATATTCCTAGGATTATCCATGATCCTGACAGAGTGGCTTGTGTATGTGATTTTGCAAAAGCTATTGTTCATCAGAATACAAGCATGGCTTAATGAGGTATTTGCAGCAGTGGCATGATTTATATGTTCTGGTATAAATGTTCAGCTCCTATACAACTTTGTATCTGGTAAATCACAGTACAGGTACAGAGGAAAGTAGTCTTCAATGGCAACAATTGTTCATTTTTAATGAATGAACCCATCAATGCTAAGTATTGGTGATGGTGACTTGCTTTCACTGACTTGTCTCACCAGCAGTGCCTAGGCAGAAGCTATACCCCTCATGGTTTAACCAAAATTAAGAACTCGGAACTGAAACTTCCATACATGGGGGTGGGGTTTTATTTTGGCCTACTTACACAATAAAGAGTGCAATTTGATTGCCTAAACAGGGTAGTCAAACGTCATTTGAAAAGACTTCCACCTCATGCTCGAAAACGCCCAGGTCTCCCAGAGGTCCTCTGTCAGACCTGTCAGTCTCATGTGGATGTTTAGATACTGCGGCCGTAGATCTCTATCTTCAGGCAAAGAGATCAAGCCCTAAGTATGACAAGATCAGGACAAGAGACATTTTAACAACAGTGCAAGTAAAGAGAGATCTGGGAAGACAGTGTGTGAAGCTGGTGAGAAAAGTTTATCTTACAACTCTTCAAAACAAAAATGATTAATGTAAGTTTAAATGACACTTTGAAATTTATACTGGAATTAATTTTGAACTTTATCTCCAAAATTCAAAGGGGAACCTGGGGCTTGAAACTACAGAGGCAGAAACTGAACAGGAGTTGAACAAAATGTGGATAAAATATTAGATATCTATATAAGCAGTGCCAATTCCTATAGATGATTTAGATAAGGAAAAAACATAGTATATAAGCCAACCAGTGAAGTTTCATCTAAATCATTAACAGTTTATTGGGTATTCTTTTTGTTCCCTTCCAATATTGAAATATGCTGCTGCTGTTAGAATTAACTCAGTATATTTTTGTTATCTGTATAAACATTCAGTCTGCCTTTGACTTCAGCAGAGTTTCGTAGTCTAATTAAATGTTGTCTGTCAGATTGGAATGTCTCTGTCAGTAATTCTTGTCTAAAAGGGAAGCAGCACCACTGGAAATAGCACTCCCTGTTGCATTAAGCATGGCAATGAGCACTCATATTAGTCTTGCATTTTAACTCTTCCTAGCACTTCTTATCTGATCTTAAAGTTGGTCTTACTGAGTAGACGTTTTGAAACTAACTTCTGATTTTTGGTACCTATCATTGCAATCCTGTTTTTCACATATGTCAATCACCCATAAGTGGTGCTAGCTCCAAAAGCAGTTTGGGGACTTCAGTGTATTGTGCAGACTATCCAAAAATGTATGAAACTTTTGAAAATGAGGCTTTACTCAGTTGGTATTGAGTTTTCTGTCTGTGGACCATAGGTATTAATACTAATTTACTTGCAGAGGATCCATTGCAGTAGTCTGCATCTTGCTACAACCTGTATCTAGCAACAGAAATGAAATGAAAAGAAATTTCTGCTAGCAAAATCAGGGGGGACAAAGATTGGAAGGTAACTCAAAAAGTATGAATTGCCCAGAAACTTGTTTGTTCACAGCACTGAGCAATTGTCATATCCAGCCTCACCCTTCCAGTGCAAGGGCAGTTCTGTGGAATCAGAAGTGATTACTATGGGACCACAAGATGTTAATATCTCCCAGTTCCGGGTTTCAGACGTGTAGCTAGATACAGGTGAAGGCTGGTCTTGTTATACTTCCCGCAGAGTTTCTCCAGGGCTAGCATTTATTGTCCTCAAAATGTACAGCTGTAGAGATTACACTTAGCTATTAATTAACTGCTCTAAACTGGGCGTCTCTCCTGCTGGGAGAAAAGAACTGACAGAAGGGGTTTGCATATCCTCTCTGTAGAGCATACAGTCCCTTTACAGAAATTCCGTGCTGTCCTATGAAGTGAGACGTTTAGAGTTTATGCTGATCCCCATGTGTGGACTGGTTTGACTACAGATTTCTGCTTCACTAGGCATGAAAGATCAGTCAGCTATTAAACCAAGGGCTGTAATACCACTAGCTGTGGGGAGCTGTTTGATGACAGTGTTTTATAATGCTTTGGTAAGAACTGAGATGTTGCTATTCTTTCCAGCATGAAGGATCCCGACATGGACAAGTACAAGCATGTGTATGTACACTGCACTTCTGATGGTCACGTGATAAAAGAAAAAATCAGCTGTAAAAGAAAATGAGATAAGGTGAGTTTATTTGGATGTGCTGACAGCTCTGTGAGGAATATATTGAAATCTTGCCTTTAAATTTCAGTATGCAGTTGTAACAAAGTGCATGAGAACCCTTTGAAGATCTAATGCCTATTGACTACTATTTAAAAGTCAACCATAGATTTCAACCATTTTTTTTACATTTTTAATGTGCATTTTGTGTTCGCAGCATACTCTGTCTTTCAATGCTGTGAGTATAATCAGCACCTGTTTCTCAAGGATTTACATATTATGGTCTAGAAGTTTTAACTTTGTGAAACTCTTTTTCAAAATGTGAACAAACATTCCAGATGATGTGCAGGAAGGAGGGGAATATAATAAAATTCTACATAATATCACTTCAGTTTCTACCTATCCCATTACTTAAAAACTCTGCTTCAATTAAGTGTTAAAAAAATAAAAATGTCTTGGACAAGACAAATCAAATCAACAATAATTAATTGCTTCAATATTTCTTAGAGACATTCCCCCTCCATAGGAAATTAATTTCCATTCATACTACGTACAAGATACAAGAGATGGAAGGGGAGAAAATTAATTTGGCTATGTCATTCTGTAGTTTAATCCCAGTATTAATATCCTTTGTATAGTGACTGGGAATGTTGTCTGGATTCAAAAGTAATTCTGCAAAATTTGAGGCTTTATGGAATTGATATTCTGGGAATGAAGACATAGCAATCTTCCTACCATTTGCAATAGCCAGTAAAAGTGAAGAATCAAATGAGAGCTAAAATTCCTGTCCCTCTCTCTGAAATACATAGCTGTCATCATCTCCCACTCCCGTTTTGTAATGATCAGATAGACTTGCCAAGATAGTCACGTCTACAATTGTCTGTGTTTTGATGGATGAGCCCTTAAAAAAAAAAAAAAAAAGTTGTAATATGCTTGAAGGCAAAGAAGTGAAAGGCTGTTTCTTTGTGCAGAACTTGCACCAGGTCCTATATTAGAGAAAATTTTGGCCAGAGGAGAAGAACGTCAGAGACATGCCAGGGTTAGGGATAAATTTACCTTCCCATGTACAGAGCTGTCAGATCTCATGCCTTCAGACCTACACTCACAATTAAATCCCGTCTTATTTTAACCACAGACAGTGGGAAAGTTGCTGTATGCACAGTGACAGAGAATCTGAAGTCTTTTTTCACCCAGAGAGAGAATCAGAGAAGTGATGGCTTCGGGTTCCTACCTGCATCCCACACCAAAGCCGCTTCCTTAGGAAGTGCATTCTCCTACTGCTGAGTAGTACCTTGACGCAGCTGGTGTTGTGCACCTCAGTGCATGCTGCATGCCTGCTTGCCTGATTAACAGTCACTGGGCTTTACACACGGAGAGTTAAAGAAGTTGTCTGTAGATATGCCACTGTCATGGTTTAACCCCAGCTGGCAACTAAGCCCCACACAGCCACTCGCTCATTCCCCCAGTGGGAGGGGGGAGAGAATCAGAAGGGTAAAAGTCAGAAAATTCATGGGGTGAGATAAAGCCAGTTTGATGGGTAAAGCAAAAGCTGTGCACGCAAGCAAAGCAGAACAAGGAATTCATTCACTGCTTCCCATCGGCAGGCAGGTGTTCAGCCATCTCCAATAAAGCAGGGCTCCATCGTGCGTAACGGTTACTTGGGAAGACAAGTATCATCACTCTGAATGTCCCTCCCTTCCTTCTTTTTCCCCCAGCTTGATATGCTAAGCATGACGTCATATGGTGCAGAATAACCCTTTGGTCAGTTGGGGTCAGCTGTCCCAGCCGTGTCCCCTCCCAATTCCTTGTGCACCCCCAGCCTGCTCGCTGGTGGGGTGGGGTGAGAAGCAGAAAAGGCCTTGGCTCTGTGTAAGCACTGCTCAGCAATAATGAAAACATCCCTGTATTATCAACACTTTTTTCAGCACAGATCCAGAACATAGCCCCATACTAGCTACTATGAAGAAAATTATCCCAGCAAAAAACCAGCACAGCCACTCTGGGGGAGTGCTGTCTGCTGACGTTAGGCTGGAGCAGTTCAGATACCAGAGGAGGAACACGGCCTCAGTTTTAGAATCTAAGAATTTGTCTACAAATTTTAAATGTCGGACCACTGCGATCACCAGAAGTTTCATACTATGAACTTGATTCAAACTGATTAAGCTTTCTTTTCCTGAATCTGAAGAAAGCCTATACTCCTACCTGAGTTTGATTTCAATTCCGTTTATTATAAATGCTAGTGTTTGAAGGATAAATCTAAAGGGGCTTCACTTGTACTTGCTGGAGAGATTGATATGTTTCCTTCTGACATTCTGATTTCAAAAATCATCTTTAGATTCAGAGTATCTATTTCTGTGCTCATTTTATGGAACATTATGGGGAATAATTGTTTAGTGAAAAGCATTCTCATTTACATTATTGTATGTTATTTGACCTTCCTCAGGAGCACTGGGACACCTCCAAGCACACCACTCAGCTTTGAACACTGGTACTTGTGAGCCTATTCTTACACCCTGGTAAGATGATTAATGTACCTTTGAAAATCACGTAATGGCTTGATACACTTTCTATGTAGTCTCTTGTAGGAGAAAAACAGGATAATGTGAGATGCAATTTATGGGTATGAAATGGAGGAGCTGAAATAGAGAAACTCATTCAGAAGTATTGACAGGATATCTGTAGTGCTTGAGATCTACACAGCAGAATTTAAAAGCATGCGTGAAATAGAGTGCTATTGGAAGAGATCCCAAATACATGGAGACACCTGGCTGACAGGGATGTTCCATCTTTAGAGACTGGTGGAAGGAACATGAAGAGATTTATCTAGTCAAAATATTGACCTGGAACCTTGCCTTTTGTTATAAGATGTGAAGTACTTGATGTATATGACACCAAAATGTCCTAAATTGAGTTTATTGGTTGTTCACAAATCTATCCTTTCTTGTCAGGCTAAAGATCTTACTTTCCCTGCAGAGCTCAGAAAGGCTAATCGTTCTCATAGAAACATAATGTCAAAAAGAAAAAAAAAAAAAAAAAAAAGGAAAAAAGAACACAGTCTTCTTTTTAAATTGGTATATGCATGTCTGCCAATCTTTCTGCCTCTCTTGGTTGCTTAGCACCTCTGGAGACCCTGCATAAAATATCTTGAAGCAAGTAAGCCACCTGGAAAGAACCGATATGCCAAAATGTTTGGAACTGTCATTCCTCCTTTTTGGATACTGGACTTCATTTGTAGTGGAAGAAGAAAAGGATGTTAACTGGCCCACACTCTGATTAACAGTGTGAGAGAATGGCTAGAAAGCTGTTAATACAATATGAGAGTTTATTTGTATTTCATTTTTATGCTGAGATTCACTATCTCAATGGCATTCTTTAATGACATTTATTAATTTTGGTGGCTCTAATTCTTTAAGTTTATAATGGTAACATAAAAATATCTGCTCTAAGTAATGGCATATTTCTGTGATTCATTTTTTAATACTAGGACATGACAGATATTGCTTATCTGCACACTCTGGATGCCCTTGATATAACTTCAAAGTACATCTTAAGTGCAACAGTACAGTATAAAATACTCCAACAAGCAATTTCAATCTCAGATCTCCCATGTGCTCAAAAAAATTCCCCACTCTTATAATTACCATTCCTGTCCCCATTTTCAAAAGCCTAAGAGACAAATTAACTTTTGTTAACTGCCTTAAATCATCACTTATTTGCCTGAAGGTGTTAATGATGGGTCATATTCTTTTCACACGTGGAGTAGAGCATTATTTCTTGAATTCTCCTATTGATTTCAGCACTGGCAATATACAATGATTGTCACTGAAAATTTGTCACTAATCGTAGAATTTCTAACTCTCTCTTCATTGTTCCAAAAATAATATCTTGCAGTAGTGCTCATATCACTGTCAGTATATCAAAGAACAACTTCCAATTGAAAAGCCGCGAGATGTTATTAGCTTATATTGTACACAAAAGTTAAAAGTAATGTATCATCTGGAAGGCAGAATACATTACATTCCAACAGTGTCATCAAGAAGGGGTATGAAAATCCCCCAAACAAAACAGTGCAGTCTACAGGCTTATTCAGCCGATCTCTGAGTATCATCAGTATCTTTTATTATTGTCATTATTATTATAGCACATTGGGTATTTTTTCTTCCATTTGACAAAAAAAAAAGTAATAATGACTTTCTTTTTATTGGCTTGAGACTATCTAGGGGTGACACAGAGGATTTTTTATAATGAAAAACTACTAAGAGGCACAGCCACTTTTGGCAAGGTTAAATTATGAGAGCAATTCTTCCAAACAAAATTCATGAGTCACAAACATGCTGCTACTGCAAAAAAAAAAAAAAAAAAAAAAGGCAGGCAAAACAAAACACAGCCTCCCTTTCCCCTATACGTAACATACATATTGGTAACAGATTTAGGGGTTCAACTGGTTATTGCAGGCAGACTTCAGGACCTGCTGAATTAATTGCTTCTCTGCCATTGTTTACACATAGCCTGGAACCAAGATTGCTCCCTTGAGATGTTTTGGAAGGGGATAGGGAACGTAGTTTTCCTCTGGCCCTAGCTGAAACTACTGTGTCCTTTATGGGGAGGGAGGAGGTAAGTTAAGGAGAAAACAGGTTTTGTTTTGAAAGTAGATGCTGATATCAAGCTAGTCTAGAAATCACAAAGGTGTTGAAAAGACAAAGCTTAGACCTCTGTTACATGTTCCAGTGATTTAAGGTGGGACTTCTGGATGTTTTAGGCATTTCAGGAGGCTTCTTTCACCACAGCGAGTCAGTCTCTCTGTACAAAACACTGATTTGTGTCAATGGATACCTTTAGTAGTGCAAGTGGTCAGTTGGTGAACTTGGTTGAGATATTTGCACTGTGCAATAGAAATGGATTTTTTTGTATTGCATCTGACTTTCACATGTTCTGCACAGTATGTTCAAATCTGCCCTTTTCTTTTCCCTTCTCCCTGTTCAGCTAGGTCACAACACCACAAAATCAATGCTCTAGGTTTCCCAGTTACAAAAGCACGTCTCTGGACCCCACCAGCTGAAAAAAAAAAAGACAAGAAACAACAGCTTTTTTTGCTGAGGGTTTTTCTTGAGTGTGGTTAGAGAAAACCACAGACAGCTATCTTCTGCTTCACAACATGTAAATATGCAGTGTTATATTGAAGAACAGAAACAGAAAGAAATTACTCATCAAGAAATTCCTCAGGAAGCGTGTAATTAGAAATGGATTCCAAATCAAAATGCAGCCAGAAACTGCAGAAATCCACATGTAGAAGTAAACAGCTTACAACTGCTTTAGGATAAATATTCTGCTATGCTACTGGAATTACCAAAAATGAGAAAAAAAGATGAGAAATACAGTTCACGGTACCTGTGGTTATGCAGACAGTAGCTAAGCTGATCTTAAGACACTGAAAGATCTGTTTGTGTGTTAAAGATATGCACTTGAAAGAAGAAGAATTGATCTTCACTGATATCTGTCTGTGAAACTCTGACCTCTATTTTCATCAGCAAGCCTTTCTGGTAGGCAACTAAGAGTCAAAAGAAAGTCTTGCAAGTCTTGCTGTGAGATCTACCAAATTCACTGTGACCCTAATTCATCCTGTCTAATGCTGGGAGTTTAACTACAGCACCTTTACTAGGACTGCAGTCCCTCTACGCTCCCTAGAAGATCTACAGAAATTTATAGACTCAGACCAGGCATCTGACAAAACGCTTCTGCTCCCAGAACACAAAAGATGCCTCTGACTGTGGAAATGCATGAATGTAAACAAATTCCAAAATTTGTTTAAGCCAGGACTGGTTATGGGTAGGAACGAAGATTCTGGTGAGTATTTAATACTGCAGAGTACCATTTGCTTTCAATATATCCTCTCGCCCTATTTTCTTCCCTGATCATGATGTTCATGAAAAAGACACGCATAGACTCCGATGGCTGCAAAGAAAGGCTTATGTTGCAACTAAATCTTTTAAGTCTATAATGAACCCAAACTGCATCTTCAGCTTATTCAGTTGAGCTCTACGGAACTAACCTACTCTGTTGAATAGATTGCACACATTTGCAAAGGCTTTTCAGACTATCTGAAACCATCCATCATTGTTTTTCCTTAAGCTCTGTCCACTGATTTAGTGAGAAGCTCTTGACATCTTACAAAGTTCGCCATCTCAAATTTGTGAGTCTCACCTATCTCCTTCCTGATTCGTGCAAGAAAATCACGAGCAACTACTGTCACTCCAAACCCATGCCTCAGCCAGAGGGACATCAGTTCCCTTCTTCCATCAAATATATTACAATCCACTGAACACTGAAGAAACTTACCCTGGATCTATTCGCTGTAGTTGAAAAAAGTACAGTGTCACACCTGCTACTTGTGAGAATACCCATGGACAACTCATGGAAAGGCCAACTTTAAGTCTTTCTAAGTAGTAAAAGTAGAAGTAGTAATGCAGACACAGCTTTGTCTAGATGCAGGCAAAAGCATAGAATTGTATAAAACATGTTAATGATACTGACTAATTAAATTCTGTCAACAGATAAAAGATGTTAGAGGCCTTCCAAATCCTTTTGCAACATCTGCTATTGTCAGGCATAAAATAATGCTCCTCACCCGAGAAGCATAGCCAGGATCCAGAATAATGTATTAAAATGGCTTGTGATCTTCCTCAGATAAGGCACCCACTAAGTTGAGACAGAAACTGCATTGCCATTTCTATGCTACTCACCTGCAGTATACCACTAATACCAATTCTTTCTTTAGCTCAAATCAGCAGCCAGGTGAAATGGACAAATAGCAATGACATTAGACTCAGAACGATGGAAAAGACAAACTGTTCTCATTACTAACTCCATATGACAAGGTCGAGAAGTGGTCCCATGTGAACTTCATGAGGTTCAATAAGGCCAAGTGCAAGATCCTGCACCAGGGTCGGAGCAACCCCCGATATCAATACAGGCTGGGGGATGAAGAGATTGAGAGCAGCCCTGGGCAGAAGGACTTGGGGGTACTGGTGGATGAAAAGCTGGACATGAGCTGGCAATGTGTGCTTGCAGCCCACAAAGCCAACCATATCCTGGGCTGCATCAGAAGAAGCGTGGGCAGCAGGTCAAGGGAGGTGATTCTGCCCCTCTGCTCTGCTCTGGTGAGACCTCACCTGGAGTACTGCGTCCAGCTCTGGGGCCCTCAGCACAGCAAAGACATGGACCTGCTGGAGCATGTCCAGAGGAGGGTCACCAAAATGATCCGAGGGCTGGAGCACCTCTCCTATGAAGAAATGCTGAGAGAGTTGGGGTTTGACCTGAAGAAGGGAAGGCTGCAGGGAGACCTTATTGAGGCCTTTCAGTAGTTAAAGGGGGCTTATAAGAAAGATGGGGACAGAGTTTTTAGTAGGGTCTGCAGTGATAGGACAAGGCGTAATGGTTTTAAACCAAAAGAGTGCCTTGTTGGGAGCAGAAATCCTGATAGAATCTCTCAATAGTTAAACAAAAGCCTTTGTGATTCCACATTTGCATTTTTCGTTGCTTTTAGATATTGCAGTTTTTCCTCTCTATCCCTTGCCTCCTCTCCCTTTCATGGAGCCCTAATACCCACCTGAAGATACACACAAGGCATTAACATGAGCCTGAAGTTACCTAATTCACAGAGGTAATTTTAATAGGGTACTACACCCCTAACACAATTGTCCCAGGTTTGCTGTGGAATCTCCATTATTAAGCAGATACATCCAGAATGATATTATACATAAATTTTTAAGAACGGGTTTAAGAATTAAATTAAATGTTAGTGGGGCTGACATCCATGAAATGCTTACCATGTATGTTGAGGAGCTGGGGAAGAAATGGAGTTCCAAGTGTATTTTGCAGATGGGAGATTAAGTCATTGCTATGAGCTGCGTTTAGCAGCTGGTTTGCTTCCCTCTATAAACCAGGAATTTGGGTTACCCAAAAGCTCTGCTGGTCAGGTGATAAAGCTTTGATACTTGTGCACATGAGCTTTGTACACCTCAGAACTTCAGGCTCCAGTGTGCTGCCCACGTGAAGTTCCAGTAATAATATAAATATAAATAAATAATAAAAATAATACTTACATTAACTAGTCAGGGAAGGTTGGAGAAGAATATGAAGACAAGACTTTTGTTCCAGGGAGAAACTGATATCCTTTTAATCATAAAATAATTTTAGTCAAAAATTCTTTTCTTTTTTTCCTTTTTTTCTTCTTAGGCTATTAGTAGACTTCATGAATACCAGTTATATGAAAGGAAGTAAAAAAGGATATCCACCTGTAGTTCTAGTCGTCTTCCAGACGTTGACAGTCTCCCCCTCTCTATTCAGCACAGTTTTGCTTTATTACTCACATTGAACATGGAGTAGTAGTTTCCTCACTGAGGATTTGTCCAATGCACGGGGCTAAGGCCAAGTTTACATCTTCTCCAATTATAAGAGGGCCATTAAGTTCAGATAATGTGAGATATAAATTTAAGAGGAATTCTAGGGAAATCATAATTAGGTGCAGAGATATTACATGAGTTTAATGACTGAGATTTAATTTCAGTTTTCGGGATTATAAATTGAGAATCCTTATCTAGCTCATCTTCTTTTTTTCTTAATTAATTGGAAATTTATTTCCAAGCAATTAAGGCAGAGATTCTTTTCAATCTCTAAGTGTTTGTGAGCTATATACTAATGTTCTCTACCTTGCTTTCAAAACTCTGTGATGCTAATTTCTTTGAGCTCTTTCTGCTAACATGATAATGCCTGCATGTGTTTTTATATACAAAGAACAATCTTCACTTCCGTTTAGATATTCTGTAGGAAATGAAGTTACTCAGGACTTAGAATTGTAGCATTTCATAAATGCTGATAGATTAGAAAGATACTACCTCACAAAACCATACAGAAGGAACAAAATTAAGAAGTAGCATCATTCTGCAAGTGTCTGAAAAAAAGGCTTGCTGAGATGCACTGTTGTGGTGTTTTATGGATTCTAAACTACATGATCTCAGCAAGCAAAATCGTCCCACTCCTAAGCACTTGGGCTGTGACTCACTTCATTTGACTCTAGCCATGTACACGTCATAAATCAGTCATCTGCTCTCTCAAGTGAAGAGTGGCATCTCCAAGTAAGGGAAGCTGATCCTGTTCCATGCAACTGGCTCTTTGCATTTCATACTTGATGGCGGAGGAATGTTTCTGCACATCAAACCTGCACGCTACCTGGGCACGAAGGTGTGATACCCAGTAGGTGCATACATGCATACAGGAGCTCAGCTGTTGGTTTTCCTGTTTTGCACCGTGTAAGGAAATCCAGTCTTCTCCTTCCCAAAGCTCTGCATTTGGATGCATTTAAAAAGCCAGAGCTGATACATGAATTTGTTTTTTATTCTCCTGAAGTGCTGCTCTAATCAAATATCAGCGCTGCACCATCCTGAGTAGCAACCAAGGATACAGCACAGAAGACAGTCCCTATGCCTAAAGACTTAAGCCTCACAAGAAACAGTTTTAGGAAGTAGATGTTTCTTTTGCCTTTATTTTTCAGAGCAGGATCACAGCTACGATGTGATTGGCACTGGTGCTCTCTGACTCTCTAGTCTCATCACTTCTTTATACCACAGCGCTGAAGTGCCTACTGTTCCATTTGCTCTTGCTTTCCAAGAAACACCACCAAATATGCCCTGGGAACCCAAGTAAGAAACAACCCTTTGGCCAAAAAATCCAGCCATAACACAGAGCCTCCTGGTTCTGAGACAGAGAGGCTGTGACTGAACAAAGACAAGCGTACGATGTCAGCTTGGTTCTCTTTCTCTTATCGCTGTCACTCTACCATCATTCAGGGCAAGTCTTGCACTTTTGCAGAGTACAGAGTACAGGGAGAAAACAACCTCCTTCAAATTCAAGTTCACATACAGTGTCTTTGTTTGCCAAACATGTTTAAGAAGTTTCTGCCGCCTTCATCCTCTTTTGCTTGTTTGCAGTCCTCACTGCCATTCAATATTGTCTCTGTCTCATTTGTACTGATAAACATTGAACTGGTCTTAAACTAGAGTGGTGGCACAGGCTAGCTTAATAACAAAACCACTCCAGAAATTCATGGAATTTTTTAGGTTGCTTTTAAAAAAATAAAATTAGTGTTCTGCTGTATTGCACAGCACCACCAGCATTTTTTTTTTCTTAGTACAGGTGAAGAGGCAGTGTTGCCTCTTGGTAGAAACAAGCAGTGGGGAATAAGAAATTCTTAAGGTAATTTGCAGCCAAATAAATGTCAATGGAATTATACCCTAACAAATACTGTTTTCAGAACTGAGCTGGTATTCCCTTGGTATTTGGGATCTATCAAGGCTAGAAGAGAGGAAGGTAAGAAAAATAGTGGGGTTTTAGATCAATAGCTTCAAATATGGTGCAGCAAAAGAAAGTGAAAATTAAGTTCTGTTTTAAAGTAAGGAATTGGATGATTTAGAGGATTAGTGGCAGGAAATACACTTCACATCTAAATGATGAGTTCCACTGTGAAAAGACAAGCTGACCTGAAGTGAATGAGTGTTTACACCTATAGCCTCTCTGGACAACAATTCAACCAATGTGAGTTAAAAAACAAAAAACAAAACAAAACAAAAAAAAAACCAACCCCAAAGGAAAAAATGATAATTGAATGAAATGCTCATGAAAGTGTCTCCTGTGGAAGTTCAGACAAAATTATTTGCATATTCAGCTTCAGGTGACACATAGCTGGTTGGCTATGACATTGACTCATGCTTTCTGTGTCTCAGGTCCCCTTTCTTCTTTATAAGTTGTGATTCCTGGATGAACCAGGAATGCACCAAAATGACATTTCAGAGTCAAAATGTTTTCATGTTTTCATGGAAATCTCAAAATCTGCCATGGGAAAATCTGGGTTGTTTTTAAATATATTCATTAGTTTTTCTTGAGTGAAAGAGACTTTTTTCAGACAGCTGAAGAGTGTCAATTTAGAAATCAGACACAGAGCAGATTATGGGACCTCGATCTCCTTGTAGGAGTGGCTGTTTCAGTGTTCACATGGTCACAAAGTGAAGTTAACCTTGACTGCATTGTAAGCCATATTTAGTTTCACGGTAATGAACTTTCTGCCTGGAAAGCAACACAGGAAGAATTTGGAATAAATATCTATCTGCTGCTGTCTTTTCAAGCGGGATAGTAGCAAGCTGTGGGCTTAGTAAGTTATGCCTTCCATTGTTTACTGAGTTTCCAAGGTTAAGAGAACAAATGATAAACAAACACAATTGTACTATCAGCCTCCCTTTCAATGTGCTCATGTGAGGAACACCTTGCTTCTTGTGCTTTATTCCTGCCCTCAGCTCAATTAGATGCATCTTTCTGAGGCCAAGTTCCTTTCTGCAAACATGCGTTCTTCCCATAATTGCTGTTTAAACAGGGAGCTTTCTCAGTATTTCCTGAAGAATCAGCCTTCTGAGAATCTGTTGTGTATTGATACTAGCTTCCTAGGCTTCTGTGAGGTTTTCTTTTATACGCACAGGCTTTAGTTGTTTATCATCACACCTATTTTTAAACACCTTGGGCTGAGACCTGACATCTTGGTGGCAAGGTAGAAATGAGACTTCTCACTCTCAGTCACTACTGGCCTCAATTTTTTTTCTTGCTGTTCCCTTGTTTTGTTTGAAAAGTACAAGTAGATTCCAAGTTTAAGTAGATTTTCCTCTTTATGTGTTCCTCTTTTTGGCTTCTGTGGCTTATTCAAATGATTAGTCTACCCTCTTAATTAGGAACAATCTATAATCATGGTATTAATACTAGCTACGAGTTCCAATGATGGATCACTACATCATTTTACTTTGTCTTGAAATATGGCTGGAAATCTGCTCACAGGTAGAAATATGAGCCCTGCCCAGCAAGATTTCCAGTTGGGTTATAAGGTAAGAAGTAGCAGATGGATTTGTGAAGGGGAAGAACACAAGGTAATAATTACACTTACAGTTGCAACAGTCTTTTAAAAGTCCTTTTAAATATAAGGTAACAGATCCGTATTTTTTGTTATATTTAGCACCATTTTCATCTACCACTGGTGAAAGATTATAGACTTTGTCAGGCCGATCATCAACTTATGTAAATTAGTGTAACTCCCTGGATATTGTTGAAATTTACCAGCTTACCCTCTGAAGATCTTCACCTTCACTTTTTATTAAGGATTTGTGATATTATAGATTGTCAGAGTCTGTGATTTTTATCTTTTCCAGTTACCATGTACAATCAGTAAAAAAAAAAAAGAAAACACAAGTTATTTCAGGAGATACATGAATTCTTAACAGAGTCTAAGATGTAGTCACATGCAGACTCCTACAGCAAATGCAACACTTTGCTAGCACTGTTCACCTCTTCAATACTGTGCCCTCCAAGACATAGCAGCTGAATATGTGTGGTTCCTATTCTTCTAGAAAAAAGTAAAATAAAATAGATCCATTCTCTCTTTTGCAGAGGTGGCTTAAACTGGAACAATTGAGTTCCATGAGTCTGTTTCAATTTGCACTTAAATGAATTTGGAGAGTTCATGTGACCATTTCCATGTGTTAGCTGAGAGGATGTAACAAACATCTGAGGGTCATCAACTCCAGAAACTATTACAGATGTTCCAGGAAAAAAAGAAGTGGTGACTAAGCATTTAGGAAAGACATAATGGTTATATTTACACAGTGGACAAAGCACATAAAGAAGGACAACACCTATGTGTCATGTAAATGCAAATGTGAAGACAAAATTTTTCAATAGTGCAAGAAGGAAATCCACCTGGGGAGGCACCACTGATCAATGTGTCTTGCTCTGAAAAAGAACTTAATATCAATTTTCACTGAATAAAGCCTTGGTGGGTCATAGTGAAGATTTCCATGACAAAAGCTTTGTTAAAAAAGAGTTTCAGTGGAATCCAGCTAATACCACCAATGTTACATGTTCTAATGAAAGTTAAGCAAGCTCTTGAAAGCAAAACGTGAACTCTGAAGTCTTCTTAGTTGAAGAGTTCAGAGATTCAGCCAGGGAGCTGCCAATCTGTTTTTTCATATCATCAAATTAACATCCCTTCATCGCACATATAGCTCATCCCCTTCATGGGATCTATTTTTTTGTTTGTTGTTTTGTTTATGAAGTTCGCAGTAGGTTTGGGGTTTTTTTTGGTGGAGGGTTTTTTTTGTTGTTTTGTTTGTTTTTAATAAAGACAATCTTCCTTCCCATTAAATTATACCAAGGCTCTTTTAGCATTACTTACAGCTCTCAGTTTTTGGACAACATGTATTTTCCTTCACTTATTGATGATTATATGATGACTTCATTTTAGGTAATCACAGCAAGTATAGGTAAATGACATTTTAGCTCTATTATTTGCAATTATGCAGATCCTAAGCATAGCATTTCATAACACATCAGAGTGTTGGAATTTCGTTTTTTGTTTGATAGACTGAATGAATTTTGAGGCTTGAGTCAGTTGCCTGTTCAGAGGTTTCAAGTGTTATTTGCAACGCCCACAGATTGCTGAGACATCTTCATGGGGCTGGCAGCTATCACACAGAACCTGTGGGATGGCAGTGCTTGCCTGGAGCAGCAGCTGGAAATTGAGTAGAATTGCATATGAAATGGCACTGGCCATCTATCCATCCTGGGCACCTTTATCATAGAATCGTAGAATGCTTTGGGTTGGAAGGGACCTTTAGAGGTCATCTAGCCCAACCCCCCTGCAGTGAGCAGGGACAGCTTTAACCAGATCAGGGTGCTCAGAGCCCCCTCCAAGCTGACCTTGAATGTTGCCAGGGATGGGGCCTCCACTACCTCTCTAGGCAACCTGTGCCAGTGCTTGACCACCCTCATTGTAGAAAATTTCTTCCTTATATCCAGCCTTTCCTTATATCCTTCCTTTATCCTGCCTTCACCAGGTGAGATTCAGTTTAAGATTAAGACTCCTAGTTGTAAGTGTCTACAAATAGATGTTTACCTCTGCTTTTGGTGTCTAAGATTCCATTGTAATCGGTCAAGATTTAAGAGTCTCAGTTCAGTTGTTTGAATGTCATCTCCAATGGCACAAGACACCCAGTGCACCCTGTTTTTCCACTGGCTGCCACTTCCAAGGGTCATGTAGCTCCTAGAAGTTCTGTGTCATAGGTTCTTGGATAGTCTTGGGTACCTTCAAGGGTCTCAGGTGCCATCAGATACCTATCTATAGGCATCCACTTCCATGGCTCCTCTGGTCAGCACAGTCAAATGGAGCCTAGAGAACAATTCAGCTGATCAGCCCATCTACTTTAGGGTCAGCTAATATGAACACCCTCTCAGGTAGGCAGGTAGGCATTTGAGACATCATAGGCATATGGAGCTGGCAGGTACAACATAGGACCTATGAGATACCCAGAGTCTTCTGGACCAGCGGTTAGAGTCCAGGCAAGATACCACACTACATCTCACATAGCAATAGATGCCCGTGTTTAGGTGATTGAACAGGGCCCATAGGTCACCATGAATTACAGTAAGAAGCCAGTGGACATTAAGAAGTAGACCTTTAAATGCCGTTGTCTTAAATCGGGTTCCAACCCCACCCACTATGTTTGGAAGCAAGATTAATATTGGAAACATAATATTAGGTGTGTTAGGTAAAAGAGAATGTGCAAGGTTCTCTGCTCTTGCCCAATGTGTTCTCCCTCTAGTGCAATACCAGCCATAACTTTTCTGTACCATAACACCATTTGTGGTAGGCTGACCTCAGCCAGCAGCCAAATACTAACTTTGCCTTTTCCTTACTCCCCTCTCTGAGGGGATGGGGGGGGGAAATTGAAGGAAGGCGAAAGGACTTGTGGGTTGAGATAACAGTTTAATAAGAAAAATGAAAGCTGTGTGTGCAAGCAAAGCAAAAATAGGAATTAATTCACTACATCCCATCAGCAGACAGATGTCCAGCCATTTCCTGAGAAGAAGGGCCTCAGCATGCATAACAGCTGTGTGGAAAGACAAATGCCATAACTCTGAAATTCCTGCTTCCTCCTTTTCCTGGGTTTTATTGCTGAGTATGATGCCATATGGTATGCAATAAATCTTTGGTCAGTTTGGGTCAGCTGTTCTGGATACATTTCCTCCCAACCTTTTGCTCACCCCCAACCTACTTGCTTGGGAGGGCGGGGGGGGGGAGAGAGAGAGAGAAAACCTTGACATTGTGCGAGAACTGTTCAGCAATAGCCAAAACACTGCTGTGTTATCCACACCATTTTAAGCACAAATGCAAAGTATAGCACCATACAGGCTGCTATGAAGGAATTTAACTCTGTAACTATATGCAAACTGTCTTCTGCATGACATCTGTACAACACTACAATAAGTGCAATATTCCACTGCCATTCTTTCCTATGTCATTGTTCTGATTATTGCTGAAGGTCCCTGTCACTTCTAGCACACATTATAATAGACCACTCTATTTTGTAGAACAAAGTTGGCCTACAGCCAAACAGAAGAAAAGATGCAAGTGTTTCAGTTAGGGAGAGAAAGAATGGGGTTTTCAAGAATGAGATGACAGACCTCCACCCTAGTTTGCCTATCCAGTCTCCAGTGCCAAATATCTCACTGATCCACCATCACCAAAGCTCATGCCATGTTTAAATTGTATTAAAGGGGAATCAGTAACTTCTAATTATGATATACATTTGATGTATGTCCTTTTCAGTTTTCATAACCCGAATGGAAATGTTTATGAGGTACAGAACACCAATATTATTTTTGTAGATCCAAAGTAGTCTCCAGGTTTAGTTTAGCCATTCGTAGTTTAGTATAACAGAATTTTTCACACAAACTTAGAGTTCAGTCCTGCACCAGTACTGCCAGGAGCCATTTTGTTATTGGGTGGTCTAAGCGCATTGTGATATGGCAAACATCCTGTCTGGATGGTAAAACCACAATAAACTTGGGCATACCTAAAATAAGGCTTAACTAGAGACTGTCATGAGATAAAAAACTGGAGCTTTTTACCACATCAACGACTTCCCTAAAGTTTGTGGGAAAAGCATGTTTCACTGGGGATATACAAATCATAGTCATCTTTGCCCACTGCATACTGACAAACTTGCCACTTGTCAGTTAAATCAGGCAAAGTATTTCTTCTTTTAAGATTAAAGGGACAGTTTAAATTTCCTTGTTAATGCAAAGCAGACTACTGGGTTGAATGTGGCTGAATGACCTAGCGTCATATGATGCATTAGAAACTGGGGAAATTAAAATTAGATTACCCAGCACACTCTCTTGAGTTCAGCTTTTCTAGCACAAGATTCCTGTTAATTTTTCATTTCTAATATGTCTCCTATGCTGGGATGATAAAAAGAGAAGAAAAAGAAAGGGAAAGAACAGAAAATGAGTTTGTATTGGATTTTGGTAACTGACAGTGATCACTATCAAATCACGGCTTAAATAATACATTGTTCAGCAGCATAGACACTGTACTGAGGTGTTTAGAACATTTACGTTCACAAAGTAAAATCTGCCTCTTTCTCAGTCTCCATGTCTGTCTGGAATACAGGTGCATACACTGAAACTGTATCATTTAAAGACAGCGAACAACAGCAACAGTAATGATGAACACTTCAGTGGAGCAAAAATGGTGAAACAAAGATGGCTTACGGAGACTGATGGGATACTCTATGTCTGTCTAATTTTGAGAGGATGTTCCATCCACATTTAAGGTAGCAATGTTAACCCAAAGCATGTGGGTGAAGGGACCTCCTGGGTTCATACCTGCTTTCAGGCCAGCCTTCTGAAAGCGAAACTTCATCTTTAAACATCCTGTGATATTGGCCATTGACCATTTCAGATGGAGAAAGGGTGGTGGCGCACTCTAATAACAAAGAGAACATCTAGCATTGCATCCTTCCCCACATACTCCTTTATCGTTGCTAAACTGCCTGTTTTTACAGCAAAGTCTTAGCACAGTTCTAAGCCCCAATTCAGTCTTCCAGTAATTACCAGCTACAACACTGCACTGCTGGCACTGGCCATGACAGGCAAAGAATTTGCTAGCTGACTACTCAAGATGGGCAGATGTTGGGTGAGAGATGAAGTGAGTTGCCAGAGTGAAACAAACACGGGGCTCCACACAGTGCCTTGTCAGCTTCCCCTGTAGGATCCTGCTTGCTAAGCTCATTAATGGTCACAGCAGAATTTGGACTCTAAATTGAATAATCTCAGTAGCACAAAAGTATATTATTTTACTGTGAAAACTCTTCTAAATGTAGGAATGGTAACACCAAAGTTTATTAATTGTGACATGAACGTATAGGAACAACAGCAATTTAGTAATTTGGAAAGAAGCAAGCCAGAAAAAAACTTGTAATTAAGGTAAACAGAGCCAAGAGGAACATTATAAACTAGATCTTTTCTGTCTAATGCGTTAATCACAAATGATCCAGAAACTCGACATCCATGGGGAATTGGCAGTAACATATCACTGAATATATCACTTGATATAAATGCAATATAATAGCAATAATAATACTACTGCTACTACTCTGGATAATAGTAACATTATTATGTTATTATTATAATAGTCCTTACATCTAAAACCCAGCCCTCATGTCAGTGGATGCAGCTCTACCAGTGTCAATGAATTGTGGATGGCATGGATTTACCCATTTCACTTCAATGTGCTGAAAGGGACATATTTTTCCGTATTAAAATTAGTAAATATTAAGATGACTAAAAAGGCACTGCTGTTTTTCAGGCTGTTTTGTATCCTGGTATTTTCTCCTTTTTAGGGAAATAAAGACAGAAAGAAAAAGAAATTTTAAGACGTTTGCCTCTTCTCCAACACATATTGACAATCCAGCCATGCAAATACTTACACCCAAATGGTTTTCAACCTGGACAGACTTACAGCGCCCACCTGTAGGCATCAAATGCCAATATCAGAGGAAGGAAATGCACTCAAATACGTGTTTACTTGGTAAAGCAGCATCAATGCACTCCTTGACAGAGGTTTATCTTGTAATGAAGATTCGGGTACATAATTTAATATTTTACACCAGTTTTATTTCTGACATTTTACACTGACATTTGAAGGGGAAAAAATAAAATAAAATTCTTAAGAACATAACCTGACAATAAGTTGACACTGACATTTAAATTAATTGACTTTATTTTTTTTAAGCATCTACTGTAAAAGTTGTGATGGTAATCATTTTTCTTGTACTATCTCTTTCCTTCTGATTTTGCTTGTGCAAAGGCAGAAATGGAGAATTTAATTTGTCAAGTTTTAAGGCATTCAGAAGTAATTTACACACTGAAGGTGTCTATTAAGAAAAACCTATTATATTTCTTGCGGTGAATGTATTCTGATAAAACTGCAGCATGCAGCACTCATATGAAAGTAACGTAAAGCAAGTGTCAGAGCCAGATAACAGACTCTAAACAGACTTTGATTACCAGTGAAAACCTGAAAATTGGTAAGGGTACAACTAAATTCTAACTAGCAGTTTTTTCAAATGGATAAGAAGAAGAAAGGGAAAGTTATTTTCTTCAAAACAGTAGCACATAAATAACATTCTGACTAGTTATAAATGAGACTGAATTTTAACAATTAGTCCTAATGATAATTACCCAATATTTATAATTTGGGTATTTTAGTAAGTATAAATATTATTGCTGGTTTTAATTTCACAGTTAAGACTAGGTTTTTCACCTAAGGGTATGACTGTGAGAATGTGACTACTTCCTTACGTATAAATAAAGTATATTGTATTATTGGCAAAAGGTAAGCCATATAGAGGATACGATGACTCCCTTCTTTAAGTGCTTATGCAACATCCAAAAAAGCATACACAGGTGTGTATTCCCTGAGCTGCAGATGGTGGAAGCCCTATTTCAGTGGGATTGAATGAGATAAGACAGTAAGAAATCACATGCTGTTAAGCAGAGGTTCCTCAAGAAAAAAAAAAAAAAAAAAACTGATGACAATTGAGATTGACAGAGTTCCCCTACCCATGACAGGACAGATTTCAAGGAGAAGGATCTCCAAACTTACATTCAGACAGAAAGGATTGAGATGTAGTCTGTGCACTATTTCTCTTCTGAAACCACAGTGAATGGAAGTTATTGGAAGTGAGCTGTGTGCACACTCTTCAATCAAAAATGTTGAAAGATGAAGGACTACAAGCTAGCGGCTTTAAACTCACCTGGAGTGATGGCCTCATCCTATCTGCAGCGCTGCTCACTGTTTTGCGAAAACAGTTCTTTGGGGATCCAGGTATCGATGGAAATAAGCGCAGTAAAAGGAAGGAATATCTCAAGTAATGAAAACTGTAAAAGACTGGAATTGTTTATTTTGGCAAGGAGACAAGGGAGACACAACAAATAGTTCAGAAACAGACAGGAGAGTTGAAACTGGAGGAAATAATACTGCTCAAAAGAGGAACTGCATTCCTCCTTGGACTATGAAACTCCTTGCCACAGAATACTATTGAAGCAAGAGTATATCAGGGCTCAGAAAGCAAAAAGGATATTTCAATGGTCATCAGAATAACCATATTGCTAATTATTAACTTGATGAATATTTTATGTTGCTTGTTAACTATTTATTCTGTAATGGATTATTGTTCGCAAACATTTGCCTTTCGAAATGTCTGACATCTCCTGTTATTCTCGCTGGAAGTGAACAAGACCATTGGTAAACATATGTCTTTTCAGCAAAGACTTTGGAATTACCTTTCAAGTTTTCCATGGAAATGAAACTAAACTCCCTATGGGAGTGGCCATTATGATTGAGATAGCAGGTGTTTAAAACTGTTCCTGCTCAGCACAGTACAGGATTAAAATTTTGCTAGGTTGGGAGAGGTATAAGAACACATTTTGCTGAATAGAGAGCCAATATGATGAACTGAGACATTTTCCAATTATCCTGAAGTGAATACAAGCTACAGCTCCTTCCTAACCATCTTTGAAGGCTGCATCAAATATTTCTTGATGATCTTGATTTTTTAAATGTAGTAGAAGGCAAGTTTTAATTTCTTCACTCTCTCAGTGTGTTTAAGTATAGATGACAATATGAAAATACATGGACAATCACTGGCAACCAAAAATGTAATTAGCTTCCAGAAAGGTTAGTGTTTTATTTTTTCTTCTTATTCCCTAATGAAAAAGAGCTAATCGAAAGAAAAAGCCATGTGACTGTGTTCAAAGTGGTTTGAATTTTGGCTAAGTAAAACACAAGGAAGAAATATGTTTCATAGATAGAGCATGGGTAATATGTCCTGAGGGGCTAGCACAGTTACTTGTTCAGTAAGTAAGGTCAAATTATGTGCGAGGCAGGGACATTTAGCATAAAAACAGTATTAATAATTCATGTGGCAAGCAGAGTGGTGGAATGATAAGATACAGCGATGGGAAAAAAACACCCAACAAAAAAACCTAACCACTAGACAGAAACAAAGGAAGAAAAAAATTCCTATAGAACAAAAAGCCAACAGGATAGAGAGGTGAAAACACCAATTAAGACTTTTCTTATAAAAGCCCACACAGATTCAGTCTTAGAATATGACAGTGATTCTGGTTTCTGTTATTAGCCTGCTGGTTATCTCAAGCCAAAGTGACTCAGTGCAGAACATCCCATCAGATCTCACCAGCCAACTACATACTGGTTATCTTCACTGCAGCGTAATAAAGAGAAACAAAGCTCTTTGGATAAGTAAATACAGTAGTACTATGTTGGGAAAAGAATGGACATGGTGCTCCAGGTCTAAAAAAAAAGGATTTTGTTATCCTGGCCTAGAGCTCCGGAGGAGAACTGATTTCTGAAACTTTCTCAAAACCTGAAGTCTCCTGTGAAATGTAAGTCTTGAAAGAGCTGAGTGAGCTGGCGCCTACCTAATGCTATGCCTGTCTGGGATCCAGAAATTACAATGTTTCCCTTTTTCCAGTCGCCAGGGACTTCACCCAACTGCCATGACTTTTCAAATGTCATGGAGAGTGGCTTGGCAATTACATCAGCCAATTCCTTCAAGACTGTGGGATATATCTTGTCAGGTCCCATAGGTCTCAGCCTGCTGCCTCCCTCTTAGCTGATCAGAAGCTTTGGGACCTTTCATTTTGCGGACGGGGAACCCTGCTAAGAAAAGGAAGTCCTTGGTTTACATTCCTGCTTCACAAGATATTTAAAATCACAGACTAATTTAGAGTGGAAGGGATCTCTGGAGGTCATCTAGTCAACCCCCCTGTCAAAGCAAGACTGGCCTTAAAGTTACCTCCAGCTGTAGTTACATCAGGTCCTTGTCCAGCTGAGCTGTGACAGTCTTCAGGGATGGAGAGTTCACAGCCTCTGTGGGTAACCTGTGAAGAATTTGTGTGTGTGTGTTTGTGTGTGAATAATTTTTCCTTGTAACTAACTGGAATTTCTCTTGTGGCAACTGTGATTGTTATCTCTTTTTCCTTGCTGTACGCTTCTGAGACAAGCCTTGTTCTGTCTTCCTTACAGCTACCCTTCAGGTAGCTGCACACAGCAAATAGGTCTCGCCTTAGCCTTCTCTTCTCCAGGCTAAAGAAACCCTGTTTCCTAAGCCACTCTTTGTTTATCATGGGATCCAGCATCACAACCACATTGGTGGCCCTCCACTGGACTTGCTCCAGTTAATCTGTACCTCTCCCGTACTGGCAGACCCCAAACTGGACACAGTTCTCTAGATGCAGTCCTACAACTGCCAAACAGAAGGGAATAATTATTTCTCTTGACCTATGGGCTACGCTCCTGCTAAAGTAGCCCAGCATACAGTTCAGCCTGTTGTCCAGAGGCACTCCCCAGGACATTTTATGCTGAGCAGCTCCCTAGACAGACATGTGTGGGTCTGTACTGTTGTATGGGGTTATTCCTGTATAGAGTTTTCATTTGATTTTTTTTTTTTTTTTTTTTTTTTTTTTTTTTTTTTTGAGATTCATGAGGTTCCTGTTAGCCTGTTACTCTAGCCTAATGGATTCCTGTTTGGCTACATTACTTCTTAGTTTATGTCTGGCTCCATTTTGGTCTCAAAAATGGGAACTAGACCTTCCCAAGACAAATCTGATCCAGATGGAGCTAGTCGGTTGTATCAAATAATCTCATACTGCCCAGGTCATTTGAAGATGACAACTTACTAATCCCAGTATCAATCACCAAGAAGCACCACTCATAATTGCTTCCAGGTAAACTTTGAGCTGTTGACCACTACTTTTGAGCCTGACAATCCAGTTAATTCAATACCCACTATGTAGTGTACCCATCCAGTGCATATATCCTCATTATGGCTGCAAGGATACTAAAGAAACTGTTAAAAGCTTTCTTAAAGTAAATGTAAATTATTTAACCCCCACCCTTCCCATGTCCAGAGAGACTGCCATTTCATTGTGGAAAGCAATCAGACTGGTCAAGCACAATTTACCCTGATTTATTACCCATGATTTATCCAGACTCTGAGTTCCCAATCACCTTGTCCTTCATGTGCCTGGAAATGGCTTCTGCATATAATACCTTTTTATCAAGAAGCCCTAGAAAGTAGCTAGTGAGGCAAGCTCTGGGATACAGCTCTCAGCTATGTGTTCCAGCTACAAGAAGAAGATTTCACACTCCACCACAGCAGAGATAAGGATTTCATATAAAGTGGAATACCTTCCAAGAAGGGGCAAGCTGCAGGATTGCTGCAGGACAGCTGCCAGGACAGTTTTTCAAGGACCTCTGTACTCCACAGTTTAGCACCTACAAGAAAAAAGGTATAATTTAAGACACATCCTTGCCTTGATCATTGATTTTTTTTGTGAATCCTGCTTTTAGATATTGAACTCACTGTGCACTGGCACTGACATTAGGGCTGTAATTCCTCTAACATGCCTGGGTATTATAGTGCCTAAATTTCTCACTTTAATCCTTAACTTTAACCTCATTTGTGTACCACATTGATACTTCAGTAATGCACTGTGTGTTTCAATGGTACTCACATAGTAGGCAGAATTGAAGGTGATATAAAGATTTATCTTAATGATGCCAGGAGCAGAGTTTGAGGCTGGAGTCAGGAAGACCTCTGACATATGTGTGCCTAAGTAAATTTGCAGCCTTGAGTTAGACCCTCAGACTTCCCACACATTGTCAAGGCAGAGAATACATCTCAAAAGCAGTAAACAGAGACAGGAGAGATTTTAAAATAGCAAATAGGAAGTTCAAAGAAAGTAGCAAGTCTTAGATCTCATACACATCTGAGTTAGCAAGGTGACTCAGTACAGGAAGGTGAACCTCAGTTACCATGATTCATCTAAGAGAAGGTTAGGGACAAATTTCTTGTCTTGAAGACTTAACAAACTCCCAGATTTGGTCTTGAAGTTCCCATGTTCTGCTGATGCTCTGGATGTACATCTTCACAGTTACAGACTGTTGGCCCTGCAGAGCACAGGACTGTGCATTTTAGAAACCTTTTTGTTTGTGACCATATTCTGAGTATAGAAAAGCAATAAAACAATTCTAGAGGTACTTTCTAGCAAGTGTGAATGCCTGGAGAGTAATCAGAAGAGGGCTGTGTAGAGGGAGATGTTTCTTATTTTCAGTGATCTGGTCTTATTTGGGTTAAAACTGAACAAAAAGAAGAAATGTTTTGTCCTTTTCCTCCTCTGCATTTCTGTGAGTGATAAAACTTGAGCTATGCTGCCAAAATAATCACAGCTTAAAAAGCTGCTTTAAGGGATGGGGATTATCTCAATTATCACAGCTCTTCCAAAGGTACAAGCATAGAGGACATCAATCTGATAAGACAAAAATCCTTGTATTTGTGTTCCCATATCTATCAATTCTGTAATACACCCAGAGGCACCAAATCGAGCCACACTCATGCCGTGCCTTACTCATGCACGGAAGAGATCAGGATTACTTGGTGTCCTCAAACCATGGAACTGTGATACCTAAGACCAGACAGCAAATTGTTTAGAGGTAAACAAAGGGGCAGCTCTGCTGCAGCTCTGCCACAGCCAAATGGACACCTTGCCCTGTCTGAGTCCCAGAAATTTTTCTGGTGGTAGGCCAGGATGTAGACAACACGCAAAGCCATCGTTTTGCGTTACAACAGCCATAAAATTGTGTGCCCTACAATTTTAACCAGTTTCCTTTCCAGATGCAGATACAGACTGTGATGAAGGGACTGTCAACAAGATGCATCTCACAGACAGCTCAGCTGTACCTGAGCATCCTGTGCATCTCTGATTGCGGCCAGAACTGCTCTTTGATGTACGATGGAAAGATGCACGTATTGCTGATACCCAGTCAGCAGAGTAAGTGCACTGTCTCCAAGGTGGAGGATGTCTGCTTAATTGTATTGTGTGTGTATGTCTTTCAGACAACATCAGAGCACTTGACTTGCTGTCTTCTCTGTTCAGATACTTACAATGTCTTCACAATACTCTCCTGTTTCTTTTGACTTCTGGCCTTATAATTAATTCTTACACGCACATAAAATCACATTATGGCCCTTCTATAAATCCTCTGAAATTCACATTTTTGGATGGAGTCCCAAGCGGTTTATAGAGCTTGGAGGAGCAGCAAGTGCATGTGACCGTAGTACTTTTACCTTCCGTGGGTAAAGCACTTTCTTGTACTGGCTGGCAAAGCTTGAAAGGTTTGACAGGCACACTAAGTCCCTGAGCAGGCAGAGATGGGCAGAAGCAGTACATCAGGATCACTCCATTCAACATGAAAGTTGGATCTTGCTTGGCTGTTGCTTTTCTTCTCTTGTTATTCTTATCCAATTAAATAACTGTAATAATGGGAAATGACATAATTGGTTGATTGGGTTTCTGGAAATATAACACATGTGGCTTTTGACCCAAACAGACTCACAGAGCAAGCAGACAGAGGAAATAGCAGCAAGAGACAGAATCCTGTATTAGACTGGAGTCAGGACGGAGTTGTTAAACAGGTAAAAGGGAAAGAAACTTCCTCTATGGCCTTAAAATATGTATGCTTGAATTATTCTGATATCATTGGCAAATCCTTTGTATTCAGGTTCGTCAATTATACAAAATTGTCAAATCAAATATTAGAATAATTTACTAATCCTGCTTCTGTTCAGCACTCAGGCTGTCTCTGGGTAGATGCTGTAATCCTGTTCTCAGGTATAACTATTCTAATGATGCTGTGTCTTCTGAGTAACAGGATGTTACCTTATCCATTTTAAAAGAAAAAGACATGAGCTGACTTGGAAAACAAACAGAAGATAAAATGGGCTGAAGATTGCAAATTATAAAACTGGGAAAACTGATGAAGAGGACTATCTTTTCAAAGATCAAATACAGCTATTTGCAGCAAAACTGTAGGAAATAAGTAGGTTTTCCTCTCTTCTGGTGGCGCTGAGAAAACATCCATGCTTGAGTAGGGCATCAAACAAGTGCATTTGCTGCCTTTCCAGGAGACCAGATGCTGGTAAGCTGGATAGTAGGCTGAGGGACAGTGTGGGAGCAGCTGCTTAAAGCATCGACATTACCTTTGCTACTTTCTCAACCAACTCCTTTCTCTCCCTCCCTTTGTGAGGAAGGGGACAGGCAGAGCAGGGAAAAGAAAGAAACAAAGTATATATCATTAAAAATGTAATGAGGTGAAGGAAAGGGCACTTGAAAGTCGGGATCTGGCAGACAGGCCAAACTCGGCAGTGGAAAGCATTATTGATAGGTGATATCAATAATAAATGTGAATAAGAGGTAAGAAAGAGGAGGATGCGAGTGCAGGTTTGCACTTAAAGAAGAGGGATGGAGGATGCTTGGGCTAATGAGGCAGTGGCTGCTGCACTAAGGGCAGGAGGTTACATGCTCTGACTTCTCTTTGGCTTTCCAAATGCAGGGAGGAAGTGGAAAAGGGCTCAAGCTGCGCCAGGGGAGGTTTAGGTTGGAAATTAGGAAAAAATTCTTCACGGAAAGGGTAGTCAAGCATTGGAACAGGCTGCCCAGAGAGGTGGTGGAGTCACCATCCCTGGAGGTGTTCAAAAAACGGGTAGATGTGGCACTTTGGGACATGGTTTAGTCTAGTCTACCCTTGATTGGTTTAGTGTGGACTTGGTAGTGTAGGTTAATGGTTGGACTGGATGATCTTAAAGGTCTTTTCCAACCCAAACGCTTCTATGATTCTATGATTCTAAGATTATGTGATCTTCTCGTTGGAAGAGAAATCTCTCCTGTTCTCCGTGTCACACTGAGACCAAGTTATTCAATGAGTTTCAGCCCTTTTAGAGAAAAAGCAATGATAAAATCTGCAAGTACAGAAGGTGGAAGAGCAGACTCAAAATGTAGAGCTGGAGATGCAGCCACAGCACCAGCTCTGTAGGGAAGTGCTTCACTTCATGTTCAGACGGGGAGTGTAGTATGGTTCTTCGTACATGTCCCCATGCTGGCCATTGAGTGAAAAAGACTGCAAACAGTGTGGCTGTTCTTCCATGAGGCTAGGTCCACAATACACACATCGTGGTAACCAGAAGGCAGTGTTTGGATGTTTCCTTCAAGCAGGGCAACCACAAACTACCTCTCTCTTGTCATCTCTTCCGTGTTTGTACTAAGTACATTCTAGTACATCTCAAACTACTGTTCATGCGAGGGTAAGAGATTATTCTTCTTAGTACTGTCCAATTAGGACTCACAGTGACTAATGAGAAATTGTTTCTAGTCAGCTAGTGCTTGATCCTGCTGCTATTGACTTTTAAAGAGCTGAAGAACCAGTGACAGTCTTTACCTTCACACATCTTCATCTCAGTGCAGTTCAGCAAGTACCACATATATTTTAGGAACATCTTTGGAATCCGTGAATGTTCCAAAGATACAAAATTTCTCTGGAAATCTCATGGGATTTTCTCAAAGGATTTCAGAAGCTTTGAACTTCCTCTCAGGATGGAAAGGTAATGAGTAGATTGCTGTTCTTGTCTTGTTTTGGTGTTTCTGAACAGGAATATGAAAATAAAATTACATACTGGCTGATGTCTCCTTCAGAACTTCCCAGAAAGCAAGGTTAAAAACCAGAATATTGGTATTTTGGGATAAATCATTCTAACTCTTTAGTGAGTGAGTCACCTCTATTTACCTAACTCTTATGCCTTTTCCTGTTTGTTTCCAAGGAACGCTGACCCTTCTCCTCCACTCACCTGATTAGCACTGAAGATGTGAATTCTTAAACCTAGGCTGAGTGCACCCATCAAAGTCTAAGACAATCTGTGACAATTAAGGATGAGTATAAAAACTTAAAGTTCTCCTCAGTATAAGTGCAAGACATATCAAGAGAGCATGATTTGAAAATAATCCAATCTATCTTTCTAAGGACTGAAACAATTAGAAGCAATAGAAATATGTAAAGAAATGGGCTTCCAGCAGATGTTGTAAGCAGATATTCTCCTTAAAAAAAAACATTTTAAAATCACATATTTAAATAGATGTTTAATTTATGATATATTCCTTCATATTTTTGTCTTTCCTGTTTTCTTTATGTTTAGACACAGGTGGGAAAAGTTTGATGTATGACCTCAGCAAATTATATTTTTTTTCTGTTAACATAGTATTTGCAACTGGATATCCTTTAGGGGAGTTTTTCTAGGGTGGAATTTCCATGAAACTAGGGAGAAATAGAATTATTTCTTACCTCAAGCTGAACTGAATTTATCTCTTACTAAAATCTCAGTTGTTTCTTAGTGTTGCCTCTAGGTGTTGCAGTACTCTCTCCTACTTGTGAGGGCTCACTTTTACCCTTGAGAACTTCAGGTAAGTTACTCCAGAGAAGAATGAGGTCATATAGGTTTTAAACAATGATTTAGAACCTAGTACCTAGAATAAAGGGCAGTAAAAACTGTGATATCATCTAGTCTGGGCACCAGTGAGTGCAGTGTTGTGCCTTTTAGATATAGTTAAGTGCACATTATATAGTGTTCATCCGCCAAGAGCATCTTCCACAGTCCAAGCCCCTGCCACACCCAGGAGCATTTCCTGACACTCACTGTACCACTTGCCTCACTTAATATCAACCCATTACTCTTAGTTATGGCCCCTTGATTCACTTTTTTAAATCCTCACATTTTGGCTGCAGAAACCTGCCATACATTTACAGGCAGATTCATGTTGTGTTATCCAACACACAAAAAGCACAGCACACACTTTGCAGTGGACAGTGTCCTCACTTCAGGTTGTGAAAAGAAGTAGAGAATAAACCTTAACAGACTGCATTTGACTACACGCAGATGTAATGAATGGAGCCTAGGGTGCAGTTCCTCTGACCCCAACACACATACCTGAAGAAAATTCATAAGTTATATCTTAAAAGTGCCCACTTCTCTCTGCTGTGTATAAAGAGGGTCTTCTCTGGTTAGCTTGTGTAAAAGTCCACACTGCAGATACCTAAATGTAAGTGAGATACATTCCACTTTGGGTTATTGTGATGAACCATCCCACAAAACGGCAGGCTTCTCAAGGGTTGGATCCTCTCCAGCACCAAGAAAAGCAGAGCACAGGGAAAAGGTCAACAGCGTCTCATCCTTCCTCATTGTCACCGCTGCGTAGCCTGGATCGTTACCACCATCATTGCATAATTGTGTCATGATCCTACAAGGTGTTGAGTGCTCTAATTCCAGCCTGAAAGTGTCCACCCATGGGCACTGAAGTATCTGCTGGGCTCACAGTGTTTAAGGGACAATAGGAACAACTTGCCTGGTCTACCTTTGGGACATCCTTCTTTATAAAGCCCCAGCTGCAGGTCTGACAAGCACTAAGTAGTGCTTTCCCATATAATTAGTCTATGTGTCTAGGCATGAGTTTAGGCATTTGTCGTGGTTTAGCCCCAGCCAGCAACTCAGTACCACGCAGCCGCTCGCTCACTCCCCCTGCCCCAGTGGGATGGGGGAGAGAATCGGAGGAGTAAGAGTGAGAAACACTCCTGGGTTGAGATAAGAACAGTTTAATAATTGAAATAAAGTAAAATAGTAATGCTAATAGTAACAGTATAATAATGATAATAATAATAATGATACACGAAGCAAGTGATGCACAATGCAATTGCTCACCACCCGCCGACCGATACCCAGACAGTTCCCGAGCAGCGATCGCTGCTCCCCGGCCAACCCCCCCCAGTTTATATACTGAGCATGATGTCATATGGTATGGAATAGCCCTTTGGTCAGTTTGGATCAACTATTCTGGCTGTGCCCCCTCCCAGTTTCTTGTGCGCCTGGCAGAGCATGGGAAGCTGAAAAAGTCCTTGACTAGCATAAGCAGTACTCAGCAACAACTAAAAACATCAGCATGTTATCAGCATTCTTCTCCTACTAAATCCAAAACACAGCACTATGCCTGCTGCTAGGAAGAAAATTAACTCTATCCCAGCCGAAACCAGGACAGCATTCTTTAATCTTACAGCCTAATTTGATGTAGTAATTGGTAAAGGAAGGAGGAAAATTAAGCACCCGTTTCACATCTCACAGTAGTGAGTTTACTACACAGAACTGTATTCTACTCTTGTTAGCCATATGGGGGAAATAAACTGGTTTTCCTGATGCTGTTTGAGTCATCTTTTTTTCCCCATAGCTGAGCTTTTTTTGTGAATGTTATCTATATCTTCAAGTGGAAGCATGTGTTATTGTGGACAGCCAGAACCAAAAGTTTTAGTATTGCTTCAGTGTGCTTTCCATCCCTCTTTGACTTCAGCCTATGTAAAGATTACAGCATTTGCTATCATAATGCAATTTTAAAAGTAACTTTTTGCTTGCTGAAGGTCAAAAGGACAAAAGGCCATTCCATGGCAATTACTTTTCCTGTGGTTTAAAAAGGAAAATTCAGGTCATGTTACTTGAAAATTTCCCCCCCTAATATTTTAGTTTTTCACTTCCTGCCAATCATACTTTGCCAAAGTTGCCTCAGATATTGTTAAGAACTGTGTTGTGCTGTTCATCTGACCTGTAGGCAAAAAGTAGTTCTCATCAGAGAAAAAAAACTGCTTTACTGTAAAAAACATTTTCCCCAATGGGAAAAAAAGCTAATAGTGTAGCAAGCAGGTATTTTCAAGAACTCATTGCATTTTTTCTGTGATCAAGAATGTATCATTTTAGAAAGGGAAAGTTATATCTGTCAGCTTCCTAGCTGCCAAGCATTTTATTAATCCTGACTTCAGGTGGATACTGTGACTGTACCTCCACCCTTGATAAACCATTTAGTCTCTGTTCAGTCTAGTAAAGAGTCTTCAGACTCTCATTACACTGTGATGTGGCTTTAGCTGATAAATCAGTCAGAGGATCCTTTTCCTCTCTGCCCTCCCTTCACCACATTAATATTGATTATTTGGAAGTAAGGAGTCCCAAGGAGTGGAAGTGGATATGCCTCATTGCCTTGAACAATTCTTTTCCCTCTATTGGGGCAGTACAAGGTAAATTAATAGTGTGCTTGCAGACACTAGATAATGTTAATGTACTTGCTATTGATAGAATGAAATAACATGAGTAACTTCAGCTTTACTTAAAACAAAACATTAATTTTCCAAGGCCACTACGATTTATGCAGCTGGTCGGTATAACACATACGATCTTTGTTTTTAAATATGCAACATTTGTGTTTTTAAACATAAGGCAGGTTTTTATTGCCCAATGAAAGACAAAAGGGGATTTTAATTCATTGCTTATGCTCTCAGGCTCTTGTCTGCCTTTACTCTAAGTCTCTGCTTGATTTTGTGGGTAAGGAGATGCCCTTTCTACTAGGAAATAATGCATAGAAGCTTTATTCCATGTGATTCTCTGGCTATGTAAAAATGCATAGGAAATCTGTAAATGTGAAAGCTGTGGCTCTGTATATGTTTCTAAAAAAAAAAACTCTCCATGCAAAAAAAATGTGTTGGCAATGAAGGAAACTCCACTTCCTCATCCATCCATTTGAACGCTCTGGGAAATTATTACAGCCATGTTGGATCAAATAGTGGGTATTTTACAACAGACTGGACATCTGATAGCTGGAAGCACAGATAACATTTGATCGACAAGGCTTTCTTGACCTTGAGGCAAGATTTAAAGCGCGTGCAGACCATAGCATGGTTTCCTTTCCACAGTTCCTCCTGCCTTTGGTGCATGAGGAGCATCTCCCATGCTGTGACGGGAAACTTGGAGGAAATTGCCAGTGCAGAGTGTAGGTGAATCTAATGACATGCTGGTGATGCCTGCACATCCACAATGCAGTCTAGCAGGGATCATGACACAGCAGCACAGGCTGGGAGGCAATGAAGGCATTGCCATGCAGGGTCGAAGCATTGCCACATTACCATTTCCCTTCTGGTCCCACCAACTTGCTGTACGACTTTGTGTGACTCATCTGAACTTAAAGTTGGAGTTCACCCATCTGTAACTCCAACATAGTAATAAATTATGGGTAGAACTTGAATTACAGCAAATTTGGCCCTGCTTTTCTCTTTGCACTCTGATCCTAATTTCTACAAATGTGTTTCTAGTTCATAAATATTCATGGAATAGCTCATGTAAACAAATTTTGTCGACGTGTTACTCATGCACTGTTTGCTTTGATTGTGCAAGTTCTTCTATGTGTTACTTATGGTGGGTGAACAGTCATAAAAGTCACATACTATTACTTCTGGTACCTGACTGGGTGACTGAATCTTCTAGACAGGAATATAACAAATGACAAACTGTGGATAATGAATAGCAAGTAACAAATAACAAACTATACAGAATGAATATTTGGAGGAATAATTATTTGTGCTGAAAATCATGAAACTTTTAGGATTTGCCAGCATTTTTTCTCCCAGACAAACTGGTATTCATTTGAAAGCTCATGAATGATAGATAATCTCATCTCACAAATAATGACAGTTCAAACCTCAATTAAAAAAGCTTCACGAAACCCCTGGGAGATAGGCAGTAATAATAGTTTTATATTACTAAAACTGATACGTGAATATTTTCCCAAAGAAGTTTGGCATTTGAGGGGTATTTCAATACCATTGAAAGAAAAGCGCTACTGCAAATGAGTGAAAAATACCATTATTATATTTGTCAGAATCCAGCATGCAAGAAAATTAGATGAAGGACAATCAAGACACCAGCTCTGCTGGACTGATTAAGGAAAACAACATCATTTACTTGTGGCAGGTCAGCTCAGAGCCTCTTCCAGACTCCATGAATCCTACAGTTACTTGACAGCCTGCCAGCCCACAAAGCAAATGCCAAAAATTCCTTCTCACCATGTGCAAGTTAGATCATAGTTAAATGAGTAACTATAGGCACAAAGCGCAGATAACCTGAACCTGTCCAGCTTGTCAGGAGAGAACAAAACCTGGTTTCTGTTGTAGTAGTTACAGATTTATAAGTAGATCTTACAGAATTCATTATTTGCTATTTGTACTAAGGTAGCACCAGTCTCCAGGGTCATGCAGATGGCCAAGGCACCTGTCTGCCTCTTTGATGGTCCAATTCATAGCTGTATGGACCTGATAGCTCAAGTCCTAACCACAGTCACATTTTTCTCATTCTGCATGTACCTCAGATGTCTGTTACCTAGAGTATGCTCACCACAGGAGGAACCCCACAGCCCAAGTTCCTTCACAGATGCAGAACGCAGTTTATCTGAGATGACTTGCGATCAAAGCATAAAGTTTATAGGAGCTCAGTTTTCATCATGTTTCACTACTGTAGAGTTTGAAGTGATGCCGGATAGATAATGTAGTAAACCAAAGCTTCTTGCAATCCTTCCAGTAGTCCTTGTGTTGGATCACCTTGGATACCAACCTGCTACACTCTTACTACACCCTCTTTCCCTGGAAGGGAATAGGGAACTTCATTAGCCACCGTATTAGCAGTTCCTCGGTTTGTGTGCAAAGGTCCTATAACATGCTTGTAATACTTCAACCTGATTTTGAACATTCTGTACTTGAGGAAAAAAGCTTTCTTATGTAAGGCACCAAAAAAGCAAGCATCCGAAGCCCCTCATCTTCTAAATGCATGCTTGAGTGCACAAATGCAAGTATGAACTGCATTTTTGTTTGGGTACTCAGGAGGGAGAGGGAGAACACAACCACTTGGTGGGCAGAAAGCAGTGACCGAGTATCAAGACTGCAACTGGTCTGCTTCATGCCAGTGTTAATCTGAAATAAACCAGTGTTTATGCTAATATGAACAGGACCTGGATTAGGCGTGTTTTCTCTACAGCTTTTGATCTTTTTTCATCCTGCTAATCAAAGATCTGTTCTTTGGGCTGCTGTATTAACAATCCTGCCCCAAAACCCAAGGGACAGTTTCTGCAGCCTAATATTTGCCCAAAAGACAAGGATATAGCCTTTGGATTAGCAAGGTGACTTGTTAAACTAGATCAAGAAAATCCTACTGGCCTCACAGAGCTAACAGCAGCTCACTTTCTGAGGCACTGTCAACTCTCACAAGCTGTTTCTCCCTTTTCTCTCTTTCCCCAGTAGGTGAGCACACTTAACAGCCTTCAAAGCAGGCAGGCTTCTTCCTTTCTTTCTTTTTGTAGGTAATGCTCCCCATTCTCAAAGTAGGAAAAAAGCTGAGGTAAGTTCCTATTAAGCCAATACAGCCCTTCTTAAAATCTCAAGGCATCAGTGCTCCTACCCTCTTGAACCTTTCCTACTCTTAATAGCTTGTGTTTTTCACTTCTCTTTTACAGCTTGAGTTTTTGAAAACTTACTTTTATTTTTCCTCCTGCCTGGAGTAATTTTTCTTCTCAGAATGTTTAAATTTCCTCTCACTGCTGGATAAAGGAGCTGATGTATGTTTGCAACTTTATCAGTATATTGTCATACTTCTTCCCCATTCCAGCATGTACTAGGGAAAAAAGCTCAGAAATGACAGAAGAATCTGTGACATGGTACCTGGGAAGAACACACCTTGTGCTTCCGGGGCTGCGCAGGGGGTTAGACCCTACAGAGGTCTAGTCCTTTTTCTGGCATTGATTTCTGCTCTGACCTTTGGCCAGTTGTTAAATCCCTGATTTTCAAAGGTGCTGAATGACTGCCACTAGGTAAAATCCTTTTTTTTAAACTGAGGTCAGTAAGAGCTTTGCAGCTCGAAGCCAGGATTTTGTCTACTCGCTTCAGTTGCAGCTGTGGGTGCTCTGAAAATCATGCAGCTGGGGAGAGCAGACTTGGTAGGGGAAAGGTTAAGTCAAAACCAAGCTGGAAGCAGCTTTGGCTGTGTTTAGTTACTTTAAGATACGATTCTGCCCCCAATGTTGTCAGGCAGATTAGTGACTGATCTGATAAAGTAATGAATTACTTGCCAGTAAAAGCTGTGCTGGGTAGTGAATGATTGATTATAAATGAAACACAAGAGCTGAGTACCTGACATAGGTGGTGTTAACAGAGGAGATTAAGAAATATCACATGATGTCACACCACAAAGGAAGGCCGTACGAAGTGGGATACACTGCTGTGTCTTTTGGGGGATGTCATCCACAGTTTATCAGTGTGGGTACAGTACCATCTATTAGGGAATGGATTCCATTTTGAAGTTTGAAATAAAAAAAAATCCGGAGTATTTCAAGGGCAGGAAGAGGTCACTGGAATCTGGTTAGAAATAATAATTCAGTTGAAAGCTGAATTTCTGCAGCCAAATACTCTTTATCTACATCTTCTTTCTCCTACATGTATGGAGCAGTGGAATGACCCTCAACAAAATAATAGAAAGAAAAGCAGGCTCAAATCTTGTAAATTAGTGTCTTGCATTTAGTGCCAGAATAATGCTTAATTCAGCCCAACATCTGAATATGTATTTTTTTTGTAACTTCTTTGACATTAAAATGACTGCATCTACTGAAAGCTAATGTGGTTTAGCCCCAGCCAGCACTAAGCACCACGCAGCCGCTCGCTCACTCCCCCTGCCCCAGTGGGATGGGGGAGAGAATCGGAGGAGTAAGAGTGAGAAACACTCCTGGGTTGAGATAAGAACAGTTTAATAATTGAAATAAAGTAAAATAGTAATGATAATAGTAACAATATAATAATGATAATAACAATAATATACAAAGCAAGTGATGCACAATGCAATTGCTCACCACCCACCGACCGATACCCAGACAGTTCCCGAGCAGCGATCGCTCCCTCCCAGCCAACCCCCCCCAGTTTATATACTGAGCATGACGCCATATGGTATGGAATAGCCCTTTGGTCAGTTTGCATCAACTGTCCTGGCTCTGCCCCCTCCCAGTTTCTTGTGCACCTGGCAGAGCATGGGAAGCTGAAAAGTCCTTGACTAGCATAAGCACTACTTAGCAACAACTAAAACATCAGTGTGTTATCAATATTCTTCTCCTACTAAATCCAAAACACAGCACTATGCCTGCTACTAGGAAGAAAATTAACTCTATCCCAGCTGCAACCAGGACTGCTAAGAATAAGAGAAACTGTATTTCTGGATGAAGGCTGAATGGAGCTTAGCTAAAAGCAATGAGAGGGGACTAAATAATAATTGACATAACTACAGTGCTGGAGAATGGGTATAACAAAAGGGGACACACCGGCCAACATAGTAGCTGGGCTGTTTGCAATAAACTAGCTCAACTATCTGCTTCCTGCTACGTGCCAAAGGATAGGAACTTTAGAGTATCAGGAAGCAAGTCTTAGTCAGCATAAATTGTCGTAGCTCTGATGACTTCAGAGTTGCTAAAATGATTATGCTAGTAAAGAATTAGACCCTACCTGCTTGCCTGGTTTTTCATCTCAGAGAAATCAGACAGAGCCTTCACAAACTACAGAAATGAGAACTCTTCCCACATCCACATTTACATGCATCTTCTTTGCTCATCCCCAGTTATAAATAGAACCGGTTGACATTTTTCATTCACATTGCTTGTCAATAAAAAAAACGGCCTTTCATGGTTTTTTTTTCCAGAATATTCTAGCCCTGGTGATGTTTTGATTTGTTTGGACTTTATTTCACCATGCTCTCTGAACTAAAAATAAAAGCAACCTCTCCTCAACAAACACGGTTTTATTTAATCTCTGCAAAGTGAAAAGCTTTTAGTTTTTCACAAATGTTTAGTTTTTCTTATCATCACAAGATGATGTAGGGCATTTTCCTATGCTTCCGTAATCAGACAGATCATAAATATCATTCCAAAAGGGACTGAACATTTAGATAGCTAACTAGGCCTAGGCTAATTTAATCATTAGCAATTGATGATTTAAACTGGCAATTTCTAGTGGGGATGTTAGTTCATATCAGATATCAGGAAAAAAAATGACTGTGATCGGATTCTGGCTGAGGTGAAGTTTTGTTCCTTGATGCCCAGAGGGCTGGCAGTCCCAGATATAAACCAGCAGGGAAGAGTGATGATAGGTCTGACCCTGAACAGTATTTCAGATCAATTCGTTGCAAGACTTTTTTTTTTTTTAAAAAAAGTTAACTGCCTTATCTTCTGACCAGCTCTAATTACAAATCTCAGTTGTGTTCAGAACAGAATCTGTTCTGTAAACTGTTTTCTTCTAAAAACAGCGTTAGCAGTTCTGACTCCTCTCCTTGAAAGCCTGAGTTTCCTGTCTTAGTATCTTTTTGTCTTCTTCATCTTTGAGCTATTCTTCACAATTTCATCGCCAGAAGAATCTTCACATCTTTTCCTTGCTGTTTCTCTAAGTCTGTGCCTAAAAGGAAACAATTCAGAGAACAGTGTACCCTTGCTTAATTCTATTCCACATCTGAAAGGACAATGTTTGCACTTTGCCTGCACAATGTTGAATAGGTATGCGGGAATGTATACCAGGCCACGTCCCAGAGGTCATCGTTGTCTCCTCAGGGATACTTCAGATACTTCAGGTGTAATTTTGAAATCGTAAAATACCTATTTCAGCCACTGGGAGACTTGTGTTGAGAAGTTGGAGGATCGTGATGCTTTCCCATGTCACTTAGTGACATACTCGGAAAGAGGTATCTCTGCGTTGGTACCCAGCAGTCACAAGTATTTATACATCTGTACAAGCAGGTGTGGAGTTAAATCCTATTATACATATTATGCAAGGTAAGTGATAGACCAAGACGTATTTGTTTCCTAACTCCATAATTAGGCTCCCAAATGAGTGACTGCTGATTGCTTAGCACTTTTTAAAGCCTTAAGGCTGGCTGCAATTTTTGCAAAACTAATGAAAGTGGTTTCAGGGGAACTTTACAGCTTGCGCAGAATCTGAAACATTGTAGTCCTCGGGAATTTTGTTCCCTCTAACCAAAAGCAAAGATCTGGATCCCAGAAAGATAAAATGTAAAAATAATTCAAAGAAGCTACAGAATCTTTAAATTTGAAGCCAGCATATAGGACTCAAAAAATAGAGTGGCTGACAGAATGTAAACTTGAGTTTTAATTTCCAGGTATCCAGAATACGACTTCAGTCTATGATTTTCTCATTTTGATTTATTTAGTCATAAGTTTTTCATAGACATTGATCTGGAAAGGTTTAAATGGGTATCTTTCAATCTCACAACAGATATAGCAGAGTCGGAGACCTAAGCAGTTTCAGTGCTGTTAGGGACTCACGTTTCCTTAGAAGAATTGCAAACCTACCACTTTAGCCAAGAAGGGGCAAATATCCCTGGTATTTAGACTTGTGAACTGTGGTGAACTGCAGAGGCCATGTGTTGCAGATTTTTCTTTCTTCTGACATGTCAAAAATAAAAACCCTGGCATGTTTTGTTTTGGCATTCATTTATTTATTGTTTGACAATTCCAGAAGTTAAGACCAATATTAACACAGGAACTGCCAGACTGAATCAGTCCAGCAATCTCTCTAATTCAGTTCTGTCTCCAGGGAAGCCCAGTGCTAGAATAGGAAGGTACAAAAAGCCCTACAGCAGGCAGCTATGGAATAAATTGCCTTTGTTTTTAATATATGTTATAATAAGAAGGATATCAGTGATATCTAGCCAAGGGTCTGTACATTCAGTAGAGTTATCCCCTGCCTTATTTTTGTCACCAGTGTTCCTGGAAATTAAGAGAAGGAACGCAAACGAGAATGCCCAGTGCAAGTGCCTCTGACCTTTGGATATAATTGGATGTGGATCCAAACCTGGCAGCCCTACCATGTACTAAAGTCTCTTAAAATCATCCTATCCATCAGCAAGACAGGGGAAGAGAAACATGGAAGAAAAGGTCACATTAGCAGGAAGCAGCTGGCATGATTCCTCGAGGTTAATTTTATTTAGTGGGACCAGTTTCTGCTTTTCAGATTCCAAATCCATGCCAAAATTTGATGGCACAAACATGCACAGAATGTCACACTCAAATATATACTGTAACACGGTGACATTTCAGAAATTATATGCAAGGAATTACATTCACGAGTGTAAATAATAGTGGTCCAATTCCCCAGGGATGGCACTAAACTCTTACTACATCCTCTGCAAACACTGCCACAAGGCACTGCAGATTGGCTCTACAGTGTACACACACATAAACCACCTTGCTTTAGTAGAAAGGCTGAAGCATTTCTTAGAGGAAAAGATTATAATGATGCAGTTTAAACACTACTAACTAAACAGTAATTGATACGGAAAAAATCAGCTTAGTAAGAGGCAAGTTCTTCCTTCATCATACTGACAGCAGTGCTTCTACCATTGAAGAAAAATCCATTTTGTGTTTCCACAGCCATTTTCTTCTTGGGCTTTTAAAGAAAAGGGATTTCCTAAACTGCTAAAGATCACTTGTGTACCCCAAAATACTCCTTCTATTTTTCAGCTGGTACGTGAAACATTGAATAATGAGCCACAAAGCTTCTGGAAGAAATCCATGGATAGCAGTGTGGAGATACCTCAGAAGACCTTACAGCTGTATTACTGCTGGGGTGCAGATACCTGGAGGCCTTCTCTGAGCCCAGAATATTCATTGCAATGGGAATCTTGCATGCACAGAGCTAAGCCCTCCTTCAGCCAGCTTTCTCTCTGAACTGACAAGATATGAGAGGAGGAACAGAAAAGAAGTAGATCAGGAGAGAATCAGACAAACAGCAAATCTTCAAGGGAGTTGCCAGTACATCCCATTGACTGCATTACTTCCCATCATCAAGGAGATTTATTATGCCTTTTTCCAGCAACCCATTGACAGGAAAGTCCTTGAGTGCAGTGGGGCAATCTATGTATGTGGGCTAGTTCTGTTCTCACCACAGCTAATTATAAATGGTGAGAAACTTCCCAGATCAAACTCCCCATTAAGAAACATGAACTGAAGCTTGAGATCTTCATCTAAACATCTCTGATTTTGCAGATGAGTTGTATGCAAAAGAATGAAACCAAACTCAACCATCTCAGAGCACCCTTTGCAAAACTCCTTGGTTTTCTCTTCCTGACCTGTTGGTATACAGATCAATAGATCCAAATACTTACCAAGATCTCCACAAAACCTAGCTGTTCCACCAGTCTCAAAGAACTGGTTCAGAATGGTAACTGCCCCATTGCTGCAGACAGAGAAAAAACACCTCCAAAAGAGATCTATAAATGTCATTTTTCAGCAGTGGTACTCACATCACCTTCCTCCCCAGTTTTTAACCCAGCATCTCTTAACAAATAGACAACCTCATCAGAATTTTGTCTGCCACACACCCTTCTGAACACCATAAATTCTACCCACAGCAACTTTCTGATAAGAGGAGACATCTACTCCCTGGTTCCCTCAATTAAAAAAAATCCTCCTTTTGCACTAGACCATGGGGGCTGAGTAGTGTGTATTTGCAAGGAAATTTCTCAAGACAGTCTATAGAGTTAAGGTTTGTTTGGTTTTGTAGTGGGGTTTTTTTTCCCCCTTTCCACAAATTGTTTGGAGACAAAGCAGTCTCAGGAAATGTTGATGTGTCTGAAGACACTTTACAAGCAGAAAGAAAAATTCATCAGTCACATTACTTGTTCTGAATCATTCACTCAGCTCTACTACTGACAACTTGGAGTTCATCCAAAGGGTCCACGTTCCATATTGTGTTCAGGAGCAAACATTTTCTAAAGAAATGTTTTTGCATGTTAATGACTCATTTGCCTTCAGTAACCAGCTACACGTGTCTATAGAAGTCACACCAAGTTTAAGATTCAGTTGCTTAACAGCTTCAATGCAACACCATACATCATATTTTCAGATGCAGCAATCTGTCTCATCCTAATTCTGAGACTGCCGAGAACATCCTTACTAAGTCTATAAATCACAGCGCAGGTGCAGTCATCTGTCACACAAAGGCTGGACTGGAGCTGCATAAGCTTCCTTCATAGCTCTGCCAATGCACCTCAGAACTGATTCCCAGGTAGAACCGAGAGAAATCCATCATTCTTTTAATTCATAACATGTATTTTTTATTGTGAGAAGATAGTTTTTCAAAACTTCTGAATGAGCAAAAAAAGAGTGCTGCTTTTTTTTTTTTTTGATAAGGGAAAAAGCCTATCAGACAAGGCCCAGGTGCAACAAAATCATCAAGCATTCTTAGTTTTAAAGGTATGTCATATAAAGAAATGGGGAGATGCTTTACTGGAATGAAGCTGATCAGCATCTCTGGGAAGACTCTCCAGAGGGAGGAGAAAGGTAACCAGGCTGGGAAGGCAAAGCCCCTCTTTGACAAACCTCCATTAGTGTACGGTCCTGGAGGACAACATCCAGCTGCTGCATGGCAGCCCCTGATCTTCCATCACAGCAAGCAGCCTGGGGAGACCCATCTCAGGCTCCTCCACTTTAGGTCTATGTTGCTGCAGAAGGCAGTTTTGCTCACATTTTAAAGCTGACTTCTATTCCCTGCATGATTTTCTTGAGAGGTGGTTTAATATGAGACATTTCTGAGGAACCCAGAATGTATTTATGGTTTGGCAACTATTTTGTTCCCCATAAAATAGGCTTTGAGTTGTGCTGAAACTAAACCCAAATGCAGAACCACTCTCTGGCACATTTAGACCAATGATTTGAACCCATTTCTCCATCTCTGGTCAGCTGGCTTTAGGCTGATCAGAGAAAGAATCTCTCTTTGCTCCTCTCAGTGGAGCAACTTTCTTTCTGATGCTTTACAGAGAGGGTGTCCCATCCTATGCTGTAGAAATTAATGATAGATACTCACCAGCAAAGGACTGTGAATAAGGCTCAGCTCAACTAATCGTAATCATCTAATTGAATCTTCTAGGCATCTGTAGCAGAAAATTCACCCTATAGGGGAAGTCTAAACAGAAATAAAGGGTTTTGTCTGTCTCCATGGGCAGATAATAGCTCCACAGATGGCTCCATCTAGGTGAAATACACACTGTAAAATACAGGAAACAAAATCTCTGGCCTTATTTTCAAAGATATAATTAATATAAGGAAGAGATTAAAATGCTCAGCCTCTTTCAGTTATAAGCAAGGAATTATGTTCTCTTTAGATTGCTCTTTGCCCTTGCTGATTTCTGTGATGGAAGTACTCTGGCAGATATGGGGATACACGTTTCCCACACCTCAGTAGCATTCTCCTTTCCATAGGCAGTCCATCCTATGGGTAAAAAAACCCTTATACTCTTCCTTTCTTTACAGTAGGAATATTTAATAAACAAAAGCAGTTCATATATATATATAATGTTGATCACATCTATACAAGCCTAGAGTGGCTCATTTACAGCTACATAATGAAATGTCTTTCAAGCTTCTGGTTTATTCCCTGAAAGAGAATGAAATGTATAATTAGGGTTAATTTTTCATACAACCTTTCTGGAATATTTTTATGTGCAAGACAATAAGTTACTTTCCAAAAAGGAAAAAAGAAAGGTAAAGCAGCAATGGAAATGGAGAAGTCTTTTGCTAAGTCACTATGGGAGGACAGGACATTACAAAGGCAAAAGAAACATTTGCAGATTTCTTCAGGAATTCCCAGATGTGTCCTCCCAGCACAGAATACCTCATTATATTCTTGCAACATTATATGCATGTGTGGAGGGTATCAGGGTATTCATACCATTGCTGGAAACTACTGAACAATTTCGCACATCACATTGTTCATTCCCCTAGACAACAGCCCTGGTCTTATTCTCTGCTAACGTCCTGAATAGTCTGCTAAACACCTGCTATAGCATATGATTAAATTGTACTGTGTTGGCATTAAATCTGCAATGCCAGGAGGGGCATTGCAGATGTTTCTTTTAAACTAATCAGAAAGGAGAAATATGACACATAGAATATAACCAATATCTCCAGTGTATTCTTTCAAGGCCTGTCATAGGCACCTCCTGAAAATTTTTAATGTGCTGCTTGCAGTAACTTCTAGAGGCCACATCCAGAACATATCCAAGGGTAATGGTTTTCCTTACTCTGAAGCATTATTAATGATTTTCCAGACACTTTCACATTCAAGATAGAATTTTTTTGTATTTATTTTAATTTTATTGGGTTTTCAAACTCTAGTTATTCCTTTATTGATAATGGCCTGATAAGTCTTACTGGTAATTTTACATTTTAAATAAATACTTAACCTTAGTAAAATTTTGTTCCATCCGGAGTCTTCTGATGATATGATGCCCAGGGCATGATTAACTCTGTGGGCAACTGTGTTGACTCTCCTTATCACAGGTTATAAAAGGGAATATGTGAGGAAAAAAATTGTCTATACTATTATACAGCTGGACAGATTATTCCTCATTCGGTTTTAGCAGAACATCTATTACATGTACTTTAATTTGATGCCAAAAGTTAGATCCCAGTTGCAAGCTCCAAGCGCTAATGTTATGGATTTTGTAACCCCCTCAGCTCAATGCTGTGTAAGTTTTTGCCTTTACCCTTCTGGGGTGAAATCTGGGCTTTACTGAAGTCAAAGCCAGGACTCCCTCTGAGTTTGTCAGAGACACGGTGTCATTCCCATAGAACAGTGCAGTAGGAAACAAGCTGAAATTGCCTGAACTCTGATGTTTCCTCTCTTTTATTCCCCTCCATGAACAATATCATCTCACCCAAGTAAGTCTTTCACTCCCAGGTTCTTAGAACAGACCAGAGAGGAGGTAGATGAGTCACCTAGATCTATTTACTTTGCTGTATGTATTCAAGCTGAATCATTTCAATCCTTTCCGTAATATCTTCGATGCTTCCTTAAGACAAAAAACTTCTCCCACCCTCCTGGGAACGTACTGCAACACACCTCAGTGTACTGTATCAGGAAGAGCCATGATTTATGTCCTCCTAGCAATGTAAGTGGATTAAGCATCAGCAGGGACACTATAATTTTAGCAGGATTCTCAAGTATGATTACTAATTCAGGTGTTCAAATGCAGGTGTAAGAGTTATTTCAGAAGTGATGAGAGCCATTAAGAGGTGTGAAGTGGGATCTGTTTAACTAAATGTGACTTTTACCTCCAAGCAAGTCACTCTAGGATGCCTTGGCAGTCAGCAGAGAGCTAGTCAGTAGAGTTAAGGTAGTTCGTGGCATGATTCATCTCACCCTGAAGGAGAGAGCTGCATTTGGCCAGATGAATCATACACTAATCTCCGTGGACTATATCGATCAGGTCACCATTGACTAAAAGTCTAGGCAAGAGGTAGGCACCTAATGTTAGGTCAGGTGAATCATCTAATTAGCAGGCTTCCAGCCTACCTTCCCGGGGCCATTATCTGACACCCTCCTAATGCTCCACTAGGAACACCAAGGGCTCTGATTCATCAGAATAGTTGAGGGTACATCCACATTGATCCACCAGAAATGGGAGGTAAAAGAGATAATGAGGTTGTGTCTTTGACTAGGTGCAGGAAATGTGGAGAACTGTGGAGGCACTTAGCTGATGTTTCTGTGGGTTTTATGGCTGGACACTAAGTGACCTGATGCCAGATCTCTACAGTAATGAAAGGAAGGTCCTGTACGCTGGACTTTTAGCTAATCATCACAGAGGTGAGTGACTTACCCTTCACCTGCTGTGAGAAGCACCAAGTTTCTTTTGTAGACTGTCCTTCAAGAGGACTCCATGGTCAGGAGGTGCAGTGGCAAGAGATTAATGCTGTGATTAAGGTTAACATCACAGCACCCACTCTGCTGCGAACACATATCAGAATGATGTGTCAATAGTAAAAAACTAAAGTGTTCTAGGTATTGTTGAAATGTTTTATTAGATTTCAACCTTTTTAGAAGCAGATTTTTACCACAGCAGACATTACATAATAACACTTTGAATACCAAATGAAAATATCGAAAGGGAACTTCGTAGCAAAATGAAAAATTTAAATATTTGATTCTGCAAATGTCAAAAGGTCAGAATTTTCCTCCTGGGTTTTCTTCTAAAAAAGAATTCCTGAAAAGGAATCTGAAAAACCTGATCTGGAATGCATTTCAAATCACAGTGTGTTCTGACAGAAAAGGTTTTGATCAAGCTTTTTCTGATCTCCTTTGGTGTTTGCATACTTGTATATCTCTCTTCTTAACAGGTAAGCTTGTTAAATTATTATAAGTTAAAATGAATGTTATTGTTAAGGACAACTTCCAGACCTCCCTCACGTAAGTTGGCAGTTTGCAAAGCCAGCTTTATTCTGGCCTATTTATGTAGCATTTTCATTTTGATTTATTATTATCTGTGGCATTTAAGCAGGACTTGTTCCAAGCAACTTTGTGAGTCTGGACTTACCGCACTTAGAGGGAGCAGGTGGAGAAAGGAAACTGTGAAAGCTGTCACCAGCTAAGTTAATTCAAGTGGGAGATCTGCAGTTTCTGATTACTCCACACATAAAGGGAATCCAGTCTCTGAGATTAATGGTTACAAATACTTCTATGGATATCAGACATCTAAGAAAAGACCTAGGAGATAGAAGTGCTGGGACAACAGATAAGCCCTGCAAAGGATGAAATACATAATACTGAAGAAGAGATGAAAGGAACAGCGAGGCTTGCAGCCCAACTGGATTTTTTTCAGCTCAGAAACAGTACTTCAGGATTTGTGAAAAACTGAAGAAAAGAAAAAAAAAATTGATTCATTTGCACTGGAAACATAATTTTAAGTACCACCTAGTGGAAATGGCCCCTGAGGTGTAAGGGAGTCCAAAGGATCCCAGTGATGCCTGGATTAGTATAAGCATAAGGGTTCATTTTCCTGGTTCTTCCTTACCTGCTATGTATCTGCATAGTGGACTCATATCATCAAGAGTGAGAGACAAATATTAAGATCTGAGCCAGTGCACCAGGACAGAAGGAATAACATTTGTCTGCAGTCTGTCCAACCCAATAAGAATGACGTATTTGAGGTTCCATTATACTGATGGTTTTCCCACATTACAATCCCTGGCACAGCTGCCCCAATACAAACCACTAGCACAGACAGGCACAACAACTGCTTGTACAAAGTTTACAGCTGCTCCCACTGCAGAAACTAGCAGAGCTCACGTCATCTCTGCTGCAGTCGCTCAAGCCATTGCTGCTTTACTAGCATTTTGGAGTGCTGCAGTTTAATGAGCCGATGGTGGCCAGCTGCTAATAGAAGGGCAAAGCTCTAACATGAACAGCGCCTTCCTTTTGAAACAATGCAAAAACGTAATTTAAAAATAGAGAAAATAAAGCTGCATTGATGAAAGAATAGTCACTAGGTCAGCAGCATGTACTCTCCAGTCATGAGTCTGCACTTGATTTGTGCAGGCAAAGCTCCTTCCAGAATCAGAGTTCATCTCATCACTTAACGCCTTCTAATCTTAGATCTATTTTTCCTCAGTTGTTTGTTGGGTATCGGTAGCCAAGCTTGGAACTGAATATTCAGATGATATTTTGCTTAGGGTAAATGTATGGGAATGGGGATACATAAACTAGATTTATACTAACAAATTAAATGTGCTTAGGACCATTCTCTGGCACTGAGGCAACGGGGCATTGAAAGGGCTACTCCAAAGCATCCAAACTACTACACTCTCTAGCTACATGGAAACTGCTTATTGGGAATGGTTGCTTGCCTGTGCTAACTACTGAGCTGTGATGAGGAACAATTTGGGACAGTGCTGGTTGGTGAAAAGCATACCAGGAACAATTCCAACAATTTAACAAGGTAGGCAATTGAGTTTCAGTGCCAAGGGATATTTCCTGGCTCCATTTAATTTGCTAGCATAGATGTAGTCCCAAGTTCTCAATTCTTGATGCACGCAGGCTTGTGCACATGTACCTATGTAAGTTGTCTACCAACAGTTTTCTCCATAAGTAAGACCACTTACAGGACTTCAGTGCAGCATTTCAGTCCATGTCCAAAAATCGGGGAGGATTTCTATGTGAGTCAAGTATGTACCTCAGGCCAAATTTTGGAAGCGGGTGTCTCAGGAAGTGACGTGATAACAAAGAGGTGCTGAACAGAGAGGATTCAAGCCGGCTGGCACACTTTAAGGAAAGTCAGGTTTCACGCTGTGCCTTGGTTCATGGGAGCTGGATGCTATGTCTACTTTAGTAAGCAGTGCAGTGTTCAGTCTGTGCTGAAGACTGAGTTCCCAGTCCTGTACAGAACTTCTGCAAGGGGAAGGACTTGGTCTGGTCCAGCTCTAGTCTGGTCCTGAGGGCTGAAAGCTCAGTAATGGTAGGAGTGCAAGAGGGCATCTTCCAGAGACTGTCTTCTGGTTTGGTTTCACCGGAAATGAATCTGGTTTGCACACTTGAAGACTGCTCCAGGATTCAAAACACAGGGTGGTAAATGGGGATGATTGGAAGAATTGCTTCAAAACTGCATTTTAGATCCTGATTCAAGTTCTAATGGACACCTATACACATTCAGGTCCAATAAAAGGTGGTCATTTCCTGATTTTTTGTGCCTAATTTCAAGTGTTATTGTTTCAAGTTATGATAAAATTCTTTGGTTCTTGGTGTATTTTTTTTTTCCTTGTAAAACACTGTTGATGGTAAGACATGTATAAGCCTGATTGATCATACACGCTACAAAAAACAAAATTTGTATACCTGTATACAGTAGAACACATCATTGCTGACTTCACCTTTGCTGTGTTTGATTATTGATGCTTAATTATTAATCTAAGCTGTTGTTTCTTTCTCTTGATAATGTAAAAATATCTTTTTGAAAAGTATTTTTCAGGTCTTACAGAAGGTTTGCTGATTAGACAGAGACAGTAGGGCTCACCCAATCCATGGGGCAGTAATTCTTCATTTTGATGTTGTATATAAACAAAACCAAAAGCCTCCCTAAGTAATTGACGTCAGTTATTTTTTAATGCAAGGAAATCCCATAAACAATGCTCTGAGAGGGGGCTGTCAGGGTTGGAAGATGTCTCACTGTAGATAAGGAAAAAGTGCATAACTCTTCTGACTTTCTGATTGCAAACGCAAGTGAACTGGCAGGGCTAACAGGGGCCTACAGACCCCTTACTGGCACTTTTTCTGAAAATAAGAATTCAGTTTTGATGTACAGCTTGCTCGATGACAGCGCCTAAGGAGTGTACGGATGGAGCTGCTCTCTTCCAAGATCTAACTCATTGACTGCCTGGCAACTGTCATGGGTAAGAGGCTGCAGTCCTGGTGGAAGGAAGCAGCTGCCAAAAACACTGGTGCTTTCCACTGACCATGAACACTTCTATGAAATTATTACTATGAAAATATGCATAGAAAGAAAGAAAGGTGTGCATACTTCAATCTCTGAGACATAGGTTGAAAGTCCCGTCTATCAAGCAACTATTCTCTAAAATGAAAGCATGGTTCAGATTACAGAGTTTATTTTGCTTCTTGGCTCCTTGGTCACTTTTTCAGGTCACAGTTGTGAGGTTTGTTTCTGCAAGCATAACAGAGAGAATAAAACATTGTAAATGACAGTTGCTACTTATAGGCGATCATAGGTCCTGGCTAACCAGGGAGGTCCCAGTTGATTGGAGGTTAGCAAATGTGATGGCCATCTACAAGAAGAGCCAGAAGGAGGATCTGGGGAACTACAGGCCTGTCAGTCTGGCCTCAGTGCCAGGGAAGGTTATGGAGCAGATCACCTTGAGTGCCATCAACGGCATGTAGTGGACAACCAGGCAATCAGGCCCAGTCAGCATGGGGTTATGAAAGGCAGGTGCTGCTTGACCAACCTGATCTCTTTCTATGACAAGGTGACCCACTTAGTGGATGAGGAAATAGCTGTGGATGTTGTCTACCTGGACTTCAGTAAAGCCTTTGACACCATTTCCCCCAGCATTCTCCTGGAGAAACTGGCTGCTCATGGCTTGGACAGGCATAGTCTTCACTGGGTAAAAAACTGGCTGGGTGGCAGGGCCCAAAGAGTTGTGGTGAATGGAGTTAAATCCAGTTGGTGGCTGGTCACAAGCAGTGTTCCCCAGGGCTCAGTACTGGGACCAGTTCTGTTTCATATCTTTATCAATGATCTGGATGAGGGGATTCAGTGCACCCTCAGTAAGTTTGCAGATGACACCAAGTTGGGTGGGAGTGTCGATCTGCTGGAGGGTAGGATGGCCCTGCAGAGGGACCTGGACAGGCTGGATCGATGGGCCGAGGCCAACTGTATGAGGTTCAACAAGGCTCAGTGCCAGGTCTTGCACTTTGGTCACAACAACCCCATGCAACGCTACAGGCTTGGGGAAGAGTGGCTGGAAAGCTGCCTGGCCGAAAAGGACCTGGGGGTGCTGGTTGACAGCCGGCTGAACATGAGCCAGCAGTGTGCCCAGGTGGCCAAGAAGGCCAACAGCATCCTGGCCTGTATCAGGAATAGTGTGGCCAGCAGGAGCAGGGGAGTGATAGGATGAGAGGAAATGGCCTTAAGCTGTGTCAGGGGAGGTTTAGATTGGATATTAGGAAAAATTTCTTCACAGAAAGAGTAGCCAAGCATTGGAACAGGCTGCCCAGGGAAGTGGTTGAGTCCCCATCCCTGGAAGTGTTAAAAAAATGGGTAGATGTGGCACTTAGGGACATGGTTTAGTGGTAGACTTGGCAGTGTTAGGTTTGCAGTTGGACTTGATGATCTTAAAGGTCTTTTCTAACCTACATGTTTCTACGGTTCTATGATTTCCCTTTGGTAGTCTTCAGTATCACAAGACTCACAATAAAATTCTGAAAATTATGTGTTTAATTTTAAGTTCATTTGACCTCTTTCCATGCTTACAAATGATTAGACACTTCAGTGATTCTCTCATTTAGGAGTTATCTTCCTATACAGTCTAGAGTCACCTCTGCAAGACCAAATTTTCACCCAAGCATGATCTTCTAGAAACTACTTGGCACATCATTTCTGCTTGGAAATAATAAATACAATACTACTGGGTGGAACTACTCAGAGTAGTAAGGCCTGAAATTGGTAGTAAGTGTTTGCAGTTTCACACTTAAATCTTTGTGAGACTGGATATGTCATTCACCCTAGAACAGCCATCTACTTCTCTGGGGGCTGAGTGAGATAAATACATAGCAGTTTATGGTTGGGTTTGGTTTTTTTTTTTCCCCAGAAAGCTTCAATTTACTACTTCTCCTGGGAAGAAAACAGCATTTTTGGAGGCACAAAGAATGTGCGGACACCCATCTATTACTGACGTCTTTGAAAGTTGCCTTAAATGGCGATGATTTAGTAGGATGATTTACTTAATAGTCATATTTTACTTGATTCTTTATCAATCGGCTTCATTAAGTCCTTAAAAACACTGCCTCCTCTTAGAATTAATTCTGACAAAAAAAAAAAAAAAAAAAAAAAGGGGCCAGGGTTTTTCAGTCATTACTTCTCAGAACACTGCAGTCATATTAATGTAAGCTACACTGTTTTCAGCCGTTACTACAGAACATTGAAGTTTATTTTTATAAGGTTGCTAGGCAGTTAAACCACCTTGAAAGAAAGGAACTATCTGTGTGAAAGCATGTACAACAAAGTTATTGATGGAATACTAAATAAAAAAAGAATACGTGAGAGCTAAATCTGGAGATATTTACTGGCGCACTGCTATTGTATTCCAGCAACACTGACATTTCAGTCTGCAGTTTTCAACAGCCACTGCAATATAATTTAAGCCCCAAAATCAAAACTGTCAGTGCTTTTGGACCCAAGAGATAGGAAAAAAGTTGATTTTAAACCAGCATTTTTCTTTCCTCCAACTTTCTAAGCCTTACAAGTATATACATAGTAAGTTACACATAGTCTTCCTCTTGGAGGAGGACTTCCTCACTGTCTTTGATGCAAAACTGTAGAACCACAAGAAAAATTTAGGTGTAAAGGGACCTCTAGAATTCATCTACTCCTACCTCTTTTGCAAAGCATGGCCAGCTTTGAAGCAAGACCTGGCCTGAAAACCATCTTGAGCACCAGAAATCCAGCATAGTCTTCAATCAGAAGGGTTGTAATTCACATGAGTATTGTCCACTTACAAATCTCCTAAATCCCATGGTTTTTCTCCTTTTGACATATTCTTTTTTACCTCCTGTCTGTGCAGAGTATATGGGAATATTAATCCTGGGCAAAGCAAGCAGGAAAAAGCATTACCATCTACTCCGTACCCCAGCCCCACATTTATATACATTTACATTAAGACACATGAAAAAAAAATACCCCCTTTCCCCAGGCCAGTCCCAATAAGTTCTCACAGTTCTTTGCTGAAAATAACTTAAGGGACCATGGTTCACATCTAATATTTTATTTGAAAATAAATCTACTAAAACTTGGCTGAAAGGCTCATAGAGGACTATTTTTAATACAACAGTAATGTTTTATGTAACAAATGCTTCCAAAAGGGAAAATACAGAAAGTTTAATTTTTGGTATTTTTGTTACTTTTTAAATTAAAATCCTTCACTGAAAACCAAACACTGAAAAGAGTTTCATATCAATGTTTTAAGTTAATAACAACTTAGTTTCTAATTAATAATAACTATTAACAGGTTTCATAAAAGAAGCAAGACCCGAGGTGTCCGTCCAGTCTAGAATGTAATCTTTGTTTGGGATTTTTAGCTGTTAATGTATCCTCAGGTCATGTTTTTAAATTTTCAGATCCTCAGCTGATTTAATGTTTCATGGAAGAGAGTGGAACAAAGCAGAATGATGATTCCATAAAGCTAGTTCTAACTTTGCCTCTTGTTATTTAAATAAATTAAAAAACAGAAAAAATGAGGGGAGCAATGAAAGATTTTTTTTTTTTTTTAATAATCCCAGAAGTATAAGGTGTAAATCTTTTAAAGGAAAAGCATCCCCTAATGCAACATGCAGGTTAAAATAATAAAAAGAAAAAAACGGCAGCAGTTTGTGCCCAAAGTGCTGCTTATACATTTTCTGGTTGCAGCTGAACAGATAAACAGAGCTCCTACGGAAATGAATAGGAGCTGGCACATAAGTACCTGTAAGAATCCACACCGTAGCCCATGATAAAACGTCTGGTTTATCATCAGCAGCAGAACCAGTAGAATTAAGTAGTTAATACTTCAAAGTGATACAAAATGTGGCTGTAAATTCGACAGAGCTTTCTACTGGAGACCATGTAAGGACACGATAGTAATGGCAAATTGATTCACCTAAACCTTTGCTTTGCATTTGCTATGAGACAGGTTTTCCAGTAAACTACTTCAGCTCTCTTCTGCGTTAATAATAACTACCTCACTGGCTGTTGAATGAGCCACACTCAGACACAGATAAAAAAAAAAAGAAAAAAAAAAAAGATAAATATTACAGACATGGGGGAATGTATTCCTTGTTGGAGCTCCCATTTGTTGCAGCTTTATAAAGATACAGAATTTGGGTCAATGTAATACAGCAGATCCATGTAGTGTCTTAATACTATTGTTTTTCTCTTTTATAGCCTGCTGAGATATAAGTGATTGGAAAACTGCTCCATTAAAACCAACTAAATGCATTTCCCCCTGGCTTTACTCTTTCCCCCAAAAAAGACCATGACTGGTTTCAGTCTCACGGGAGAATTAACTGCACAGATTTTATAAAGCTCATTGCGCCAAACACTGCCACTACTGAAGTTAATGTCAAAATGGCCCCTTTCCCACAGTCCCCTCCGTAAGGATGGTATCTCACTCATTCAGAGGGCAGCGCCGCAGCACCTCTCACCCCGTGGTCCCACATGTAACCGAGCGGCCGGAGCCATGACGCACCTCAGCTGTGGGGTGAGAAAGCAGCAGCGGTGCTTGCAGCACGTGGCAAACAGACCACTCGGAAGAGCCCCATACTCGGCGGAGGCCTGTGAGAAGAGCTCTTCCCAAAGGCAGCTAGCATGAAGACCCTTCAACACCATCTGACCCGCTACACATGCACCCCGCCCCCCACGCACATGCACGCAATGGTCTTTGCACCATCTGACATTGCATACAGCCTTCTGTCCATCTCCTGCATGGATTTGCAAAGGGGAAGACTGCAATTTTTTTTTCACTTTCATGGTGCTCCTTAGCAACCTTTCCCATTTGGACAGCCCACTCCCATAGTCACTGGGCATGTAGGATTTTATCCAAGCGGACGAGTTCCCTGCTCTGGCTCTGGCTGGTCACTTCTGAGCTGTTTCTGCAGCACTCCGTTCCACGATGAGCCATGAGCGAGGCAGTTGCAATCTAGCTTGTAAATAGCCATTGTGTTTTCACTGTGGTTAAAGTCTCGACATTTCTGAGGCTTTACAGATTTCATGCAAATATTGATAGCTGTAGAAATATAAAAAAGCTGAACTGTAAACTTCACAGTTCATGAGGTTTTTCCTCTAATAATAAAATCATTTTTCTGCATATGAAAGGAGGTACATTCCTTTCCTCAGAAATAGCCTTCTTCAGGTCTCAAAACCCCTAAATGCCATCAGCTGGAAGATTGAAACAAACGAAAAAAAAAAGCAGAAATCTCAAACTTTGCTTCAAAATCTTACCCTAAGGTAAAATTGATCCACTCTGCTGTCACAGAAGCCAAGGGAGGTCAGACACTAATTCCCCAGGTATGAGGCAGATCATGATTGTTGTGACAACATTCACAACGTGCTGGGTTTTGTCTTTATATAGGTTATTATTTCTCTTAATGTCATGCACTACAATCTTTTTAAAAATGTGGCACCTACATCATGCAGAAACTGCTGCCTTGGGGGAACTGGGGTCTCTGGTCACCACCAGACTTCATCATTTGCATTCTCCGGTCCGTCACTGCAGTCATTGTGGCATCAAAAGGCAAGGCGAGGGAGGAGGCGAGGGAGGAGACCATTTCTGTGTGTCTGCCAGCTAGAATAAAAGGTGAGCCATATCTCTCCACTCCTTGGGTGATAACACAGGTGGTTGTAGATCTTCATCTTTCCACTGTCTGCTGCAGAGGGCATTGGCTTCACAGCTGTAAATCAGGCAAGGTGCAGTGCTTGACTCTTTCTACCCCTCTGCCATGCCTTTTCTGTAATTCAGATCAATCACTTGAAGTGTCCATAGAGCTAGTTTACTACTCCAGATGCTGCCAAAGCAAATGAGTCATGGGCAAAATTAAGGACATTTGGTCACAGAAAGCTGTTGCTCTTGCCTATTGCTTGTACACACATCTGGATATGCCTATACAAGAAATCTGGTTTTGTGGTTTAACCCCAGTAGGCAGCTAAGCCCCACACAGCCGCTCGCTCACTCGCCCTGGTGGGATGGGGGAGAGAATCAGAAGGGTAAAAGTCAGAAAATTCATGGGGTGAGATAAAGACAGTTTAACAGGTAAAGAAAAAGCCACACACACAAGCAAAGCAAAACAAGGAATTCATTCACTGCTTCCCATCGGCAGGCAGGTGTTCAGCCATCTCCAGGAAAGCAGGGCTCCATCATGTGTAACGGTTACTTGGGAAGACAAACACCATCACTCTGAATGTCCCTCCCTTTTCCTTCTTCTTCCCCCAGCTTGATACGCTGAGCATGACGTCATATGGTGTGGAATATCCCTTTGGTCAGTTGGGGTCAGCTGTCCCAGCTGTGTCCCCTCCCAACTTCTTGTGCCACCCCAGCCTGCTCGCTGGTGGGGTGGGGTGAGAAGCAGAAAAGTCCTTGACTCTGTGTAAGCACTGCTCAGCAGTAATGAAAACATCCCTGTATTAACAACACTTTTTTCAGCACAGATCCAGAACATAGCCCCATGCAAGCTGCTCTGAAGAAATTTAACTCTATCCCATCCAAAACCAGTGCACGTGGCCATATGTGTTTGTAAGTCATTAGTTTAAAGGGACATGTATTTAAAAAAAAAAGAACCAACATGCCTGGGATGGAGTAGCTATTCAGGAGCCATGCATTGGCCCCTCTGTGTCAAGCTGTCATCAGGAGTATCGGTTCAGCTTGTAAACCAGCCATCAAGCAGCCATAAAGGCAAGTAAAACAGTATTTTTCTTTTTTCAGATGTAAAGGGAGGCACCCTGTGAAAATGCCAAAATGTCACTATGCACCTGATGTCCCCTGCCGCTCGTCAAGGTCTAAACTTCAAATGGACGATCTGGATTTCCCCAGGTCAGGCCGAACTATGAATTTCAGATGGGGCAAATAAAACACTATCAATCACAACATTTTCTCTGTAAAGGACATACCAACTTCCCTTAGTTCCAGGCAAACAATGGGGCAACTTCAGCTCCTGGAATGGCCCAGATCTGGTGACAAAATCATCACTGACAGAGAAATACGTATTTTGTACATCCACTGATGTCAGAATCAAGCCGCAATAGCAATTGGATTTTTTTTTTTTTTCTTCCTATTGTACTTGGCAGACTGAGGATGCTGACCGAAGCCAGCATTTAGAAAGGTGAGGAAAATAGTTGGCCTTGTCACAACTCACTGGTCAGCCAATGTTCCACACCATTTTTTAATGTTAATCTGGGATGCCCATCCCTAGATGTGAATTTCTAAAAATTCATATATTCTGGCAGTGCTTTCTCCAGATTCCTCAGCTAAGATGCTGAAACTAGTGGGGGAAATACACACCATAAATTAAATCACACTGAATACTAGACTAGTACTTTGGGAGTTTGCTCAGGTCTATCAGAATATTTATGTAGCACAAAGATGTTCAATAATGCTCGGGGTTTATATATATTACTACAGAGTCCGACATTCTTGATTTGAGCATAAACATGGGATGTATCCTCCCACAGCCAAAGAAATAATGACTCCAGCTGGAAACATGAAATCAGCTCACAGGGCCAGATGCTCAGCTGCAGCAAAATAAGATCTCTTTTAATGAAATATGCAGAGTTATGCTATTTTGGACCAAAGTATTTCAGGACTTTAATGTTTGTTAGTATACCATGATAACAGCAAGTGTCTCTGGGCAGCTGGCATACATTATAGTAGTTTCGACCTTCACAGGATCTGTCTTATGATGTAGCTTTTTCTCTAGCTACCTTTACAAACCCACTGCCACTAAACAGAAGGTAAACAGGAGTTTATCGTGTTTCCCATTTTGTCAATGAAATAACCTTCCTCTTACACCCTGAGAAATTGATATAGCTAGAAGTAGCACTGGAAGCAGAAAATACTGTTTGTTTTCCAGTTCCAGAAAGAGTTTGCAAAGTTCTTAAAAAAAAAAAAAAAAAAAAGGAACAACAAAAAACCACACCAGGTTTTAACTTGTAAACTGAGCACATCTCATATGTAATTAGGGAGTGCAAATAAATTAACTTTATAACCTAAGAGTGACATTCTTAAACATTATATATCTTCCGCCTGAGATCTGTTGGAAAGATGAAGACTACCCCAGGAGAAGAGATGAACCTTTTCCTCCGCCTTACATGGAAATGTTTCAAAACAGACAAACCACACAGAAACACGCTACCTTGGCTTGGAAAAAGGTTGACCAGCAAGCTAACAGTTCTTCTACTCTCTTAATTTCCTGCTTGAATATCTTAATCTCAGAAGAGTATGCATCCACAAAGGTGTGGTTTTATATGGTTATGAAATTAATGTTACTCACTGACTTCCTGAATACCATCCACTTTCTTATCTTTATTTCCATATAATATGAAATGACAAGCCCTGAGCAAGTTATTACTATTTGATGATTATGAATTAGCTGACCTCAGGCCACAGAGAAAGGTAGCACTGTCTGGCAGACCGCAAGGTGTTTTAGGCAACAAACATATCGTAATGTTCTGATCTGCAGCTGGACATTTCTGCTAGCTTAGTAGTCAGGTGTTTCATCTTTCCAAAAAAGAAATGTTCACCTAAGGAAAAAAGAGGAGACCTCTTCCTACACTTAGCAAAGCAATACTATTTGCTAGAGGCTATCAGCGCAATCAGAGCTTTATTCTCTTCTGCTGACTGCCATAAAAATACTTCTAATGCAGGAAACATTAAGAAAGCCCATTTCAAGTATAATGGAATATAGGCTAAATCAAATACCGAGTGCTGTACTGTATAAATTCCTGTCTGCTTCCAGAAAACAAGTAAGGGACCACCAACATTCCCCTGAATCCTTACAGGGAATGAAGGTCAGCAGCAGCAACATCTCCAAAGCAGAAGTAAAGTACCCCCGCTCCTTCCCTCCTTTCTACTGCTTATACCTTTAACATGTCCAAAGCAGCCCTTTCCCTGCAAAATCCTCCTTCCAGAGTCTGGAAGAGACCAAAGAAATAAAACCTGAGTCTGAAGCAGCCCTGCAGTTTAAGCCACTTCAAGGACTAAACTCTAGCCCCTCTCCATCTATTCATGTATTATTTTATTTAATCTCACTTAATCAATGTTTCTGCGTCTTGCAGGCCACACTGCAACAGCTGGCACAGCTGAGGGGTGGCTGAGGCTCTGAGCGGGGCTTGGGCAGACTCAGCTGTCAGATACGGCACATCAAAGGCCCATCTGCCAGACCTTCCCAAGAAGCATTGGTGAACAGAGACAGACAGCAAAGGAGGAAAAGAGGTCATCCCTTGCCATTACCTTTTGTAGGGGATATAAGGAGAAATGAACCTCTTTCCTTGGGGGAAAGATGGAAAAGCTTGAAATCCTCCGTTCATTGCAAGAAAGGGGGCGAGAGAGATTGTGATCCCTGTTCTTTCAGAAGGAAACCTTGACAAACCCCTCATGGCCTAGGAGATGTGAAGTGGGTTGTATATACCTCCTCCCTCCTACTTCTTCCAGCGAGAGTGGAGGAGACATTAAATTTACAGTGTGGTTGCTCTGAAAGTGTGGGACCCTGACATGCCCCTAAGATGTCAGAAGTTGTCTATGTGGTATATTGTGGGCAGATGCATGGAAAAGATGAGTCAGTTCCCATGCAAAAGCTGTGCGATGGCAAAATAGGTTAATTCTGCTTTGCTGAGAGGCCAGAAACTTTATGAAGGCTGTATGCACTGGCTCAGGGTCAGTGCCCTGCCATCGGGAGCACACAGTTGGCTGAAGTCCCATCACAAGCAGAGAGTCCTGTCTGTTTGTCTGTAATGTGGTGGGGAGATACATCTGACTAATGGATTAGACTCCAGGGATGTCCATATAGACAGCAATGAACCTGCTGGAGGCAGCATTGGGGGCTGGTGAAGAGTGGGATTTCTTGAAACAATCATTTATTTGAACTGGTCTAGACTTCCAGCTTCCACAAAGCAGAAGTTTCTATGTATTTTAGAACTTGTGATTTTGTGCATCTTCTGTAACTGTAGTTTTGCACCTGCTTTTGTAACTCTGGTTCTCCTACTCTTTAATCTGATTTTGCAAGGTCGCCAGTGGATCTGTCACAGGTCAAAGTGATTATTGCTTCATTTTGGGAAGCGCAGTAAGTAGAAGGAAGTTGGAAAGAAGCAATATTCAATATTCCTGCATCACTAGACTAAGCCAAAATACAATGTGGTTTCTGCAGCATAATCTCAGCCTGACATTGCCACCATTTTAATAATCATCCATCAGTAGTGAGAGGGCCTGAGTGAAATTAATTTATTTTCTCCATCAGATTTTAAGTAGACCAATGCCGAGGCATGAAAACAACCATCAAATCCAGCAAAAAGTCTCCCTGAGTAAAAGGCACAGCTGATAGGCCAGAAGAAAAACTGTGAAAAATTAAATGGATCTTTTTGCCCTCTTTTGTGTAGTAGGTTTGAAGCACAGGCCTGCAGGGAGGATGGGCTCTGTGAACTTCAGATCAAGGAGAACAGAGCATCCAACTTCAGAACTGCAAATGTGGTACATTTCCTTCATGCTCAGGTCACATTAAATGTTTATCAACAGTTACGTGATGCCAGCAAAAACAACAAGGGAACCCTGCGCACAGTGAGGAGCTTTTACCACATTTGTTGTACTGCCTACTGCAAAAATCTCACAGTAATTCCTCTTCAGAGAAGAGAGTTAAAGACTAACTGGAACAGAGGTAGGGTTGCAAGAACCCTTTTTCTGGGCTTCCTGACATTGTCAAGCCCCTCAGGTGGGAGCTCATGATGGTGCATCAAAGCAAGATGTTTCATCCCTTCTCTCCCTCTTATCCCTTGACTTGTCTAGCTGAACCAAACAGCCCCTACCCTTGGGGACAGAGTAGGTTGCTCTTGTTAAGAAAGGGATAGTAGTTAAATACTTCTCCTGATGAAGATGTTCCCACCATCTCTTAATTACTTCCCATCCTGCCCTTCTCAACTGTGGTATTCCAGCTCCTCAGATCGGCTGTTGCAAACATTCATGGGACCATGCTCTAGGTGGGATCAGTGAAAATGAGTAAAAACAAATTAATAAATGAGACATGGGACTGTAGTAACATTCAAATGGGAAGCAAAGCAAACTCAGGAGCAATGAGGATCCACTGCTCACTGCAGCTCTCCACCGGGTCTGCAACTTTAGCTGTAGCACCTCAAGAAGGAAGTCACTCCTTGATCACCCCTCCCTTAAGCTATAATCGCAACTACACTAACCTGTAGCCGCTTCACACTGCGTGCTCGTCCTAAACCTACTGCAGCAAGACCCCAAACTCAGTTGAAGCCTCTTGGTGCTACTGTAATTCAGCTAATTAATGCTAATTTTAGTCAGTTGTTCCTGTGTATCCTAGAGAATGGAGTGACTATTCATTAGCCTTAGTGTGTACTTTGAAAACAGCTACAAATTAAAACTCTTTTAAAATGCAAAATGTTATTTGCTTACGTGCTGCTTTCATTGAGCAAACAGAAGTTAAGGGTGAGGATGAAAGAGACTGCTGTACACAGATTGCATAAGAATGAGATCTAGCATCTAGCTGTTACAGTGCCAGTCCCTCCAGTGTACCTGGCTGTAGCCATATTCATGGCAAGGTGGCCTTTATCAACAGTGTGCAAGGTACAGACTGAGTGGACAAATGTAGCCCATGGTGTTACGATATAAAGTTCAGATCTTGATCTCAGACTTCAGTGTTTTATATGGTGGTGCAGATCCCAGGGGACATGGATTCCTGTGTACCATGTAAATTCAATATAGTAGTGCCTGTGATTTCATGTCTCCAGCTCCTGGCTCTAGGAAAGATGAAAAGTGGTTTCTTCTGCATGGGAGGGATGTTACTTCAATTCCAGGGGAAGAGAGTGGTGATCCTAGTGTCGCTGGATTGCACCTCAATTCCTAGCAATAAAAAGAAGTTGACAGCTATGTCCTCCAGTGTGTGGCACAGTGAGCATACACTTCCAATTACTTCTTAAATCAAAGTCCAAGATGCCCACAGAGTGGAATTAGACCAGGTTTGATGCAAGGCACAGGTGACTGCACAAAGGTGTTCTGCTCTTGCTGCCAAGGCTCAGGTTAGCAAAAAGATGCTGCCAAATACCTCATACAGCAAGAGTAAACAAGGTTTTTCACAAAGTCCCAGTCTGCTCCTCTCTTTTCCTAGAGAGCACACCTGATTGCAGGCAATCAATCGCAAAGCCAAGCAGGGAAGAAATATGAGCTGTAGAATAGCTGGCATGCAGCTCAGAAGTGGGTGGAAGTTTTGAAACGTGTTTGATGAGATCCTGAGTATGGCAAGACCTATAGAAAAGAAGGAATCAACAGCTACCATGGGATGGGGGCTTGGGAGTGACAGGCTTATATAAGAGTTATGGCAGGGATAATCTTAGAATCATAGAAACATAGAATTGTTTAGGTTGGAAAAGACCTTCAAGATCATCCAGTCCAACCATTAACCTACATTACCAAGTCCACACTAAACCAATCAAGGGCAGACTAGACTAAACCATGTCCCCAGGTGCCACATCTACCCATTTTTTGAACACTTCCAGGGATGGTGACTCCACCACCTCTCCGGGCAGCCTGTTCCAATGCTTGACCACCCTTTCTGTGAAATCTTGATGAGGAACAGACCAAATTCTGGAAATGCTGATGGCCTCTGTGAAAGACTGTAAGGAATTCACATAGGGCAATACAATAACAGCACGAGATGTGATCCCTGGCCTGAAAATGCTTCTCTCATTAAGGCTATTGGCCCAGGAACTGTGAGACAGTATTTTCCCTATTCCCCTTCCCTGAAGGAGAAAGCTAACATAGCTCAGAGATTCGAGAAGCAATGGTATCAGAAACAAAAGGCTGTACCACTAAGGAAGATAAAAGGCATCTTTGCAGCTTACAAATTAACTCTGATCAATTCATATACCTGAAAACAAATTCTCCAGCAAGTGCATATGCCACAGGGAGGCAGTTATGGCAATGCCTGACGACTTCTTCACAGCACGTGATGCAGTAGTCTTCCAGAGTCTGACACAACAGGTTCTGGCCTTAGATTGAAAGTCACAGTAGCTCTCATTTTTGCTTTCTCCAATGACTTTGGAGGATGAAGAGAAAAAATCTATCAAAACCCTTCTTCCTACCAATGTGAAGCACTGTGTTGCCATCTGGAGCCTTTGTGAAATGCCAGTGCAACTTGAGAACAAGCCTGAGTTGCTGTGCTCCAGAGGCATGTTGGAAAGATCCCCCTTTTGGATAACACCATTGACATGATGGCTCTAACCAATTTATGTGTGACTTGTGCCCTTCAGTGACATTCACTACGGGGTTGCGTATACTAAGATATTTAAGTCTTGAGCCCTCTGAATATTGTAGCTTCAGAAGCTAGCTGAAGCATGTAGGCTGATGATATGGTTGAAACTTCTGAGTCCCTGGATCTGGTCTTTTCAGAAAGGTGCAGCAACAACAACAAGTTCTGTTTTGAATGGATCTTATTTTCCAGATTCAACATGAGCTGAAATAAGCGCACAAACACAGTATATCAGCAGGCATCTGCTAAACCTGTCAGAACCGCAGTGTTCCTATATGCTGGGTAGGAACTTGAGGCAGCCTCAGTGCCACTTGATCCCCTCACCTCAGCCCAAAGGGTCTGTGTTTTCCAGTGTACCTGCTGTCTGGATGTACAGCCCTTCCTGATGTCAGGCAAGCTTTAGAAAAGGTGAAGAGAGGAGGAGCCTTGCAGCTTCCAAGTCTCCCCTAAAGCACACATTTTTCTTCTGGAAAGGCAATACACAAACACATCACAGGACACTTTCTTTTTCTGTTTAGGTAGGGACAATTACAGTGTGTGAGAGAAGAAAGAAGCATTGTTTGTATTATGAACCAGCCATCCACAAGCCAGCCCTGTTCCACAAACTGTGTTAGCTCAGTGTTGTACCCACGATAACCAGCTTGGCTAAGAGTTTTGCCACCAACACAACTACACAGCCTCCATCCCAGAATGAGCTTCAGCCCAAGCTGTTTGAAACTCTGCCAGAACTAGCTCCCACCTGCCTGCGTGCATACACTGTACAGTGAAACCTTCCCACACAATGTCCACCCAAAGTCTGGGGAAACAAAGGCTTTAGTTTGGAGTATTCTTTCCAATATTTGGATTCATTTATGACAATGTGAAATCTGGAAAAAAGTCATAGATAAAATAATGGCATTTCCTGTTTAAAAGGATTTTCTCAACTATATAAAAGCTGTAAAAGCAATTGTTTACTTTTTATCTAATCCCACTAGGGATTAATGTTTTGAGTAGCTTTTTGGAGGAAGAAGGTGGGGGAAGAGATACAACAACTGTCTTATCAGTCCAGGTAATCATTGGTGAGAACAGGTAACCCCATAAACCACCACTAAAGAATTTTCAGAAAGAGCAAGAGCTATTCATCCCATTCACATGACACTCTCAGATATGGCAAATTCAGAAATTTCAAAGAACAAAAATATCATGCAGCCATTATAAACAATAGTCACCAATCCAAGACAAAGCACTTCAGTTCTACTTGAAAGTCAGAGCCAGGAACACACTGTTAATACCATTGTAAAGCAGAAAAGTCTCATTACAAGATGATTCTTTTTAACATCCTGCTTTCATTTCTTCCCTGCTTTGTATACATGTATGTCTGCTTGTTTACAATGTCAGAGAGATAGTACTCCTTGGGGAAAAGAACAGGGAAAATGCACCAAATCTGGCACATCAAGTCTTTCACACGCATATGCATCTAGTTAGTGCTGTGGGGCAGGAATTTTCTCATGTGCTGAGGACCATAAGGTCCTTGTGCTGCCACAACACTTTGAGAGAGAGGAGACCAAACTGAGACTTGGAGGCCATTCTCTGGCCATTCCTAAGGCAATAATTCAAATTATTATTTTCTCTTCAACTCTATTCCTTAGTCACAGCTTCTGCCTTTGTTTGGTGATCATAAACCTTTTCCAAGGTCAGTGTGTCAGCCTCAAAGGAATACCATTCCACCCAGTAATCAGAAAAGTAGAGAAGCCAGTGGGGTATTTTTGAGGTGAAAAACCCTTCCTGAACAGCTGCCCAAAGGAACAGACTCACACAGGTCTTATTTACAAAGGGGATTGTTAGGTGTGTGAAAATGCAGAAACAGGGCAGCAAAATTTATTTTTCTGTGAGCACCGGTCCTGTTTCTTGCTGTGGATTCTGCAGGGGAGAATGTACTTAAGAATCTCTCACTGAAGAAATTGTTTCTCAGTGTGCACCTCAGTGCCCTGGTTCATCTCAGGAGAAGGGAGCACATGTACAAGGCCTACATAAAACAAACAAAATGCTGTTAAGACCTCTGCTACAAAGGCTGTGAAATTGATGTAAAAATGGCATTTATAGAAGCACTTTTTACTCATGTGAACTTTGTGAGCCATTTAGTTTCACCATAAACCTTTTTTCACTGCCCTACCAATGTGAAAGCAAAGGCCCTTTGTATTCCCAGCACATCTTCCTGAGCTGGACAAGAAAACAAGAGCCTTGGAGGGATCACCCTTAAGACTATGTCCTGCTGGATCTTAACCAGTAAAGATTCTCTTACTCTAAATTGTGGTGCATCAATTCCCTTCACCTCACTTCTACTGTCTGAACATGGCAAAGAGGGGCAGGAACACAGGTGAGATAACACCACCTTGATTAAGGCTCCTGATGACCAACAGGAGCTTCACAAATATATCTGACATTTGTAACACCTTTTATTCACCACTAACCTTCAAGAAGCTTCTTCACTTCTGCCGCAGTGCTTATGTGCCCCTTCCTTTGCCATCTCTGTCCTCATAGTAAGTGCGCACCTAGCAATTTACCTAACAGTGCCTGGAATTGCTTTTCACAAAAGGAGGCTGCATTTTCACTTTGCGTAGAGTTTACTTTAATCAGAGGCTTCAGCGTGAAAGCCTACACACACCTCCCTTGCAGCTCACAGATGCACTGGGAAACTCATTCAGTTCTTTGAACATCCATTGTGGCTCAGAGCTATGGTCAAGCACCCTTAATGAAAAGCTGTTTGTGCAATCTATTTCCTGCTGATAACCAAGAACACCTCCTTGAAAAATAAACACACTAAAATAAAAATCCCAGGAAGCTGTCAGGCCTGCTCCCCAGTTTCTAGACTCTTCCATGGTAACTGAACTTAGAAAATTACAAAATCCACCTCAGAGCAGCCAGAAGCCTCAAGTGAATGATGACTGCAAAGTGCCTCTATTAAGACGTAACTGTTTGTGTTGGGCAGTTTGTGCATTTTCCCATTGCAGACTGGTTTCCAAGGATGTTAAAAGAAAAAAGTGTTTCTATTTTCCTTTCTCTCTTCTCCTCTCATGCCTTTCAACAACCCATATCACAACCATCTAACTCCAAACAGGACGAGCATTGGGTTCCTCAGAGCTGTGGCACTTCCTGCAACAGCTTCATGCATATGGGCATTTGATGAATTTTTCTGCTTAGCCAATGGGAAAGGATGTGGTATACACTCATCCAAGTGTACTCACTTTGAGTTGCATCGAATGGGAAGCATTATCACATGTGCAGTGACAAGGAGAAATTTTCCCTCAGTCCTGTACAAGCCTTGCAATTTGTCTGATGTGCCAGTGCTAGAACAGCTTTCTGTCACGACATCCTCAGGAAAATATAGCATTGCCATGTATAGGGAACATGGACTTTGGCAAGCAGGTCACGTTAAAGAATGGAGCCTCCGGCACCCTCTCACTGGTCAAACCCTGTTCTCTCTTAACTCTGAGGTTTTATGACAACACAGCCTTTTGTCTTCAAATCCCTCTAACTTACCAAAGACTTTCTTGAAAGCACTAGAGGAAGCTCTCCTAACCAAACAACTTCAAAACTTGAGTCACAAATTCAAAAATGCAAGGGAAAGTGGCTTCCTGAAGCTGAAAGTGAGGCTGTGAGTCAGAAAGTTCGTAAACTTTTGTTCCAAGGTCTCCACTGTGAAACATTGCCTGGAGACTGGAAAGACTCGTCCACTCCTATAAATATCTCCTTACTGACAGCACTAAGTATATACATACATGGATAAATGCTCCTAAGTACTTTAGACAATAGTCCTGAACCAGAAAAAGCTGGTGAAAATGAGCAATAATAGCTTTAACAACTGACTAACCTGCTCCTGTCTTCCCAGCCCAGGCTTCATAGCTAGGGAGACTGATTTGTCAGATATATAATCAGTTTCAAATTCTTCACTTAAATGATGCAAAATTTCACCTAAAGAGAAAAGGAGGGAGAAAGGACAGACTTTGAGAATAATGTTGTCTCTAAAAAGCATGTGAGTGAGTCAACCTGCTACACTTTGTGAGCAGCCTGTGGGGAGGCTAGCCATCAAGACCTGAACTGCATAGAGTCAAAATCGCTGCTGTATAGAGGCAAGTGGACACACGACTATCCTTGTATTCAGCTGTGTTTCCATAGCTGTGACTGGACTGACCATGTTTGAGTCCCCACCACCTTACCAAGGACTCTGTCTTCAGTGTCTGCTTTTCTTGCCACTTTTTTCCACAGACTTCTCGTGAACTTTTCTGTGTTTGACTTGTACTTAGTTTACACTGTCTCAGAATTTCATATTTTACTACTTGAGCAGCTGGGAGAAGGGTTTGGGGTTTTTTTGTTCAGGGATTTTTGTTTGTTTATTTGTTTGTTTGTTTTAATTTTACACTCATTAGGTTTTGGCTATTTAAAACTCTGCTATAGACTCCCTTTGGTCTTCCTTGCTGCCAAGGAGGGGAAAAAAAGGACCTGAACATCAAACAGAAACACCACAAACAGTGTACGGCTTGCTTGACTCTTTGCATGGTTTGGTTTGAAGGGAGGAAGAGAACAGTTGGACTGCAATTATCAAACTCTGGCAAGTTTTGTGTTTTGCTTTCCTCAACTCCCAAAATGTAACTTTTGAGAGAAGTAATTTAGCTGAGAGCTTCGCATCTGTAGAGTGCTTTTACTCCAAACACAAATCCCAGAATTGAATAGATTGGGTAGTGGCCAATCTGTAGAGAACTAATTGAAGGAGCTGCAACTATAGACATTCAACCCTGATTAATTAGAAGAGCAAAAAAGAACACTCTAATTCCATTTCCAAATCAAACCAGTTGTACCACAATTATCTCAAGTACCTCAGAGACAGTTGAGTTCACAGTTAGTCCCTCCCTTTCCTCAGGGAGGAATGGATAGCCTTGTGCACAAGGAGAATCAAAAACCCATGGGCTCTTTATTCACTGAGTTACTTGTCTCTCCCAGTAATACAGTATTTTAAAAAGACATAGTTTGTATCTGGGACCAATTTTCAAAGGTGCTTAGGATGCATGTTCAATGGTGTTCAGCTCCTGGGGAGCTGCAATTCCCCTGGAAATCTATCCACTTATTGAAATAGCTAAAAAGGAGCTCTTCTGAGAATCTAGCCTTGATAGGTTTGTTGTGAAGATGGGATACCTCAGAAGTCCATATAATGAGTCTTGCCTTCCTCAACTTTCCAAATGGTCTGGGTAATAGGATATATCATATCACCAAAGCTAGCAAATCTAGTTTTCCTCTGAAACTAGAAAAAATTTCCTCTCCTGGAGATCCACCTTTTCCCTTGAACAACTCCTATGTCTGTCTCATTTCTCCAGCTGGAAGATTTTGGTACCAACCTTAACATTTCTGACAGATGTTAAACAATGACACTGTAGTCCCTTTCTGACAGCACTGTCTTTCTACATTTTCTCATTCTGGATTCATCTCCATCCACCATCAAAATGCAGTTGCCTTTGCAGCAGAGAGCAGCTGTTTTAACAAGGCTACAACAGTACACAAAAGCTCTGGAAAAGAAGCAAAGAACCTTCCCAGTTTGAATCTGCAACAGGAATTTCAGGCCAAAGGTAAGCAAATGGTCCGTTGCTTTCTCAGGTAGCTCTGCAAGCTGGTCTTCAACAACCACAACTGGTCAGGGCCTCTCATTTTGTATCTCAATTGAAAGACAGCTGTTCTGTTTTCTAAATGGGAAGATAGTTCACCTTGAGCCTGGCTTCAGCTGCTGCAGCTTTTTTACCATTAAATATAACTCAGAATAGATTATCAGCATGGGGAGAAGACAGAGAGTGTTTGAACAAAACAACCCATTAATTTTCTAAATAGAAGAGAACAACTCTCATCTTGGAGACACTGCTGTGCTATTGTCTGAAACACAATTTTAATCTGAAATTGGACAAACCATTTGGAAAGTAATTCAAGTTCCTCTAAAGGGAGGATGTATTATGCACTGGTGGTGGTGGAGGGATTCAGTACCCACAACTATGTTAACTCTATGCAATGAATTGGAAGCATCTTCTTTTAATAGGTCCTAATTGCAATGCTCAGTCCCAACAGATCATTTGCAAACACCCCAGGTATTCCACCCCTTTAACTCACCTTCATCAAGCTTCACTTTGTTAATTCTGCTCCACTGGCATCACTACCAACTTGTCCCTTTTGTCTTGCAGCTTATTCTGAGTCATGATCTAAGTCAGGGAAGTGTTTGCCAGGTAGACCTCCAAGGAAGAATCTGTCTTTGCAGGCAACACCACCAAAAAATGAGGACTCCCACATTTAGAGTGTTATGACTGATATGGCAATGACTCTCTATGCATCTCATTGCATGGTCACCACTGTAGTACAGACTACTTATCAAACTAAAGGCCAAGTGGGGGAATGCATCACTCCATGACCAACTTAAGTATTTTTTCAAGACATAGACACACACAGAGCTTTCTACCCTCTGTACTTAGCAGTAAAGGAAAAAACGACCTGGGGACTGGAAGCCTAGGAGTGTTCCCTGTGAACAAGTTTGTCCAATATTTGACTTCTCTGGTGCCTCTTACTCTGGATCACAACAGCCTACTTCCCCACACAAGGAAGGCTGAACACTCCACATCCCCTCTGCTCTCAGCAAGTATGGTCACAGGCTGATGCAGGCTCAATGCTGACACGCTTGTAAATAACATGCAGAGATGATGCAGAAACTCCTCGCAGCCAGCTGTAGGCTGTGAAGTACAATTCTTTGGCATTCCTTTTCTCAGTTTAGTTTGGGAAAGGCATCCAGATCTGTCCATCAAGTGCCAGAGGAGTGAAGGATATAACCCAAAATTATTGTGTAAACACAAATAGTATGCAAAGTAAAAACAGATTTTAATTTTGCTCTACCTCAGTACCTCCAAACAATGGAAGTTAAATCTGAGCATCACTGTTGTGGATGTATGTGATCAAAACTTTTTATGTTTCATGCAATGCTGAGAGAAAACAGTGATTTTAAGAGATAAGAATACAGTATGTGCAGAGTGATAGATGGTCTTCTACAATATTACTTGCGATTTGCTCCTAAACAAATTTCAAGGGCTATTCCACCCTCTGAATATCAATCAAGCCCAGGAGCAGAAAAAGGAAAGAGGATGGATGAGAGAGCAGTTGGAGTAAGGAGCCTTTCTAGTGTAATCTCAATAACAGATGAGATTACATCTGCTTCTTTGCTGGACCTTTGCAATTGTAGGGAAGTCCTTTGCAAGTGTAGGGAAAAGAATTCTATACAGTCAAGCATAAACACTGGGTTTGTGCACATGAAGACAGCAATAGGGCAGAAGGCAGCATGTTGAAGACAAATTTTAACAGCTAGCTTTGGACCTGGTTTAGATTTCAGAAGTGGGTTAAATATAAACTTACTGAATTACTTTCAGCACAGCCCTGGCTAGCGTTCAGTATGCTTTCCATTAGCTGGTTTGGTTGTAAAGCATTTTTTCCAAACCACCTTAACCATTTTTAATTTGAGACAAAGTATCTGTAGTGATGTTAACTATAAAATAATAAGCAGCCTTTTTGAGGCTAAAGAAAGGGTTTATTTTGGTTTAGGATAAGTAAACAAGGAAAAGGTTCAAGCTACATTGAAATAAGACATTCTTAAATCAGAATAGACACCTACACTGGGGTTCATACAGACATAATTAAAAAGAGATGTACATGGGCACAGTCACAGGCGGTCCAGACATTGATGTTGGACTGATTTAACAGCAGCAGCATAAAATGACACAGCCTGAAACATAGAGATGCATAATGCCTGGTAAGAGGCTACTTAAAGCAGTGGGTCTCATTTCTTGGGAGGACATTTATCTATGTGTTTTTTAAAATTCCCACTTACCTTAAAAATTGTTATGAACACAAAAGCTAGGTGAAGCGAAACTGCACTTGGCCACCCCTCATGGATCAGAGCCAGGTGACAGACAGCACAGACACACAGAGGGACAGCATGGTGCTGTGGAAGTGGTGGTGTCCACTGTCATCACTCAGCCAAACACAGTGTTATGAACATGCTCTCCTCCCTCCCCCCATCCCACATCCCATGGCTTAGTTATATTGAGCTATATTGTTTTTTGCCTCCCAGACACCTGGACAAGAATTAGTGCTGCCTCATTGAATTTACGTGCTTAGCCAAGCCATCTCAGTACTTTCAAGGTCACCATCTCCAGTCTCCTGAGGCTGTTGATCTGTTGGTTTGCTTTTGGAGAAGCAGGGAAGATAAGCTTCCAAAATGGAGATAAAGGACAAAACTGAAAAAATTTAAAAATATGTCATTTTTACATAATACAAAAGATGGAGGTCAATTAACCTTGGCTGAAATGTACTACCATTGCTCACACAAAAAAATCCAAACCAAAACAAAACCACCCTTATATTTATTGTTGGTAGATTGGTTGAGGTTTTTTTCTTTTATCCACAATGCAGGCAAGGACACCTGCTAGAGAGACTTTCTCTTCCCAAAGGCAGTGACTTCATAATTTTAGCCTGAGTAAGCTACTGCTGTCTCACCCCAATCATTTGTGCAACCACCTCTATCCTCACAGCAATAATGAGCTGCAACTTACCTGTGGTAGGTGAGAAAACTACTTGGATTTGTGCATTGAGCAGAAACTGATTTTCTTTCATCTGTTCCTTTCCACTACTCCATCCTATGCAGACAAAACTGCACTCTCATTCACCAACCAATTGCCCTTCATGGCTGGTGTACTAAATCACAGGGTTAGCCCTGTTGTTCTTACTACTTTCTGCTTTTAGCCTGGTAAATATCCATAGGAGCTGCATCATCTCGAGCCAAAATATTAGACATGGGGCTGGTCATTGAGTGGTGGTAGAAATCATTTGCCATGATGTCTTTAAAACACGACAGTTGTTAATTGGTTGGATGTCTGATGTTTACTACTTTGGTGAGCTGACCCTAGCCAGCAGCCAAGCACCCACCCAGTCACTCACTTCCCTTCCAGTGGGACCTGGGGGAGAGAATCTGAAGAGCAAAAGCTGAAAATTCATGAGCCAAGATACAGACAGTTTGATGAGTGAAACAAAGCTGTGCACAAGCAAAGCAAAATAAGTAATACATTCATTACTACCCATTGATTGGCGGATGTCCAACCACTTTACTAGAAAGCAGGGTTTCATCGCATGTAATAGTTACTTGGGACGACAAACACCATAACTGCAAATGTTCCCCTGTTCCTCCTTATTTCCTCCAGGTTTTATTGCTGAACATGACATCATATGGTGTGGAATATCCCTTTGGTCAGTTGGGGTCAGCTGTCCCAGCTGTGTCCCCTCCCAGCTTCTTGTGCATCCCCAGCCTACTCTGGTGGGGCAGTGGGAGAAGCAGAAAAGCCCTTGACTCTCTGTAAGCACTGCTCAGCAGTAACAAAAACATCGGTGTGTTATCAACACTGTTATAGTCACAAATCCAAAACACAGCCTGGTATGGGCTGCTATGAAGAAAGTTAACTCCATCCTGGCCAGATCCAGTACAACTACCATGTTTATATCTGTTTCCTTTCTGCATCTTTACTTTCCACTGGTTCTCGTTTTAAGTTAGTATCTCAGCTATTTGGGGCAAGGTCTGTCTTTATGAGATGTTTACCTACAGACAAGGTACACAGTACAAAGAGCTGACAGAAAAATTATAAACAAATAGTTAAGAGAGTCATAGTTTACTCTCTTTTATTTATTTGGTTTGTTTTGTTTTATTTTTAGCGCATGCAGAAGTGTCTGTTAAGATCAGGAACAATGTTGTATTAGGTGATATAGAAATGCTTACTAAGAGAAAGTCTGTGCCTCAATGAAATTTTAATCTAAGTACACAACAGGAGAAAGGTGAACACAGCAAGTCAACCAGCAGAAACTCCACAGTCTCAGTTCAATACCTCGTCCAGTGAACCATGCTGCCTCTCCTTTGAGCAATGAGGTAACCTCCACCTTTCCCAAAAGATGCCAGTTTTCGCACTTCTTTCCCAAAGGTCTTTGGTGTCTGGAGATGGGATTTGGAAGCTATTTCTATATAAGTCACCAGAATGGAGAACTCTGCTTGGGAGGCATTTAAATTTCAGGTGCATCTCCTTGGTAAAAAATAAGACACTATGTTTGAAATAATCTTTGAGTAGTTTTATTTGTAGCCAGCCTTGCTAGCTAAATGAAGACCTATTTACAGATGTTTTCAAGAAGTCCCATGCATGCTGTTAGCAGATAACAAAATCTGTCTCTTTCCTCCCATGGAGCTGTAATTCTTTTTCCCTGAAGCAGGAAAAAAAAAAAATTGCATTTGAGAAAAAGTTGGTTCATAAAAATGAATTGGGAAAAATAAAGTGCGTATAGTCTAATCAGTGGCAGAAACATAACACACTGGCTGAGTTTCTCTGTGGATGCTGATTTTGACTGCAGATTTACCTGAAAAAAGAAGACCCCAAGCCAGCAAAATGCTTAAAACCACATTTGGATCTTTAATCATGTGAATAGTCTTGTCTAAGCCTTGGAGTCCTCATCCTGCACCTCTGAAGATAATTAGAATTTTATTATGCTGAAGGAAATTGTGCATACTTAAACAACATGATTTAGGGATGCTGCCTGGGACTTGGGAGTTAGATGTATTTCTTCCTCCTGACTCTGTGACCTCGGGCAACTCACTGCATCTCTTGACTTTGCATCTCCAAAAATGGAACCAGTGGCTCCTTCCTTCCATCTTTGGAAAGAGACTTTCTAGAGGAAAAGTGGTGTGTCAATCTCCAGAGCCACGCAGGCCTGAACTTCTGTTATGAAACTACCTGTAATAAAGACAGCAACTACCAGTACCTGTAATGTAGAATTTAGTCCATTAGTACCTGAGCTGAGACCATCAGTTCCTTTTGTGTAAGTTGTCAAAGAGCTGCCAAAGCGACCTACTGCAGAGCAAAACTCTCTGCCAGTGTTGGTTTCCTGGGTCATCCCACCTGTCTGTCCCCCACCACCACCCAGATTTCACTCTCACTGCTGTATTTCTGGGTTTTATTTAGCAGCTAGGCAAGCAATGGGACTGTGCTTCTGGGCAATTTCAAAGTAGAGGAAATAATACCAAAGGGAGACACAATAACTGTCTGCAGATAAAGAAAAGAATGTTGCACCAGAGGACACGAAGCAATTATTATCATTAGTCAGCAATGATAGAGAAAGAAGTAATTAAACTTCAGCTGCATCAGGGAAATTTTTAGAAAGAATATTAAAAAAATAGCCGAAAAAAAGACTAGGCTGAGCTGCCAAGGAAAGTTGTGGTGTAACTGTGGTATTCGAAGTCACATCTCATGAATGTATTTCTGAAAATAGGATAAGAACACACTAGTCCTATCTCAGCCTTCTTGGGGTCTGAGGTGGGAAAACATTTCTATTCATGTGGGTACCTAAACATGCTTAAATCCCATTCAAATAATCTGAAAAGCCAAGGAATTTAAGTAGAGCTGGAACTACTGAAGAGCACTGGATGACAAGGAAGTAGATGTGAATCCTCCTCAGACACCAACGTTGTTCCCAGTACAAGATGAGTGGTGAGAATCTGCTATGATGAGCCTTCACCTCAGATGGATGCTTGTAGAGGCAGAGAACCTGTTTCTACCCAGACTGCCATCATACGGTTGAGACTTTTATAGTCTCATGACAAGCAGGAGGTTAGAGTGCAAAGGGAATCAAGCCCCTGTCCCAGTGCAATGTAAGCACAGGAGGGAGGGAGCAGATGTTCCCTGTGGCTGTGACAGCAGAGAAGAGCCTGATCACAAGAGCAACAGGGGACAGTCATTCCTTCCCACTGCTCAGCTTTAGCCTTGCAGGAGGAATTACATCTGAGGGTGACTCCAAGCAGAAAACAAGTTTACATATTCTGAATTCTCTCTAGAAGAGCCTCTATCCCCAGGGAAAATGCATGAAAGAGAAGGGCAAGTCCTTCTCCTCTCCTCCCTGCACCGCTCAGCCCACCTGAAGCCCAGTGAAGACTACGTCGCAGCTTTTTTTCTGTGCTGAGCTCCCTTCCCATTTCTGCCAGGAAGCAGAATACAGAGAGAAAGTACAAGGAACTAGAATTAGCGTTTAGAGCAAAATCAGAAAGAAGGGGAGAGAGAGAGATCGTGTATGCCTAATGGCAGAGTTTTTACTGCCTTCCCGTCTCCATATTTCATTCATTTTGCTAATCAGCTGAAGAAATGGCTCACTGGCAGGCAGAATCTTGAAGTAGCCATTTAAATTTGCTTGATGGCCCCCAAGGCAAGTCAATTTTCAGTCTGACTGGCTTTAATCCCAGCGGAGAGCCCCGCCATGCCATTACATGGCACAGCAGGAGTAAGAGTGGGGAGGTAATCACATTACAGCACCGTTCCATTTAGCCGTAATCTGTAAGGATGTCATGAAAGCATCAACCATTATTATGACTCCTGATGTCCTTCAGGCAAAGTCTTTGTGGGGAAAAGGAGAAGAAAAAAATAAAAATCTCCACCTGTCAAAAGGAGACAGGCGCTTTCATTCAAAGGAAAGGGAGGTGAGATGTAAAAGTGACACAATATTATTTAAACATCCTATTACTAAAATTACAGTTCATCTATATAAAACTGAGCTATAGGACCTTAGTCTGTCAGCTAGATCAATGTACCTGCCATGGTTGCAGAGATGCAACGAGCTGAAGAAGCATTTGGGAGACAGAATTTGGTGTAAAGGCTTCCAGCTTCAGTCCATCATACCTGGTGTCCTTCTCGCAGCACTAAACAGCTGCTGCAGAAGGCAATGCTGGGGAGGGCGAGGACGGCTCTTCCTCAGCCCATTGCGGTTGCATTCACGTCTGGAGGCTTGAGGCAACTTTAGCATAACCACAGCTGGTTTGGGGCTGGCAGCTTTATTAAGAACTGTATTTAAAATCCAGCTCTGGTGTCTGACTCTTTGACCTCTTGTGGCAGATGTAGGCTGATTACACGGTGTGTGAGGAAATAGTTGTCATCAGTGGCTGCAAATCTGCACAGCTATTAATTAAAGTGGCTGACTCCAAGACGGAGCGTATATGGACTGGACAGGGTATTTGGAGAACTGCTCCTATTTCCACGCCTGCTTTTGACATTTGTTAAACCAAGCCAGCTTTTTGGCCTGTTTCTTTGTAAATGGAAACTGCTGCTCATATGTGTAAATGGATGAGCAAGGGATCGTGGATACAATGTGCCATTGTACGATGAGGCAAGGGAAAACAGTCAGTTTCCATGGGCTTTTTCCCCCATTTTTATCCCCAATATTTTGCGAACTGGCTCAAGGAGTATCAGGCAGGCAGGTAGGACTGAGGAATCTCAATTTGGGATTGTGGTAAACAGAGGGAAACAAGCAGGATCCAAAGAAAGGGCATATGGAGCGCATCCATGAAGATGACCGTTTTCCGGAGATGCAGGACGGGGCCAGGGAGAAGCAAGGATGACATAGTGGCAGGACTGAGAGCGTCACACCTTGGCATTCAGCCTGTAAGAGACAATGCCAAGAATGGCTGTATTTCTTAGGAGGGCATCGATCCAGGAGATGATGTGCAGTAACAGTGAAGCCGCTGACAGCAGGCCAGGGCATCTGAATTGTGCAGGGACTCCTCATTCTCAGGGTAGGCTGCACATGGAAAACCTACCCTGAGCTAGCTATACCACAGAAGGTAATGCTGGGGATGCCGAGATGCAGCCGTGATGGCTGATGTGAGTGACCTAGAGTCGAGAGGAGCTCAGCCAGAGCACTGAGCTTCACATGGAGGAGAGGACAATGCTCCCACAGTACCATGCCCAGCGACCTGGTTGCCTCAGCAGAAGATGTCTCTGGCAGGAATATGGTGACCAAGGAAGGAAAAGCTTGGATTACTGGGAGGATCTGGAAGACCTGGAGCCCAGATCAGTCTCAGAAGGGAATGGGGCTAAGGTTCCAGAACAGAGCGGGGAAAGGTCACACAAGGCTCTCCTCCTAAAGCGCAGATTTGGTTCCTGCAGTGGACTCAAGAGTGAGGCAGAAAAACAAAATGTAGAGGAGGAGGTGACGTTCCCTTGCAGGAAGGCAGAAAGGAGAAGTCGTAAACAGAGGGATGGATTGGGGAGAGACAAAGCCCAGAAGAGGGAGCAGATGCTTGAAATAATGTGTTTGATCTATCTACCCACTGAAGGTATACAGGGGAAGGCCTAAGGTGCCCACCCTGCAGAACCATGTGGATTTTGCTTGCCTGCTACGAATGGGTCATGATGTGCTTGACCTGGCCAGGGGACAGAGAAACAGGACATCCACTCTCCTGTGAAAAGATCAGGCATGCGGTCACAGAGAAAAAGCAAAATAAGAACCTGGATGGATGCAATACAGTTCTGGCAGCTCACCGAGAAGAAGGTGTCTCAGACCATGCAGGGGTTTTTTGTTTACAAAAAATATACATATATATAAGCAGAGATTTGTGGAGAGAAGGGGCATGGGAAGTTTCACCCCTCCTGCTGAATTTTAATGTGGTGCTTGATGACTTGTAATGGAAAAAGATCTATTGTTTCTCCAGTAGCAATAAAGTAAGGTTAAAACAAACTCAAACATAAATTTTACAAACAACCCATATAAACACAGCTGTTCAATGAACTCATAGGACTGGTTGCTAGCTGAGTACTGCCCCCTAATGTTGTCACCTAATGGAAATGTCCTTTACAATGTCTTTTATTAATGAAACACCATTTCCCTCTAGGATGATGGAGAAAATATGATCACTCTTGAGATTAGGCTAAAATTAACCTAAATGTAACCTTGACTTTAGCAGATTTGGTGTTGGCCTGGTTGCCTACAGAGTCAGTTATTTTCTACATCATCAAATAGACAGCTGGTGTTTAATAACGCTGTTTAGAAACCTTGGGTTTGGAGAAAAGCCTGTTGTGGTTAAATGAAGTTGCTTGGAAGACAGAGCTGGAAATTAGTTCATAACCATCTTTTTTTTTTGGAACAAGTTCAGCCTGAATGTACAGTGTCTAGAAGAAATATATTCTGCCTACAGGGATCCAAAAGTTCTGCTATTTCTCAGAGCCTCTGGGAAATAGAAATCCAAAATGGAAAGGATCGCCCATGGGTTTCTAGTGCCTTCAACCTCTTAGCAATGGAATTCACCCTTGCTCCAAGGCTTTTCATATCAGCACCATACATAAAATTCACATTTCATACTAATTTAGAGTGTAGATGGCTTGTATAGCCATCCAGGCACATGCATGCCTGTGTGGGTACTAGAAATGCAGTGTCACTGGAAATAACTCATAAAGTTAAAGGTTGGCTTTTGCTCCGATGGAGAAGATTTATATCCCTTTCAGTCTTTTGTTTCAGGATTAACTGATCATCTCCTTGCCTCCATGGTGCCTAGTAGCAGTAAATCCAGCTGGAGAGGAATGCAGGTGTCCAGGAGGCCAGTGCAGTGCTTTAAAACATATAGGAAGGTGCATTTCTCATCACTCTCAACATCATTCATTGCTTTCCAGGCTTCTTCAAGCCTTTCTTCATTTTTTCCACCAATGGTACCAGGCTTAATCTTTTTTCCTGATGCTACTAGTGACTCCCACCAAGGCTCCCTCTGTTCCTCTTGATAGCAAATTCCCCACCTGGCAGAGCATCCCATCATGGTGCATGCAGGACATGGCATGCACAGATAGCTGTGCTTTGCCATCAAGCTGTAGTGCAGCTGCCTTGCGAGAAGGCACTGAGTGACGGATCTTGCTCATGGGTCGGACACTTAGTTTCCCAATGGCACCTGGCTCTGACTCACCTTTCCTGAGTCACTCTTCCTGACACTGTCATACCTTCCTGACAGCATTAAATCCCCCACTGTCACTTTACCAAAGGATTAGAAATCCTTCCACTGTCATTTGCCTGGGACAGAACAATTTTCTTCAGGGGGCTATTTTTCATTCTTCCTCGACTTATTGCTGCTTGACAGGAAACCGCCTCATGTTGTTCTGCTCCAAAATGTCACCTGTCTGTGGAGCAGCAGTCCCCATTTCCCTGCCTTCTTCCCACACCCTGCTGTTTTACCTGATTTTGAAATGACAGCTCAGCAGACATTATAGGATCCTCTATTTATTTATTTATTTATCTATTGCACAGCAAACTATAAATATATATATATACACACACACACATATATATATATATGCTGAACATGGGCATCTGATCTGGGAATACCAAGGAGAAGTTTCAGGGCAGCCCCCCAAGGTTTGAATTAATAAGTATAAAAACAGAAGGAAAGACTGAGGTGATTACTAGGGTAAAATAGATAGTTTTTTATTTAAGTACTCTGCCTATTAAAATTTAAAGGCAAGTGCCTTTATGCAGATGTGAGGTCTGCTGCCATTTCAGAATGGATAAGGCTATGTGCTCTAAATTGTTGCAGGAAACAGAAACACAAATAGCACTGTCTCCAGTATCTGGACAGATTCCCTTTTTATTGTCACCTGCCTGACAGCTAGGCTTGTTGCTGCTTACTAAAACCTGTCTGTAACTGAAATCCCTGGGGTAATAAGCTCCCTGTGAAACAGGTTCCTGACTGGAAAAATCTGCACATCTCCAGATTAAATCAATAACAATTAAGAATTCTTTGAAATCTAATTGGAAAAGCAGCTATTTTGATCAGCACCATGATGTTATCTGGAAATTGTATTTTGTTTATCTACAGCAGAAGAAGGTTTTCTTCTTTGTGGGATTGGTTTGCCAGCTTCAGACACATCCTTTGATCTCTCAGAAGATACAGTGAACTGAAACATGGGGGCAATCAGAGGGATTATCACAAGATGGGGAAATCATTTGATCTATTTTTAAAAGTACTTTTTTTATGAATAACTTTGGGGGTTGGTTATCATTAAGAAAGGAAGAGACTGCTCTCCCATCTTTAACAGTGTTAGATTTCTCTAAAGATGACTGATTCATGTAGTTAATAGTAGTTAGCATTTATATGGTGCTTCCTAACTTCAAAGCACTGTACAAATATTTCTCACTAGTATCGCACACCAAACTTCTGCATTATTACTTTCAGGGAAGGATGAGGCTATTTGATGTCTCTCATATTCCTGTGGATGGTTTTCTGTTCAGGCCCCTATTTAGTTGTCTTGGGTTAACTGGGACAGAAAAACCTGGTGAGAGAAGGAGAAAGACTAAAGTCCCAGTCAAGAATACAGTGAGACTTTTTCAAGCACATCATCTAAAAACTCTCCTATTCATCTTGAGAAGGTCTTCTACACCTTGTATGGACTATCTTACAAAGTTAACTGAGTTTCTAGTGTTTATTGTAAGGACAGTATCCTTGTTTGAAGATCTCTAGCAATAGCAATGCTCACAAAAAAAAAAAAAAAAAAAAAGGAAGAGAACAGAAGAACAGAAGACATACTGTGCTTTGTGTGAGAATGTTTAAAACAAAACCAAATCCAGACCATAGAATGAACTTGAAACTCTAAAAGGTTGGTGAGGCCCTTTTTCTTCCCTTGAACCGAGGTTTCTTATAGAACACATTCATGCCAACAAATAGCAGATGGTGATGGCAGATATGTACTAAAACAGCTAAAATTGTATTCCTTGCAGGAGTATCTATCATGCTGATCAGGCTGAACAGTCTGTGCTGGCAGCAACGTCTGGTCCATGCTTGGAAGGAAAGATCAAAACCTTTCTCAAGATGTCTTTGGATGATATTTCAAGTGGCTCACTTTACAAACAAAGGTAGATTTGCTCTTGTGGTTCCTGGGAGCCACTCAGGATGGGAATGTTGCTGTGTTAGCTGTGTGCCTGCCCTGAGAGGGTTGCCTGAGGCAAGCCAGCATCAGGGATGGAAAGGAGGAACCTCTGGTGCATGTTGCTCCCCTGCTCTAGCAGGTGTCCTTCCTCATGTGTGGAGTTGAAAGCAGCTTGCAGATCTGATAGCTGGGGTCAATAGATGAGCCAGGCAGACCCAATGTTTCTACTTGGGCTTACAGTAGTGTAACTTTTTGTCCTTTCCAGGAAGATTTCCTAAAAGATTTCTCAGTCTCCAGGTCTTTGGCTTCTGTCTGGCTCACTGCAGTCAGCTGTGACAATGTTTCTTGCAGCACAGAAATTTATTCACCAGGAACTGGCATAAGACCCATTTTGGAAAGGGCATTAAGGCCGTCGTGGATAAGAAAGAGAATTAAAGGAAGCTTACATATACAAGGAGCTTATTAAGGATCACGGTTGCCCTGGCCTCCAGGAGATCACTCCATCTGTGCTAGCATATTAAAGAGGGACCTTGGAGGGGTTAGCATTTTTTCAGATGCTAATTTTTTTCATCTCAGTCCCCCAAAACTTCAAGTGGCATCCTTTGATGTTTAATTAAGAAAATTTATAGTCTATGAACACAGACTTTACCCTTTCCAGTCATTTTCCTTCTCCAAACACTTTGGCATAAGACTATAGCATAGGATTATCTTAGACGAAGAGCAGGTGGCCTGAGAGTCACAAGTCCTGATCTCTGAACAGATCTGTTACTGTTTTGCAGTGTGATCTCAGGCCAGTTACTGAGGGCCTGGTATTGGGGCATGCTGGACACCCACGTCTCCCACTGACTCCAGAGGAAGCATTGTCTGTTCGGTACACTGGAACCAAAGAACCTTGACGGTCTTGACTCTTTGATGTCTGTAACAAAAAGATGTGATTTCTCATACCTATCTCCGTGGGGTATTGTGCCACTTCACTGATATTCATATGGCACTGTCAGCTGTACACACTGTGAAAGAAGCCACAGTAACTCTGCTATGTTTCTCACAGTGCTGGTGTAGCACAATGCCTAGGCTTTGAGGAATTGCCCAGATTTTTCTCTACAATCCTCCAGGCACCTCAGCAAGCTGATCTCTTATATTTGAGAGCTGGCTTTCTCCAGGCATTCTGGCTGGTGATCCTACATGGTCTTTTTGTAGTGATACTAATTTTCCCCTATTCATATTGCCTACTGGTGAGCTGATTTGAAGTTACCTCTTGCTTGTAGGTTCAGCCTCTTGTTCAGTCACTTTGCAGTCTTTTATCTGATTGCTGAACTGGAAACTGGGCTTTGCTTTTAGGCAGAAGCAAAGCCACAGCAGCAGCACCAAAACCTGGCATGCATGTCCAAGCTTTGAAAAATGTGTGTTGGGCTCTAATAGAAGAGAAAGCAGACCCTGTGCCTGCAGGTAGCTCAGCCAGATCCAGCATTTTTCATAGATGCCCCATGTCTTCATCAGTATGCAGATCCATCTGCGCTGCTAAGATATCTGCATGGTACAGACAGGGAGTGGGGGAATACATGTATAAATAGGATCACTTCATCTTTCCCTTTCCTGTTGTCCCTACTCTCCTGTAATCCCCACTGATGGAGGTACTTCACTGCTGAGAGCTGTCAGTTCCACCCTACCTTCATACCTGCTCTAATGTCACCGAACACTTTCTTCTTTGCATTGTAAATGAAGTAAAGAAGCTGGGGGTGAGAGGTAGGGATGGTGAAGAAGGGATAGACTCCAGTGGCTGATAGAACTCTTAAAATACCTTTTACCATTTAGTTAACAATGACAGGTACTAGAAATGATGAGAGGCTGACATTACAGTGCCTGCTTGCAATTTCTAATGGGTGTCTTTTTAAATCCAACAGGTAAATAATAGCACCTCCTTAGAAAGGGTGAACACTATAAACCTATCCTCTGTAGCACAGCAGCCTGCACCTAAATATTGCAGAACACTGGGTAAAGCTAATTCTTCCTGCTCACTGTGCTAGGAGGTTGTTAAATGTTGTACGATCACAGAGAAATTAAACATTGCTCCTACTCATGCTTACTCACATGAGAAGCTGTTGAAGCTGTAGTCACACTGAATGAAGCAATCATGTTAGTACATCACAGTAACAGTTGCTCTGAAGAAAAACACAGCAAAAAACTATATGAGACACAGCCTTTTTGCAATTGGGTTGAAGTTTTTCTCCTGGCATCTCACTGTGATCTTCTGGCAAAGTCAGTAGCAGAGTTCCAGAATCCCAATTTTCTTTTCCTGTGCCCCAACAGATGAAAAACCTCTAGTGAAATTGTCCCATGCACACAGTCCTGACTCTATTGTGGTTTGGCTGCATGGCCTTTGCGTGTATTTTCTTCTTTCTGCAAGTTCACACTGCCTGTTGGTAAGCTGATTTATCCTCATTTGTCTGATTGCAGATGTAGAAACTGAGCTTTGCCTTCTGGCAGCAGAGAAACCACCCCAAATTCCCTGGGGGAGACAAGCATCCTTCAAAAAACTTTAAAAGTCACATTTTCTATCTTGAAAATTTTCTTTTCTTATTAAGGAAGTAATAGAGGAAGTTCTGGAAATTCCATCATCCGGCACTGAGGATGTAAATGTTCAGAAACAGACAATGTAGTAATGATTTGAATAAAAGAGTTACTATTTAACAAAAGATGAAAAAGATGCTGAACCAATTTACCCTCTAGACAGATGACTGACATTTGTCAGAAGCCAAAAAGTTACAGTAAACACGTAGGGCAGTTCTGCTATTTCCCCTGGAAAATAGATGCCCTTGTAATTGTCAAGCAATGCCTCTTGAAACAGGTGATTTGAGGAAGTGTGTATACATCAACCATCATAGCCATGAAAGCGAGGGAGAACAGCAAGTGTTGTTACATGGACACAAGTGTGGAGAAACTCCATGGACTGGTAGTACAGTGCTGAGCAAAGTGACAATAACACTTTAGTGGCAGATCTGTCCCTGGTTCATGCTATAATTCAATGGGAAAACCTGCTTCTGCAAGGCTTTGAGAACAACTTTATGTAAGATGAAGCCTCCTCCACTGGCAGATAAGTCCATCCTACATGACCTCTACAGATGTCTAGTGGAATAGATCAGCAGACCTGGTTTTCCAACCACAGCCTCCCAAAGTGTCCATGAAGAAACTGTTGCTTCTTACTGTTCACACTGCCAAAGAGCTGCTAACTTCACCAGGGAGTCTGGGACAGCAAGATGAGCTTGCATTAGGCAGGGAAGCAAGCCCATTCCCAAAGTGGTTCCCTCAACACAAAGGGACACAGATTGTCCCTCACAGACAATCTGACTCAAATATATTATTATAGACCAGCATTTCCTAACCAGCAAGTCACATCTCCTTATTGAGGCAAAGGTCAGTGAGACACTGACCTCAAGATAGGAAGCTCTAAGGGTTCAGCACAGACTTTGGGAAACTCCAGTGGCTTTGCAACACATCACAGGATCTAGAATGCCCAAAGCTGTTCTGGATGGTGTTATCTAGGAGAAATTAGATGTGCTGCCTGGTTTCCAGCCCAGGAGAGAAAGAGACAGCAGGGACAGTAGATGTAGTAAGGGAGAAGCAAAGGTGCACATGAAGGGATGGTAAGGTGGGAAAGAGAAATAATCTGGGGGAAGAAGATGGGATAGACAAGAGGGAAAAGGAATGGGAAGCAATCACAGGAATGGGAGATAATGGTGACGATGCAATACTGGAGGTCTCAGAGGAGACTCTGACAAGAGTGAACAGGGGGGTTACTATAAACATGGAGGGAACCCACTGGTTCATTGTACTCATGAGCGCTCCTTGAACCCTCCTAACACTCCTGCGTCTCTGCACAGCTTCTCACGTCATCCTTGTTTCTTGGAGTTTTTCCAACACTTGGGCTGATGGAAGTTGTCTCAGCAGCCCAGCTGACCTGGAGCTAACTGAGAAGATATCTGTGATGTTGGATATCTAGTCACTCTATCAGGTGGAGTGCTGCTGTCTCTGTAGACACAGGGCAGATCCTGGGTATGACTGCAGTATATGTGCTGAACATCCCTACAGTGTGTGCCCAGCATGACTAATACTTCCTAGAGGTGCTAGTTTTCACTCCATATGTGTTTGTAGGGCACCCACAGTGTTTGAGCAGATTTCCATCCAGGAAAACCCAAGAATAAGTATGGCAGCCTTCACTCTGCTTGGGCACTCGCACTACAAGGCTGAGACTTCCAGGATGCAACAGATGGGCTGACTGCACATACACTACACAACCTGTGTACACTCATTTCTCTCTGCAAAACCCTGATGGCAAAAATGGCAGCCCTATGTGAAGACTAATTTCAAGCACACAAAGAGCTTTTGCACTATTTGCTACTCCTTTGCATTAAAAAGTGCCCATGGACATATGAAGTAATAGAAAATCAAGGCTTCAAGTCTTCAGGTATTCAAACTGGGACCTCTGCAGTGCAGAACTATGACAGTTTTCCCAATTGACACGTAGCTGTAGAACAGCAACTCATTCAGCCAGCGCAATTGCTATGCCGGTGGTTCTTCCCATGCAACTTCTCAAGTATCAAACTTCAGCACAAACATACCCTGAGACAGAGGCATCCCCCTAGACTCTGAGGTGTCTCACCACTATCCCTGTGAAGAAAAGCAGCAATGATATGAAAATACAGTTGATAACAGGCTCCCAGGTCTAAGCAGAACTTTATGGCTTGCTGAAACATTGCTTTAAATCTACCAGTACATTTTCTGGTTAGTAGCCAGATCTCACAACTTTGTGTTTGTCACTGTAAGATAGACCCTACAGATCAATCACCTTGCTTGGCAATGTCACGTCAGATTGGGATGACAGTAGATTTCATCAGAACCTGGAGTGGGTGCTTTTATCACTTACTTCACATATGGAAAATTTCATCTATTTTTGCCAAAATTTAATGTGTAAGAACTGAGAAGGGGTGAGGAGGAGTAGAAGGGGAGAGGTGTGACAGCAGTGTCAGTCTGTCCCATTTCTGACATTTGAAAAAAGGGATTTTAATTTCTTATTCTGTGCTTAGTTCTGACCAAAAGGGGAAAAAAAAAAGAAAAAAAAAAAAAGATTAAAACATATATGTATTGTATATATGCAGTGTAATAAAAAAGGAAAGTCTGAATGAAGCTATTGTGTTCTCAAAAACACAAAGTTCATTTCTCCCTGAACTTTTCATTCATTCATAGATTATCAATATTTTTGTTGGGTTTCATTCTGACTTGGAACAAAACTGGACTTCAAAATTATATTCCTTCCTGGAATGGAGTCCTTGTGGTCTCCTTCTGCAGTGTCAAACCAGCATGGGTTCGGGAGGATGGCACTTCCAAGAGCACAATTGCTGACTCCACATTTATGTCTTGGTCTCACCTTCTGAGCCAGAATGTTAATTTTAATACTTGTATGACCCCTAAGTATTTCATGGTCTAAACTAAGGGCACATACATACAGATGTGACATTTCTGTTGTGCCAAAATCAGGTAAGACAGAGGTTGTCAGAAGTATAGGTAACTAGAAAGCACCATGCCCACCGGTAACTCTCCCCATTGCCACCTTGGCAAGCCTGGAGTAAGCAAGGAAACCAGGGGCACGTTAAGCTACAGGAAAGTGAACAAGGCACAGTTTAAGGCACAAGTAATGGGAGAAGCAGGCAGGCAGCCAAGAGGAATAACCTTGACTACCAAACAACAGGATGTGTGATGCCCTTTCATGTGGAACAGAAGGCAAACATGAGACTTTACTGGTGTTCTTTCTGCCTGAGAAACACCACTGATTACACAAAGCAGAGGTGAAGTTAGAAGTCAAATGCAAGCCCTCAGTCTTCTCTTTTACAGCCAAAATCAGGGAACAGACAGAAGGGGATAAAAAATGCAAAATATCCCAGCTGCAATGTAGATCCTTGCTAGAGAGAGCCTAAACACAAAGAAGGGACTACAGGCACTTACCAGTTTTCATGTCCTCTTGAGTGTTTGGGAAGGAATCACCAGAGGGAGAAACTATAAATCTGTGAATTACTGAGTCTGTGTGTTGACCTAGAGTACCCCCAGTACCCCCATCCCTTTTTTTTTCTTTTTTTTTGGGGGGGGGAGCGGTGGTAGGATTGTTTGAAGCCAAACCCTGAGTAAAAACAGATATAAGCAGATCAAGAGATTCCAGCTGGGAACTAGCTAGGAGAGCTAGTTTTTCTCCAGAAAAAATGTTTTCTCCAGAAAAGCAGTGGGCTACAACACTCTGAGTCTTTCAGAGCCCTTCTTGACTGATCAGCAGCAGTCAGCTGCCCACAGTGACACTCACAACACAATACTGCACTAACCAGCGTAACCAATAGGCCAAACTGGGCATAGAAGGGATCTCGGTTCAATTTTTTATTTGCCTGCTTAGAGCACTGGACTGTGAGGTACCTTTAAAATTAATTTCCAGCTGATATCATTACGCTTCTGGTCATTCTGGAAAGGTCTCTCTGTTTTTTGCTCAAAAACATTATCTGAAGATCTGCTCCACTGAAGCATCTAAGTTCTGGGGATGGGGGTGGGGGAAGGAAAGCATTTCTGATGAATTTTCATTTCTGAATGGAAAGCTAAAAATAATTCCCAACTAGCTGTAATCAGAGCACAAGTATAAATCACACGTGATTTGTGGTACCAGCATCCAGTGAGAGTTTCTCAGGAGGGATTGCTTCCCTAGGGCCCTGGTTTCAATGTGACACTGACGTGTTTGGCTTCTCTCCCATTTCTGCAGAGCATGAGTGAGACTTCAACAGCAAGACTACAAATTCGGCTGGGATGTAGACATCTGCAATCAAACGGAATTGGTTAAAATGGTTCCCTTTGTCCCTGTAGGAGTTCATTCATTCTGATCTATGGTAGGTAAGATACCTTTTCCTGTTTTGGCTAATACATGAAAATAATAGTAAAGCTTTCACTTTTGTTTCTCTTTCCCCTAAAGTCTGCTATGTGCTTTGAGCTGTCATGGACTTGAGAAATCTCTGCTAATGCAGGCCCAGGAACATCTTTGTATCTGTACAGTTATCCAGAGATTTCTTTCCCTTTCCCTCCACATTTCAGTATGTGTCTAGGGTATTGTTCTACTTTCTCGGTTATCAATGACTAATTTAAATTGTCCCAATTTTCATCTCCCTTCTGGTAGCCTCCCCCACTGACCCCAGAGGAATTGCCTGAGACACTTCCCCTCCTTTCTTTCTCTCACTGTCTCCCCACTCAATATCTAGTAATTTATGTAAATGAATTCATCAGTATCAAAATAATGGGTGGGGGGAAGAAGGAGGGTCTGACTGATTATGAAAAATATGTGAACAGCTCTGGGAAAACACTGTTTTCTTTTAAATCTCCATACCCTGCAATGCACCTCCTTAAAACTGCCTTAATCAAGACTCTGTTCACATTAGCCAGTGATACTTAAGCAATCTTAAGATAATAATTTTCAGGTGAACTACATTTTCCAGGCAGTAACCATAAGTCACTACTTGTAGTTCAAGCATAGCAGACCATTTCTAATCCTAAAACCTAAAATTATCCTCACTTATAAGAGCTGCTCCTTTAAATGGACACATTGCTTAAAATGACATCTTCCACAAGCGTCTTACATGTTTTATGTAGTAGTGTGAAAACAAAGATCATTTGCTGATGAATCTTTGGCATTTGCCAACTTTGAAGCCATGTAACTGCCAGAAAAAGGTTTTGCTGAGGGATCTGGGTCGCCACAATCCCTTTTGCCCACTGGCATCGCTGCTATGACTGAGAATTTGTTCATTCAATTACACAAAGGTTGATCTATTTCACTGTCTCCTATGGTAGTTTTACGTCGTTCTGTATTCAATTTGTATGCTGCAGACATATCGGGCTTGATGAATGCAGGCAAGAATTTTATTTCATTATCTTAAAACCTTCAAATTACACATGCACAATAAATATTGACAGGGAGGTGAAATGAAGACTTTGCTGCATCTCACAGCAAGAGTTACAAATGGCAGAAGGCAGTGTGTAGGGGAGGTGTGACAAGCACAGTAGAAAGCCTTGTCTCTTTTACTGGTGCACTAAGTGGGGATTGATATCTGCCATCCCCCCAAGAGTCATGCCCTGCATGCTCTCCTTAGATCCATCTCCTAGATCCTCTAGAGGATGGGGGGATCTTTTGCATTTCTGCACTCATTAGCAATACTAAGGGACCAGTAAGTAATATGCATAAATTCTCTTGCTCATAATTTGGTATTATTTTGTTTTAATTGGTATTGGAAAATAAAAATAGGATAATAAGATAATTGAGCCTAGAAAAGACCTCAAAACCTCTGTAACCCAGCTTGCTGCTTGAAGCAGGGTGAGCTACGGGATCAAAGGAGGTTGTTTGGGGCTTTATTGAGTCAAGTCTTGAAAACGTCTAAGGACAGTGAATGCACAAGCTCTCTGGACAACTTCTGCTTCCAAAAATTCACCTAGTCTTACATCTGGTCTCGCTGAAGAAATTCAAATTTTTTGCAGTGCCCAGAAGCTACAAAAATACTATATGCCCATCAAGTAACATTTTCTAGGTGAGGACTTTAAGCAAGTTGCAGTCTACAAACTGGCATTGTCTTCCAGTGTTGGGTTTCCAAAAACTGCGCTACTACAAACCCTGGTAAACCCACACTCCCTGATGTGTGCAAAGTCCTGTCTCAGAGGTCCTGCCATAACGCCGCAGCCACACCTGGCTCAGTTTTACTGCATATTTCACAGTTAGGAAAACCGATGCATAGAGAAGCTTGTGACTTGCATGTAGGCAGTGTAGAGTCACTAAAAAAGATGGGAATTTCCATTCACTGCCCTCAGTGATATTCTCTACATTTTCTCTCTGGCTGTCTAAGCAGAATTCTGTACTAGTCTGCTTCTAATGGAGTGGACATATGCCATATGGGATCCAGTTAACTGCTTAGCTACCACTTATTTTTATTGCCTTATCTTTTCTACTGTAGCTATTGAAATTTACAGTTAATTTAGAGATCTTGTTCCTAAATCCTATCTGTTTTGATCCTGTCCCCTACAAGACCGTCATTCCCTGCTCTTCAAAGCTTTCCTTCAGCGTGTTGTAGGCTGGTGTGAATCAGACCAACTCCAAGAAGTTGCCAGGGGCAGCATCAGGGTTTGCATTTTTATGTGCAGTTCTGAAATCTGGCAATTAAGATGCCAATAGACAAAGTCCTGCCTCTGGCAGCCCCCTCTGCCCTTCACAGCAAGACATCTGAGCTGCTCATCCATTAGGCTTCCTCATCACTGCAGCCATCAGCATTACATTTTATGGAAACTCATCGCCAACTTTACTTTCCTTAAAATTTTGCCCTGTAGTGCTGGAGCTGTTTGAAAAGTGGTTTATGTATTGATGAGTGGGATGAGGGTAAAGTAGGGCAGAGGGGGGAGGGAGGAAGGGGGCAGCGAACTGGCAGTGATAACCTCATCAGATTTTCAAGATAAGTCATCTCCACTCATCATTCAGTGTCCCTAATTGCAGAGGAGCACCAAAGAAACTGCAGAATTTATCCACCAGAAATAACCTTTCCTTTGCAGCCGTCACAGGACTGCTACCCGTGTCCATGTAACACAGGTCTATGTTAAGGGAATATTTCTTGTCTGTGAGGAGTTTCAAAAACAAAACTTATTTCAGATTGATGCAAAATAAAGAAGTAGATATTCTCACTGAAAACAGATTGCTCTGGGGTGATCCAAAGCCTCCTTTTTAGCCAGAAAATAAAAATGTTTTTATTTCAACGTCTCTATTATGTCTCATAAATTATTTTAATTTACTTTTTTTTCTTTCAAACATATTTTCTTTTGGAAATTTGGGTTCCAAAAAAGAGAGGAAATTGTGCCCTGATATCATTGGCATTTTATGATTTTTTTCCAAAACGAAACTCTCATTAGCTCATCTAATTTCTATAAATATTTTATTTTATCTTAATGGAACCATATATTTCAAAGGAACATGAGTCTACCCCATGTGTTCAGATTTTCACTGTACTAATTATAAAGATTTTCATTCTAGGCTATTATAAAAAGAATTTTGTGGGGTTTTGCTGCAACATTTTCACAGACCACTTAATGCCCGAAGCAGGTAGGTATGATGGGGAAGGTCTTACTGACCGCATTTGCCACTCCAGCCTCCTTATTATACTATTTGCATAAGAAA